>NC_060121.1:686624543-687224543 GCF_021461395.2 Schistocerca americana | reverse complement strand
CTGTTCTCTTTGTTTGGTGGAATTTTGTTTTCTCTGTATATCATTGTTTTGTAAGCAGGTTTTTTATATGTGGCAGGGATTATGGCGTTGGACGTTGTCTTTTCTCTATAGATCGTGAAATTGTGTCTGTTGTTTTGATCTCTTATGCACAAATGTAGGATATTACACACTATGCTATTGTACAACGTCTTCTTCAGAAAAGAAAGGAAAGCAAACACACATTCACACAAGCAGACAACACTTCCCACGCACGTGACCACTATCTCTGGCTGCTTTAACTGGATTGGCTAAAGCAGCTGGAGATAGCGGTCATGTATGCATGAAGTTTGCTTGCTTGGTTTGAATCTGTGTGTGTGTTTTCCTCCCTTTTCTGAAGAAGACTCTGGCTGAAAGCACACTGTGTAACAGTGTTTTCATTGTGCCTGTCTACAAGTCAGTGTGTGACCTTTACAGTGAATAGCAGTCGATCCTTTTCATAACCATTAAATATATGTTGGTGCTGTATCACCCATAATCACAATTTCTATTGTGATAGGCACTGAAATAAAAATTTTCTAATGATCCTTTTAATTACTTTGCAGGTGAGATTTTTCAACTCCCAGAATCTTCTAGCAAATTTTGCTGAACACACGAGAACACTGAGACTCTATCCAAGACCTGTTGTTGCATTCCAGATTAATAGCTTCTTGAGATCCAGGCCTCGAACAACACATTTTCTTAACCGCTTTGCTCGTACTCAGGTAACATGCCTTAACATTATACTGTTGTATGACTCAGATTTTCATGATTACCGTAATTTTTTTGAGTGAATACATGTGTTTAACAGTATTGTCATGTATATGTCAACTTATCATTTAAGTACAACATACTGCAAATATGCAAGTACATCTGAGGTGATTAGAACATTTTAGACTTTAAAATAGTGTGGTTGCTACACATGTTACGATAAAATATCCTTGTTTATATGCAGAGGGTCCCTCTCATCCTGAGATCTGTGTGACCCACCCTTCCTTTTTGACCTTCCATAAACTTTCCCTCTCTCCTCCTGGCAGTACTGACCAGCAATTCTGTCTCATAATTTATTAGTTTTCTTGCTTGAATATTCATTTTGATACAATTCACTACATTTTATCTCACTGCAAGAAATTAAGGGTATTGAAGTATTCATATGTATGAAGTTTGTTTTGTTTGAATAATTGAAGTTTATTTTGTTTGAATAATTGTATTTTCTTGGTGATTTATTTTCAGGCTGTGGAATTTCTGGCAGAATGGTCTCTAACTCCTAGCAATGTCGCATTCTTGCGTGTGCACACTGGGGTGTTTGATCCTACTCTTATTGGAGATAAATCCAAGTGGTATGCACATACTCTGGAACCCATTTACTTCAGTGTGTGGGATGAGAGCAGTTCACTGAGTGGGGCATTGCGATCATTACGTCAGCAGGAGCAACCAACAGGTTAGGAGTGTTACAGAAGTTAATACAAGGATAGTACTATACAACTATGTAGTAAGTAACCCTTGAGAGACTTTGTCAGAGTTTAAAACTTTCTTTGATATATTTCATTTTTCAAAAATGTTTAACTATTGGTATCAAGCCATCTTACCACTTTACACCTTTGCTATCATTAAGAGTAGCAGCATCCCTTAATATGAATTGCATGACTTGAGTTAGTTCCTGTCGTTCCCCCTGGAACATAGGGCCGTGATGAAATTCCTCCGCCTAGTACAATTTCTAGCAAGTCTCTTCACTTCACTCCAGATTTTCCCATCCTCTGCAGCTCCTCTCTCGATCATCCTTTTCCAGGTCTATTTGGGATGTCCACATTTTCTAACTCCTTGAGGGTTCCAATCCAATGCCACCCTTTCAACAGGTCCATCTGGTTTCCTCAATGTATACCCAACCCAGTTCCATTTTCTTTCCTTGATTTGTATATTGATTGGTTACTGATTTGTCTCCCTCCAAAGATCTTCATTTGTCATTGTATCTGGCCATCTCACATTTAAAATATGCCGTAGACAGCGGTTGATGAAACTTGTAGCTGGTTTTTGATGTGGTTAGTCACCTTCCAAGTTTCACAACCATACAACAGAACAGCCTTCACATTGCTATTGAAAAGCTGGAGTTTGGTCTTCTTTGAAATGTTCCTATTTCTCCAAACAGGGTACAGTTGTACAAACACACCATTTGCTTTGCAGATGTGACTACGGACATCTACCTCAGTGCCTCCTGTAGTCGTTACTATACTTCCAAGATAGAGGAAAGATTGGACCTGTTCTAAGTCCTCTCCATTAATGGCCAGCTATTTGTGATGGTCAAATTTATCCACATTTCTTTGGTTTTGCGAACATTTATCTTGAGGCCTGCAACTTCCGCCTCTCTCTGGAACCTGGCCAGTTTCACTTAGATGTCTTGATATTGTTGTGCCATTAAGCGGATGTCTGTGAAACTAGATCTTTGAGCCTATCCCGCATCCCCCATTGCACATCTCTCTTCCTTTCCCCCATCACTCTCTTCATCATGTGGTCCAACACCAAAAGAAATAGTGTTGGCGAAAGAATACACCCTTGTTGTACTCACAAATTGACTTGGAATGGCTCTGTTAGTACTTGGCACTCATAGTCTTCATACATCTCCTTG
Source organism: Schistocerca americana (assembly GCF_021461395.2). Classification (NCBI taxonomy): domain Eukaryota; kingdom Metazoa; phylum Arthropoda; class Insecta; order Orthoptera; family Acrididae; genus Schistocerca; species Schistocerca americana. The sequence goes on along the minus strand of NC_060121.1, from coordinate 687,221,905 downwards.
ATGATGTTAATATTCTTCATTGGAATGCCATATTTTGCAAGTGTATCCCACATGACTCTTCGATTGACAGAGTCGAAAGCCTTTTCAAAGTCAATGAAGGTACAGTGGAGGGTGTGTTGCCACTCTGCACTTTGTTCCAGGATCATTCTGAGAGTATTGATAAGGTCCACACAGCTTCGATGTTTTCTTAAACTCACCTGTTCTCTCTTCAGTTGTGCTTCCACAGAATCCTTAATGTGGTTTAAAATGATCCTTGAAAGAACCTTACTTGGTACTAACAATAGGGTAATGCCCCACCAGTTGCTGCAATTAGTAACATCTCCTTTTTTGCATATTTTCATGATAATACCTCGTTTACAATCTGTTGGCAGTTTCTCCTCTCCCCATATCTTCTTTAAGAGGATGTACAATAGCTCGACAGTGGTGTCCAAGTGTGTTTTCAGCATCTCAGATGTTATATTATCTGGTCCTGGTGCCTTCCCATTCTTGATCTGCTGCAGTGCTATCCTACTTTCTGCTTTCGTGGGTGCATTTACACCAATGCTGGGCCGAGGATCATTGTATTCCATTTGTTCTTGTTCTCCTACCTCACCGCCAAGGTCTCTATTCAGAGTTTTGTTAAAGTGTTCTTTCCACCTATGTGATTGTTCTTCACATTTAGTTACTATCTCCTCTTTCTCATTCCTTACTGCTCGGTTCCTCTGGAAGCTTTTCTTTGAGAGCATCTTAGTGATATCATATAGTTCTTTTACATCCCCCCTCCATGCTGCCTGCTCTGCTCTATCAGTCTGTTCATCTATCCATCTTCTATGGTCTCTTCTCACACTCCTTTTCACTTCCTTATCTGCTGCTCTATAATCAGCTTGTGTCTGTGCTTTTTGTTGCCTGGTCCTGCTCTGATTTACTCTTCCCTTGGCCTCCTTTCTATGGGCGATCTTCCTCCAGGTATGTTAAGACATCCAATCTCTCCACAGGTGACTTTTAAAGCCAAGTTGTCTCTCACTTACTTGCACAAAAGTATTCTTAACTTCTGTCCACATTTCCTCCATGTCCTTATCCTCAGCGATCTCTTGTTCCAGGACCTGGAATCTATTCCAGAGTTCCAGCTGAAATCCCTCACTTATCTGTGGATCTTTCAGTTTACTATGTTGAATCTTCTTTCTGGAAACCACAATCTTCATTTGGAAACTGGCAGTAACAAGATGGTGGTCGCTACTTGCGTCTGCTCCTCTTCTATTCTGCACATCTTCCAGGCTCCTACTGAACTTCCTGGATACTGCGATGTGGTCAATTTGATTTTCTGTAATATGATCTGGAGACACCCACGTTATCTTATGACATCTCCAATGAGGAAACAAAGTCCCTCCTATTACAAGGTCATGGCTTGCGCAGAAGTCACTAAATCTTTCCCCCCTATCATTCATTTCACCCAACCCATGTACCCCAATTATCTGTTCAAAACCCTCATTGTTATCTCCCACCTTAGCATTAATGTCTCCCATAACAATGAGGATATCTTTCTTGGTTACTTTCCTTACAATTCTCATAGCAGGTAATAGAACTCCTCCTTCTTCTCAATGTCTGATGTCTCTGTGGGGGCATAGCATTGGATGAGCATCATGTTTCAGACCTTCATCTTAAATCTGTCAGTCCTGATCCTACTGAACACAGGTTTCCATTCTAGAAAGCTTTCCTTTGCTGCCTTGGTGAACAATAGCCCAACTCCATCCCAATGTTCCTCTTCCTCTTAACAAAAAATGGCTCTGAGCACTATGGGACTCAACTGCTGAGGTCATTAGTCCCCTAGAACTTAGAACTAGTTAAACCTAACTAACCTAAGGACATCACAAACATCCATGCCCGAGGCAGGATTCGAACCTGCGACCGTAGCGGTCTTGCGGTTCCAGACTGCAGCGCCTTTAACTGCAGGGTCCTCTTAACATCCTGAATATAAAAATTTAATTCCATCTGATGTCTGCATTTCACCAAACTCTGGCCACTTCACTTCACTCAATCCCAGGATATGAAGCGTATAGTTATTCATTTCCCTTGTCACTTGTTTCAGCTTGCTACTCTCCCTCAAGGTTCGTTTATTCCAAAAACCAATTTTCATTTTCCTTTTCATGCCAAAGGTTGTTACCAGTTTATCTATCTGGTTTTGTATTCTTGTCTCAGTTTCAGTAATCCTTGTCATCCAGGCACTGACGATTTGCCAGATGTTTGGCATAAGGTATTGGCATTTCGTCTGCACCCCTATCAATATTTTAATCGCCAGCATCAGTTAAGTGGGGGAGATGGGAAGGAAAAGAAAAAGATTGGGCTAGGGATAGGAAAAGGATAGGAGACAAGTTTTTGATAGGTCGTTGTGGGACACACTTGGTCTGGCCCCTCCCCTTTAGCCTGTCTGGCATAGGTGGCCCTGCTGGTAGCTACACTACCACTGGCATAGTCCTCTGGATCCAGAGCACGCAAACCTCCTCACCCGCACAGACAGTGCTACATTAAGGCGGTACCCCCTGAGGAGGATGAATTGCATGGCAACCAGGTAAACCAGTGAATCTGAACAAGTCTCTGTTAATATAAATTGTAAATGCAAGAAAAATCTTCACAAAATCAGATTTTATCTTGGAAAGCACCACAGTAAAAGAAAGGAAGACTGATGTAGGCAAACTGAAAATTTGTAAAATTACTCAGAATCAAAATCATTAGAGAGATGCTAGAAAGAGAGTGAGATGGAATATACCTGTGTAATTCTGCAGGCACTCTTCTGTCTTTATGGCCCTAATTTCCTTTTTGTCAGTGTTTCTTTTTTTGCTGTCTTCTGCCTTTTCTATGCTGGATATATAGTCTTTGTGAATTCTCTTTGTGAGTATGTGATATCAATCCCATCAGTTTTTTCCCAGAAAAATGTGAGTGTGTGTAAGACTATTCTAGTGTTGGGGAAATCAAATTAAGCTATTTTTTGCATACATAACAGATGTAGAAAAATTTTGATAATTGTTTTGGAGACAAAATAAATGCTGTATCCAAGGTTCTCAGGTGTCCAGCAGATCTGGTCGTCGAAGTTCCACAATATTTCGGCGAATAACCGTTCCCCCATCATCAGCTGGTGCTGATGGAATTCCATCAGCACCACCTGATGATAGTGGAACAGTTATTCACAGAAAATCGTGGAACTTTGACAGTTGGATCCGGCTGGACACTCGAGAACCTTGGATACAGCACATTCACCAGGAAAGCCTCAGATCACAAAATAAATGCTATTTTGCCTGCACCATACAGTTTTAAGAGTTTATCTGAAATGTACTGTTTGGAACAGAAGAAATGTTAACTGCAGTAGCAAAGCTATTGGACACATGTATGGAAACTAAGATATCAAGTCTTTAGACTGAAGTATAAATAAAAGAGTTGTTTTATCTTAATAGAACTCATTTATTGCAGTGGTAGGCAAAAAAATTTGAACACACACCTTATATTGTGCACGGCCAACTTTCATGTCAAAAACAAATTGAATTCTCCTGTAAATATATTCTTACAAATCCTGAATGGTTTTCAATGAGATTTTATATGAAGTATACTGGGCTATCAGTTACTTTTCCAATAAAGACCTGAATGGGTTGAGAATATTCAAACCCAATTATTGTGGGTGTCAGAGAAGACCTGTTGTTTCACACTCATATTCATAAAAATATTGTTGTTATTTACAGCCTTCAACATCACTGTCATTATGGAAGAGGTGGTCCATTGTTAGGAATAATTTCTTCAAAACTGAACAGAGTCTATCACTTACATTTCTTCTGTTCTGAGTGGTGTACATATAAACTGTTTATCCTCACTTGCTTTGGTGGGTATCCAAACCACCAGGAAATGAATACATGTTGCTATAAGTCTTCAATAGATGGACTTCATGAAGTGGAAGTCCAGGAGGTAGTGAAGTCTGTGTAGCAATACAACAATCCCAGACTAGTAAACACTCAAGACAGAAAGACAGCTAGAAAGTACAGCAAGTGGTGTGCTGTGCCATGAGTCCAGGGCACAGCCTCAGCAGCAAACAGTTGCTAGTGGGTGGCACCATGTGATGTGCTTATCTTGGTGGCAACTACACCCAATCGCTCCTATTGCTTCTCAGTACCTACTTCCCACCAATGCTTTGCACTGGGGCAAAGGGCAGAGGGGGAAGGAGGAGGCCCAGAGGCTGGTTTGGTTTTGGGATGAGTCCACCATTGCTGCCCCATCAGTGCCTGAGGAGGATTCAGGGGTGACATGTCACACTGTGGGTGGAGTTGATTGCAGTGGTGGACCAGCTGCTCCTGGCCGATCACCACCTTGAACATCTGTTGCCCCTACTGCAAATCACGATACCCTGGGTCCACCTGATATTTCGGCTAAACATCATGAGAGCCAGCATGGTAATACAGTGTGGTGCAGGAGGCATGGAGCCTACAGTGAGCATGCAGGAGGTCAAACAATGTACATGGTTGACACTCAAGCAGAATCTTGGCCGGGCTATGTCCATTGGCAAGGGTGAATCAGTACATGACCAGGTAGCTGTTGAGTTCATCCATTGAGTTCGCCAATGTCAAAATTTTTGTCATTTACAACTTGAACATTCTGACCAACCACTTGGTTTCTGAATTGGATGCTGAGTGAAGCAGGGAGGTGTCAGGTGCTCAAAACAATTTTGCCTTCAGAAATCCTGGAATGCCGAAGCCATAAATTGTGGTTCTCGTCAACAAAATACTAAATTCTGAAGCCTCAAATTGTGGGCCATTGTGAGAAACCAATGTAACTGGGCCCCCTTCTATAGCAAAGATTGTAGATAAGGCACAGGCCTTAACCCTGGAGGATGTTGACATTTGCACTACGAATGGGAAATCTGAAAGGGCTTGGGTGTCAGGATGGGGCTGTAAGCTAAAATGCTGTGCTGAGTTCAACACCTTGCAAATGCAATAGGTTGTTCACACTGTTAACAAATCTAAGTGACATGATGGGACCAACAACACAGTCAGACGCACCTGTGGCCAGTATTAATTGTTCGCCTGGTTGGAACGTTGCCAAAGAAGCGGCTTATCTAACACACTTTTTAAGTTTCACAAATGCTCTTGTACACTTTTCTGACCACACAAATGGAGCACCCTTTTTTACATAACTACTTAAGGATGTGGGAAATATGAGCAGCATTTGGAATGAACTTGGCATAATAATTGACTTTGCCCAGAAAACACTGCAATTCTTTTAAGATTCTTAGGCACTTGTAAAATAATAATGACAGTCACATGGTCATGTGTGGGTGTAAGCCTGTCCGTACTTAATAAATGGCCCAAATAGTTGCCAAGTAAAATAAAAATGGTAGTCTCATGAGCTTGTATGGGTGTAAGCCCATCTCCGCTTATTTTGTGGTGCAAATACTTGACTCTCGGCTGAAAGAAACTAAATTTGGTGAGACGACTGTGTAGGCCATTGGCTTGCAGCCACTCAAACAACACATGTAATTGCACAAGTGCTGCTCCCATGTGGCCCCATAACTAACAAATCACTCAAATAATTGTCACAATTAGGGATGCCCTGGATGAGCTGTTCTAGATACCTCTGAAAAATTGCAGAAGTACTAGTGACCCCAAATAACTATCTGTTATATCTGTACCTGCCGAATGTGGTATTAATCACCAGAAACTGTTTTGTAGACCCATAAACAGGTAACTGAATTTACACATCAGTGAGATCAACTTTTGAAAAATACTGACCTCCAAGCAATTTAGTTAAAAATACCTCTTGCCTAGGGACTGGTACAAATGGACATTTGTTTGGGCATTAATGGTACACTTAAAATAACCACAGGTCCAAAGTGATGCATTAGGCTTTTGTGCAATAACCATGGACATTGCCCATTAATTAGACAAGACAGGAGAGATAACACCTAGATGCTGCAGTCTGTCCAGTGCTGCCTTAACATGTTTGCACAAGGCAAACGGTATCAGATGAGCCCTACAGAACTTAGGTATTGCCAAATGGTTCAAAGAGATGTGTGCCTAAGGTAGGTCCAAATAGTTGTTGAAATTTTTGCACCATGCATCTAGCTTTGTTAATAGTATTGCATTAGAAATTAGATTTACCTGATTCTGAATTTGGCACCCAAAAAGTGTGAAAGTGTCAAGATAATAAATGTTAGTAGTCATCCAAGAATTAACTACAAGCAAGGTTAATTGCTGAGCTAAGTTTTTGTACTTAGCTTGCACCCTGATTTGATCCTGCAGTAGGACTGACTGGCTGTTGTACGTCAACACTTTGTGTGCTGGTCCACACAGCGGCAGGGAGCCTATGTGCCGGTAAGTATCCCCATTAATTAGGGACACAGCTGAGCTGGTGTCCAGCTGGAAGTCTGCCGTCACCCTACTGACATCCAGTTGCAACATGATATGCTGCATCCCATCAGCTGTTGTCCCTGGCAGTGGTGGGATAGCATGCAGCTTGCTAGTAGCCAAAGTTGACACCTGCTTGCTGAAGCAGACACTCGAAAGGTGTCCTGGCTGATGACAAACAACACAGATAATGTTACAGTACAGGCAGTGATGCTGTTGATGATGAAGGCCACACTCTGGACATGATTTTACAGCATGGCTTTTGCTGGAGTTCTCATACAATAACGGAGAGGAAACTTTGTCAGGAGCCACTGCTTGCTTTGCGACACATTGATGGTGAACAAATCACTTTCAGCTTTGCGCATTTACTGATGTGGAGGGTGAGGAAGCACCAACCACTGAATCTATTGGCATTAGGTGCACAAGAGCTTGGTGAACCAGATTATGGCCTTGACTGAGAGTCATTAGTTGAGTTACAAGTGCAATGGTGATTAGCTACTGAAGCCAGTGTCACCTGACTACTTGACGCTCAGATGATGACCTTGACTGGGAGTCATCAGGTGATCATTGGGTGTGATGACAATTAATACTCCTATCAATGTCGAAACCATAACAATCATCAAAAAGAGCTTGTGCCAAGACAGTAACTTTGGATGCCTTAGCAATTTTCAACACACCACTCGAAGTTGGATGTGAAGTTTCTAAAACCTTTACACTAACCCCATGATCTGGAACCTGGCAGATTATAAAGTCCCAAATTAACAAATGTATGTAAGATGTGTCACACTTGTGAGAGGCAAAATCACACTTGCAAGTGCCTTATAAATCAGCAGCCCATACCTTAGTTTCCTTAACACTGCGATTCAACCTGAACCTAGCTGCAATGAAGTGCATTTGGTGACTGTAGTATTCAGTCAGCAAACTACAAACTTCAGAAAACTTCAAAGTTTTGGGATCCAAGACTGTGTGTAATTTTTGCACCATTTCATACAATTTACTACTAGATCACAGTAACAGTACATTGTGGCGTGCAGGATCATAAGTTTGATTTGCCGTGCTGTGCAGTTCAAAACACTATTAACAGACCTCCCAACTCTCACTTACCTCATTGAAAGAAGTGAATGGTAGAAGGAGAGGTGCAGACACAGCAGCTGCCTTCTGTTGTTGATTCTAGAGAGACTGTAACAGCAGTGTGTGCTGTTCCTGCTGCTGCTGCTGCTGCTGCTGCTGCTACTACAACTTGACAAATTCAGGATCTGTGGTTCACTACACGAAATGGCATTGTGAAAAATTCCTCATTACTAGTTTTCTATCATGTGTGGTGTTGGTAGAAACATGTATATCGTCACTTGGTCTGGTGGGTAACAAACACACATTCCTATAACCCTGCAGTAGACTGAGTTCATGAAGTGAAGGAAACACTAACAAGACTGGGACATAGCAGAGTTGATGAATCAGTACAACAATTACAAATTAGTAACCGTTTGAGACCAGAAACAAGCTACATCAACTTGGCTGCGCAGTGGTGTGATACGAACAGCTACAAATACAGCAAGTAGTGAGGGAGCCATGAGCCTGGACACAGGCTCAGTGCCAAATGGTCGCTACCAGGTGGTGCCACTTGACACTCATATCTTGGCAGTGACTCCACTTATGGCAGCAGCCTGCAGCTGCTGATAAGTCCACATCTGTGCTAGGCAGGGAATCCAAATCACTGATGGTTACAAAAACATTGGTCTCATAAATGTTTCTAGGTAACTTTCATGTAATGTGATTGCAGGACTCAGTAAAAGCCTTAAAGAGGCTTAGTAGCAGGTGATGGCTAAAGTGAACAGTGGCTCTCTTCACATATTATTCCCAAACATTACTCAGATAGTTGTAGACTCTTGTTCTGAAATTACTGCAGCTGCCATCAGTGACCAGTTTACTCAGCACTGCATAGCATCTCTGGTTGGGGGTTGTTGACACACAATTATTTCACAATAATTGATCTTTTTCCTTCTTGTATCTACGTTGTTAAAATTGCTAAATCATGATGGTGGGGTGGTATTTACTTCTATCTCTACTTACATGTTTCACAACCCACCACACACACACACACACACACACACACACACACACACTTGCAGTATTTTATGACACTGACTTTTTGTACATCTAAGTCTAAGTCTTTGTAGGTTACAGTCACTTTGTAATGAAATTAATGATTTCTGGGCATGGTGTGGAGTAGAGTCTTGACTGTATGGCTCATGACTATCTGGCTTCAGTTCTGTATGACCTACTTCATTAACCCTTTAACTGCTCTGGACATGTTAACGTGCATGTCTTTGTACCTGTCCCTGTGTGCTCTGAACGTGTTTACACACGACACCAGTCCTTCTACCTAGCATACGTTCAGAGTACCAGGTAGAAGGACTGGTGACATGCATAAACCCATTCAGAGCACACAGGGACAGGTACAAAGGCGCGCACGTTAACACGTCCAGAGCAGGTAAAGGGTTAATATCATAATAATACTTTTCCATGATAAAATGAAGATTAATTTATTATACATGCTGTAATTTTCCAAAACTTTAGCAAGTGGCACCAGCTACAATGTTATGTGGCCTATCAAAATGTATTGTGCATCTTTCATGCTTGTACCACATCTGAAATCACAGCTGTAAGATTTTATTGCTACTGAATAAATTACCAGAACCACTCTTCAACAAATGATACGAGGGCAGTTCAGAAAGTAACCTCCGATTGGTCACAGTGCAGGTTGTGGGGGGAGTAGCGACGCCATCTGTGCGTTCACGCACTCAACAGGTCAGTCGGCATCAAGCCGTGGTCGAGTGAACGTCATACCTGCGCTAGTTTAGTTTTTGTGGCAGTTTGAAATGTGTGCTGCAATAGAAAACCCCGCCAAATGTGAAGTGCGTGCTGTCATAAGGTTTTTTACAGCCAAAGGATATTCTGCAGCAGCTATTCATTGTGAGCTTTGTGCCGTGTACGGACCAAGAGTTATGAGTGAAGGAGTTGTCCGTGAATGGGTACGTTTATTTAAAAGTGGATGAGAAAACGTTCATGATGAAGAGAGGAGTGGTAGACCATCATTGGTGACTGACGAACTCGTTCAGACAGTTGATGCAAAAGTTCGTGAAAATCGACGTTTCTCAATGTCGGAGTTGTCTACTGGTTTTCCACAGATTTCTAAGACTCTCTTGTACGAGATAGTGACAGCAAGATTGGGTTACCATAAGTTCTGTGCACGATGGGTGCCCAAAATTCTTACCGACCACCACAAAACTCAAAGAATGGCCTCTGCATTAGACTTTCTGTCACGTTATGAGGACAAAGGAGAACCATTGTTAAACAGAATCGTGACCGGTGACGAAACCTGGATTAAGTACGTGAACCCTGAGACAAAAGAACAATCAAAGATGTGGGCACATTCAAATTCGCCTACCAAACCAAGAAAAGCCTCGCAAGATTTTTCTGCCAGAAAACTGATGGCAACGGTGTTTTGGGATGCCAAAGGGATGTTGTTGGTTGAATTCATGGAACGTGGTACGACCATTAATCAAGACGTGTACTGTGAAACAATAAAAAAGTTACGATGGGCTATACAGAACAAACGCCGTGGTATGCTGACTTCCGGTATCGTTTTTTTGCACGATAATGCCTGTCCTCACTCTGCTCGCAGAACAACGGCCCTTCTTGAGTCCTTCAAGTGGGACATTATCAACCATCCACCTTACAGCCCAGACCTGGCGCCAAGTGATTATCACCTCTTCATGCATTTGAAGAAATGGCTTGGGTCACAGCGGTTTGATGACAACGAAGAGCTCAAAGATGCGGTCACAGGCTGGCTCCAGGCACAAGTGGGTGATTTTTATGCAGAAGGAATTTCAAAGCTTGTGAAGAGATACGATAAGTGCCTCAATCGCTATGGAGACTATGTAGAAAAATAGTGCAAAAAATGTAGTTGTAAGATGTATATATTAAAATATTTTTATTTAACTTGGTGTATTTTTTTAAATCAACCGGAGGTTACTTTCTGAACGGCCCTCGTACATGGAAGCCTTCTTCCAGCACTCACAACCAACAATGAACACACTTGGAGAGCGGCTCTGTTGGCAGCCCAGTGTTCTTTGTTTTGTTTTTGCTAATCAGACATTGAGAGTCTGTGTATTGTTAAATTGTTGTTTTGTGTTGTCCTTTGTGTTTTAGTTTTAATTAAAGAGCCAAAAAAAAAAAAAAAAAAAAAGCTTGTTGTGACTGTGTATCAGAAACTATGTGCTGTAATGAGACCAATTTCTGGGGTAGAACCGAAAACTTTTTCTTTGGAGTTAGGGCTAGGAAAAAGTGCTGTTTGGGACTGCGAGAAAGATGTAGCATAAATTGAGATATTGTGTGTTTCCCAAACTAGGAAGACAATGTTGAAAGGCAAGCATAAAGAAGCTTTGTTTTTGTGGCATGAATATTTAAGAGGAAAAGGTGTGCTCATTACTGGTCCAACATTGAAAAAAAAAAGGATAAAATAAAAAAAAAAATTGCAGTTTCAGTACCAAATAGAAGGAGAAAATTCAGAATTTACTGCCAGTGATGGATCGTTGGCTCCATGGTAAAAATAGTTACCATTATCTACTGACAAAGAGGCTATGCCATTCTTTACAGACAACCTTTTGAAGTTAATTGACAAAGGGGAATTACTGGCAAACAGATGTACAACTGAAATGAGACTAGTTTAAATTACAAGATGCTCCCTATGAAAACACTTGCTTCAGAAAAGGACACTGCAGCACCCAGATATGAGAAAAGTAAAAAACGGGCTACCATATTGGCTTGTAGTAATGCAACGGGCAACCACATACTTAAGCTTACATCAATAGGGAAATCACAGCAACCTAGTGCTTTCAAAAACCTGAAAAATCAGGAATCACTGCCCCTATGTTACATTCACCAAATGAAAGCATGGATGAATTCAGAAATATTTTATACTAGCTCTAAAGAAACATTTGAGAGACAACAGTTTACTGAGGAAAGATCTGTTGCTTTTTGATAATGTGCTATTGTGTCTTGCCAGTGACGAACTCAGAGCTGGAGATATCAAAGCATTATTTTATCATCAAATGTGACAGCTCTTTGTCAGCCAGTGTAACAGAGCATCCTTGAAATGCTAAAGAAGTAGTATCGCTGCCATCATACTAGTTTGCTGATATGAGCAATTGACAATAATAAAGACTGTGTAACCATTCTGGAGACGATTGACTGGCTAGACGTCCCCTAAGGTGGTTTGTCAAAGTGTGGGGAGAGATTCTCAACGTATCACTTTTAAGGTCCTGGAGAATTCTTTTAGATCATGAAGATGGACATTTTAACTTTGAATTCATGTGTGAAACTGAAATCAGAGATGGAAGTGATGGTACTTCATTGCTCAGAAGTGTACCAGACTGTCAGGATGTTGATGCAGATAACCTCACAGAATGGACAGCGACTGATGAAGTTGATGAACTAATTGGCAATGATATTGTAGAAACAGTGATGCAGAGGGGAGTTATTCATCAGGAAGAGGTAAACTTAGGTGACAGGAGAAATCCCATCCCAAATTCAGAAGGGTTCTAGACAATTGTGTTAGTGCTGCAGTACATTAGTGAACAGGAGGAATAATCGCCAGCTGATTACATCTTTTTGTGTATGTGGAGGGTTATTGCACCACAGAAGAAGGTTGAAGGAGGGAAACATTCATCTATCAAAGCCTCTCTCTCTCTCTCTCTCTCTCTCCTTTTTTTTTTCTTTAAAAAAAACCTGTAAGTTTCATCTTTTCTGTTTGGCTTGGCTTTTCACATATGTATGATCATACATTCATACTTGCAGATCATTTTATGTTTCCTATAATAATTTTTGAAGGGTGCAGTATGTACATAGCAAACATTGCTTGTACTATTATGCACTATTTTAGTTTTTGGATGTGTGCTTGCAAAGTTGTTTCATACACTTCATTGCCAGTTTGAGTGTCACAGCGAATTTATTGGCTTTCATAAGCGACTGTAGAAACAACTTGTTATTATACTACAATTAATTTTATTGAAATATTATCTGATATTATTCTCGGAGACAGCACAACATAAAAAACATAAAATAAAAACATAAAAAACTGTAATTATTTGATAGTTTAGTTGTGTCTTATTTGTGCTGAAACTGTTTGTTCCAGATGAAAGTGGTTCTGATTCAGAAGGAGCTGAGAGCACAAGCTCATCATACTCTTCTCTCAGTGACTTTGTATCAGAAATGGTATCATCCGACTTATCACCAAGTAAGTGTGTCACCAGTTAGGCAACATTCTATACTTTTCACAAGCTCTACTGTGCATTATAAGTTTTAAATAAAGTCAGTGAGTGTAGATTGTGAATTTGATTATAAGTGTATGTGAAAAATATGTGTTTCAGTATAACAGTTGAACATAATGCTCATCTACTTTCAAATCTAAACTATCATCCTTATGCAACAACCAATCCAGTGATTTATAAGCTATTTTCAGTCTCTATCTCTCTCTCTCTCTCTCTCTCTCTCTCTCTCTCATTTTTTCTCTTTTATGTACAATAGGGATTTATTTTTACTTTTAATTCAACAGTACATAGACAGCTTATCAAAAATCTCCAGTCATGGAACTCTACATATTTTATACATAGTACTCCTCAATCTACTCTTATTAAATTAACAAATTTGTAAATAAACGATAACTGAAGTAGTGAAACAGCAATGTATGTAAAAAGACCAATATACCTATTAATGATCAGATTATGGAGATGTTACTCTACTTACTTCAAAACAACTTCCAATATACAGCTTATATAACACCTCTTTCATTGCTCCCTTGTTGTCTTCTTTGTGTTTCTCCAGACTATTCTTCTTCCCATCACCAAAATCTACATGCTACTTCTTTCAATAGAGAGCATGCAAAAACATTGCACAAAAATCCCCATGCCCAATAGTCCTGTCATCCTTTAGTCAGTTAGTTATTTGCATGTTATTTGGATTTGACAACATGCTGACCAGTTACACAATTTAGTAAGGCTTTCTTTTCTCATTTTTGCCTGTGCATAACACTGCTTTATGTTTAACTGTGTTCAATGTCTCTCTCTTCATCTCTTAAAAAAAAAAACAACAAAAAAACACTCTTTTTGCACAAGACACATACACACACACACACACACACACACACACACACACACACACACACACACACACACACCAAACTAAACACGTTCAGAAATTATTCTGTAAAACAGAAGTACTTTTCAAGTGGATATGACTTCAGTTTGTGTTTCAAGTTAATTTTAGTATCAATTGCATTCTTTACATCACTCCATAGTTGGTCAAAGACTTTTACATTTGAATACCTCACTCCTTTCTATGCTGCACTAAGGCTGAGTCATGAACAGTGTAAATTGTTTCTCCTCTCAGGTTTATATTCAGAATGTTACTGTTTTTTCAAGTCTTTGGTTAATCATTGACAAGAAACTTCATAAGGGGCACTTGTCGGTATGCTCAACAGTGTAAAGAGCTTCTGCGAAACATACTCTCTAAGACACACCAGCTAAAAGTCTTTGATGAATAATATTACATCTACATATACATGGCTACTCTGCATTTCACACTTAAGTACCTCACAAAGGTTTCATCAAACCATTTTCATACTACTTCTCTACCATTCCACTCTCGAATGGTGCGTGGGAAAAAGGAACACCTAAATCTTTCCGTCTGAGCTCTGATTTCTCTTATTTTATTATGATGATCATTTATCCCTACGTAGGTGGGTGTCAACAAAATATTTTCGCATTCGGAAGAGAAAGTTGGTGATTGAAATTTCGGAAATAGATCTTGTCGCAAAGAAAACCACCTTTGTTTCAGTGACTGCCACCCCCAACTCGCGTATTGTATCAGTGACACTATCACCCCTATTGCCTGATAACACGAAACGTGCTGCCCTTCTCAGCACTTTCTCGATGTTCTCCGTCAATTGTACCAGGTAAGGATCCCATACAGCGCAGCAATATTCCAGCAGAGGATGTACAAGTGTAATGTAGGCTGTCTCTTTAGTGAGTTTGTCACATCATCTAAGTGTTCTGCCATCAAAGCGCAGTCTTTATTTCGCCTTCCTCACAATATTATCTATGTGGTCTTTCCAGTTTAAGTTGCTCATAATTGTAATTCCTAGGTATTTAGTTGAATTGGCAGCCCTTAGATTCGTGCGATTTATCTTATACCCAAAATTTATCGGATTTCTTTTAGTACCCATGTGGATGACCTTGCTCTTTTCTTTGTTTAGTGCCAGTTGCCACTTTTCACACTATATAGAAATTCTCTCTAGATCATTTCATAATTGGCATTGATCATCTGATTATTTTACTAGACAGTAAATTACAGCGTCATCTGCAAACAATCTAAGGGTGCTGCTCAGATTATCATGTAGATCATTTATGTAAATCAGGAACAGCAGAGAGCCTATGACGCTACCTTGCAGAATGCCAGATATCACTTCTGTTCTATTCAGTTGTTTACTGTCCATCACTACACTGTGACCCCCCTGAGTTTATCGCAACATAGAAAACATAAATGAAACACTACAAAAGAGGTGACTGCTATTTTTTGGACATTTATACAGAATGAACAGCAACAGGTTAACCAAAGGGACTTTTAAATATCTTTGGGACAAGAAGCCAACGATAGCCTGGATTCAAGAAGATAGGAAATATTTGCAAAGAAACAACCTAAGTGAAAAAGATGCAACAGAAAGAGAGATTTTCAAGAGGAAAGTGTTAAAAATGGAAGGATTTCAAGGCAAGAGAGAAGGAGAAGAAGACAGGCCCAAAACAGTCTGAGGAGAGACAAAGGATACATAGTGAAAAGATGAAACAATACTGGAGGAAAAAGAAAGAACAACAAAGATGGAAGCATTGAAATTTGTGCATCGTCCTTAAATGACCCAAACGAAGAAAGAAGAATAATAATTGGCAAGTTGTGAGTAGAACTCTTGCACTGAGGGTTCTGTACAAACTTAATTATGTATATAGACAGTTCATCCATTCCATCTCGACCATTGATACTTGGAAGATATTGGTCCCAGGGATTCTAAGATTTTCGAGAATGTTTTAATTTTTGCAATATATATGTAACATAAAGTCATGCAGGAGGCGGGTGACCATTATGATAATCAGTAGTTCTCCATTCAGGCTGACTGGGTTGCAATGGTAAAACTCATTTCCTGCCTGACGTTTGACTTTATTGCTCATATGATGCGTTTCAGGATTTATCCCTCATCAGATATCCAGTAGTGGTTAATGCATGTAGATATGGCATTTCAAGTTGTATATGAAACAAACATGCACAGACTTCACCATTGTGATCCTGTCAGTGTCAATGGAGAACTAATGATAGTTTTAATTTCAGTATGATGGCAGATAACAAATGAAAAAAGAAATATTTTTTCCTTGTGT
The DNA here is from genome assembly GCF_021461395.2 of Schistocerca americana. Classification (NCBI taxonomy): domain Eukaryota; kingdom Metazoa; phylum Arthropoda; class Insecta; order Orthoptera; family Acrididae; genus Schistocerca; species Schistocerca americana. Next base: position 687,206,064 of record NC_060121.1, on the reverse strand, counting down.
TGTAATTAAAAGTTAACAGTTTTCAGATTTTTTTTCCATTACATGGACCATGAAACTTCACTTCTTGCCAAATTTCATCATTGTTGATCAACGGGAAGTATGGTATAGGTTTTGATGAGTGAGCTTCCGAGTATCAAAATATGTAACATAAATGGCCATACCTTTTGATTGCATTGACTTAGAAGCTAACATTTATTCTTCCGCCAAGGGACCATAAACATTAGCATATGGCATAAATTTCAACTTGATATATCTATCCTTTCCTGAGTGAAACAGGTCTTAACAGGTGGATGAACAGACAGACAGTCTGATAACAAATGACAATTTTTTTTCATGTGATATAATTACAGATTTACAGTTTTTGGAATTTTTTGCTTTGGTTGTACTGCAAAATCTTTCTTTGAGCCAAGTTTCATTATTTTAGGCTAATGAAAAGTATCCTATAGATTTTAATGAGTGAGTTTGCATGTATCAAAATATGTGACATAAATTGCCATATATTTTGAATGCATTGACTTAGGAGCTTCATTTTTTTACACTGCCAAGGAATCATATGCCTTAGTGTGTGGCATAAGTTTAAACTTGATTTGTGTATGACATAAATTTCAGCTTGATATGTTTACTCTTTCCTGAGGAAAAGGGATTTTTACAATCAGTCAGACAGGCAGACAGACAACAAAGCGATTCTATAAGGGCTCTGTTCTTATCTATTGAGGTACAGAACCCTAAACATGCACTTTTTTATGTAGCTCTGTTTTAGGTTGGTGCATTTTGTACAGAGTTTTTCCAGTATTCTATCACAGAATTGTCAGTCTGAAAAATCTATAAAATACACAGTTAATGCTGCCCTAACTACTTCTTTGGAAACAAAACATTGTCCTGCAATGAGTAACATTAGATGTGGCAATATGCCTACCAGATCTGGTGAAAAGATCATATTTTTCAATAATTTGTACTTCAATTCCCTCAGTTTTCCCCTTCTCAAAGCACCTTTGTGGAAAAGTTTATTGACCTGATAAATGTTGATCTTTTTTATACAAACAATTTTTTCTATCTAGTAAGCCCAAAAGACTTGTGTACTACTTGCCAAGTGTTGTTTTACCAATGAACAGTAATCCAAAAGAGCAGCCTCATTAGCATTCCTAAAAGTGACCATAACCTTTTTGGCAGATTAGATTGATTGTCCTTTGTTTTCTGCGGGGCAGCCAGCTTCTGCCAACGGATTTGGTTGTTGTTTCATTTCAGACTTGTGTCTGTGGACCCTTGTCTCATCCACAGTAACAAACAGGCACGAAAAAGCAGTTGAATTCAAATGGTCTGAACATAACTGATAAATTCATTGTTTCATTTGTTTGTTGTCGGCTTTCAGCTAAAGTGGCTATCATCTTCCATAAAACTGTCTCATATTTAATTCTTCATGTAAAAGGTGCCTTAGTCTTTTTTCTGTTACCATATGCCCTTGACATTATTCTGTACACATTTCATCACTGACTGTCAAAACTAACCAGGATTAGTTGCCCAGTTCTTATCAAATTTGAATGGGTTTATGGGTGTTAACCAGAAGAACACTGGAGTTAAATGCAAATGGCAGCTGTGTCAACATCAGAATCAACCATGATTGTACGCAGGGTGGCAGTAATCAGTAATCATACAGCTCGACAGAGGCCAAGGAGAATCCACAATAGTCACATTCCTTACATAGTAAAAGTTGAGACATTCAGGCATCAATATAAAGTGGCCAACCAAAACATTATGACCGCTGACCTACGATCGATATAAACCTGCCCAGGCAATAGCAACATCACCTGGTGAGGAACGACTGCTAGTCAGATACAAATGCGGTGCATGTTGTATCAGTGAGTGTGCTGTCCATGTGTACAATGGGGAAGGCGTGCAACCTATCTGAGTCTGACTGAGGGCAGATTGTGATGGCCTGGAGACTAGGCACAAGCATTTCAGAAACTGGACAACTTGTTGGGTTTTCGAGGAGTGCTGTGGTGACTGTCTTCAGCACATGGTAAAAGCAAGGTGAATCTATGTCCATACATCATGGGGTTGGGCAGCCATCCCTCACTGCAGATGTTGGATGTTGTAGGCTGGGCTGATTGGTAAAACAGAACAGGCAGCGAACTGTGGCAGTACTAACATCAGACATTAATGTTGGGCATGATACAAATGTGTCTGAACACACAGTGCACTGAACTCTTCAAACGATGGGCCTCCACTGCCAACGAGCCAGGAATATGCCAATGTTATCAACATGACATCAGCTACCGTGTCTGAAATGGGCACATGACCATCAGTACTGGACGTTGGTGCAGTGGCAGAGCATTGTATATTTGATGACTCCCAATAACATCTTCAACATGCCGATGGGAGAGCACTGATCCATCATCTTCCAGGGGAACACCTCCTTGACGCTTGTACTGTGGACAGAGACAAGCTGGCATTGGCACCATTATGCTGTGGGGAACATTCATGTGGGCATCCATGGGTCCAGTGGAGCTCTTACAAGGTGCCATGACAGCAAAGGAGTATTGTACACTGATTGCAGACCACATACACCCCTTCATAACAGTCATGTATCCTGATGGCAGTGGCATTTTCCAACAAGATAATATCACCATGTCACAAGGTCAGGAGTGTGGTTCGAGGAACACAGTGGCGAGGTCCAATTGATGTGCATGTCTTGCAACTCGCCAGATCCGAACCTGATTGAACATGTCTGGGATGTGACTGAACCTGGTCTCAGAGCTCGTCTGCCCCCTCCCCAAAATTTATGGGAATTTGGTGATTTTTGTATGCAGATGTGGTGCCAACTCCCACCAACAACTTACCAAGGTCTCATTACTTCCATGGCATGATGCATCACCACTGATATCCATGCCAAAGGTGGATACACTGGCTATTAGGTAGGTGGTCATAATGTTCCACCTGATCAGTGTATTTGATTGTGTAATTCATGAATCACATGATAAAAGTCATACTTACTCTTATGTTATTACTGAATGCAATACATTACCATATTTAGCTGTGTGTGTTGTGTTTTCCATTTTCTTTACTGATTTCATATGAACTGGTTCCTCGCCCTTACATCTTTCAGGATTTTAGTAATATTATTATGAAATAAATTGTATGTAACCCACATGACTGTAAAATAATTTATGTAACAGAGGATTGTGTATATGACAGAGTAATCTTCCATTCAGAATGGAATAATTCCTCTCCTTTCTTCTCTTTAAAGATTTTTTTCTGAGATCCAGAATCTCCTTCAAAATTACTATTGACTTTTCTCCCACAGAGATCTGTAAGCTCAATGTGTAAGCAGTCAGGTAAAAGGATAAACAGAATGCAGTAAATATACATGAAAAATTCTGAAAGTCTTAAATTTCTGAGTGAGACATTTCTTGTTCTGCTAGACAATTCCTCCTCTTGTAAAATCAGTGTAGTATACACACTTCCACTTATAAAATGTATCTTAATTAACTGGACTGATCTACATCTATCCAAATTTTCCTTTTTTGCTTGGATCTACAGAAGATAACGTGATGGTTGTGTTCATTTCAATGTGCATACTCAAGTATGTATCAGTGAAGTAAGTGATAAAATAATATTTAAAACAGTTCTGACTGAATTATTTGATTTTTATTGAAATTTCATACAACAAAATTGGAAGAAACATTTGTGCCACAGTTATTCCCTGTAACTCACATTAAGCACACATGATCTGTATTTACTATATACATCAGTCTCAGAGACATGCTGTATAAGATCAGTTTATATATTGATTGATTCATTTGCACATTTTGCCTCTTATTACTACAGGTTTCCCACCAACATCGGTTGATCGTACAGAGCCACCACCAGCTGCACTCACCATTCAGCCATTAGCTCTGTGTAGTGGCCTTGACCACCGCACTGTATATAATCCACCAAGCAGTCTGCAGTTTCCTGGTTCCATGATGCCTGCTGTCAGTGCTCCAGCAACATCACCTCCAGGCTCAACCTCTTCTAGCAGAAGTGATCTCAGCTCGCCTTCCCTGAATCGTGATTCTGAACTTGATTTTGCTGCAGCTGTTGCTGTTGCAAATAGTAGTCAGGAACAATTACCAGCTGAATCATTGCAACCTCAGCGACTGGGAACACTGGTGAGTAAAACATCTGGGACATTCAGTGGAGCATTTAATGGTAGGTGTACAGGCTCTGCATGTGGGGCCCCAACCACTGGGTGAGGAAATGAAATTTTACCAGTTTTGTTCAAGGGTGACTCCATGATAACATACATAACATTTGTACAATTGGCATTGAAGTATGAACATGAAAATAATAAAGATACGCCAGAATATGAACAACAGACAGCCGAAGTTTGATAAAGCAAGCTGTGTTCGCTTGCCTCTAAACAAATGAACAGGAAGTATTACAGACATAGCTGAACCTTCACTTTTCATAGAATAACTTTCAAATTTCTGGTTTAACTCAAATTCGACTAAACCACTTCCATGGCTTTCTCAGTGAGGCAGTGAGGCTGTCTTTTCCTTGCCACCTATGAGACTGCTCTTGACTGTGATTGTGTTTCTTACTGTAAAACAGTGCACTTTTTTTTACTCTGTCTTCAAACGCCACTGGTACATCATATCATAATGTTTGCATGAAAAAGCAGTGCAAAATATTGGAGAACACATGCATTTGTATTCCACAAACTTTGCAGAGGAGGGTAGTTGTGTACCATTTTCATTTTCCATCCTTTCCTGCTGAAGTCCTGAATGACCCAGGTGGTGGTAGTGGTAGTGGTGGTGGTGGTGGTGGTGGAGGGGGGGGGGGGGGGGCAGCAATCGACTTTTGGGGTGAGTCTTCAGATGAGTAAAAAGTGGTACTGGTGCCTTTTAATGAGGGTGGTAAATATGACTGTTATGAATGTATACATGGTCTTCAAGGGATGCTGTGAAGGGACTTCTCTTTCAGTGAAAGAATTCAGAAGACAGATTGTGAGAACATGCCTGAAGAAATGTCTTGAAATGAGGTTAGCTAGGGGGAGACCAACAAAACTCATCTCACCTTCCAGTAGTAATGTGCCAGATATATATGGTATGATCAGAAGCTACATGTCATCCAGAAGCATGAAAAGCAAAGGCAATGCCAGTATGAGAAATGCAAAGGAAAGCCGAGCACATATTGCGGGAAGTGTAAAGTTATGTCTGTATGGAATGCTTTCCCAAATATATCAGGCCTTAACGAAACTTCCATTTTGGAGAATTTTTAGGTTAAAAGGTTTGTAAATGTTTCTTATTGTAAAATAAATAATAGTTTTGAAAAGTTATTTTGAGTTTATTATCACCAATTTCTTTGTCCCTTGTCATTTTTCATAGTAAGCAGTGTAATGACGAAACAACTGCCAAGCACCCAGCATATTCAAATGAGAATGGCCAAAAATTTCACATTTAGGGAACAGATGATCAAAATTTCTTCACATTTCCATAAATGGGCTGCCATGACACAGTTTTCCAAAAATACAGAATAAATGTTAACTAAAAATAAATTGGGCATCAATGAGTTAACTGAATCAAAAGTTCAAGCTTGTTTATAACTAGATCTGAAGTATTACTCTGAGGAATTGGTCCTCTCAGTCACTATTCAATGTAATAAGATGTTAGAGCTATACCACACCAATTCTTGTTGCTTCCCTCCTGTCCTAATCATTTGAGTCTCCCTGGTAAGTTGAAATCTCCCCCCTGCTACTACAATAGGAAATTTATGTGCAGTCTTCTCCAAGTTTTCATGAAATGTTCCACCACTATGGCTCCTGAAGCATAGGGTTTATAAAAGGCTTCTGGTTATCAAATTTGGTCTACTTGTAACACTTACCTTCATTCAGATTATTTCACATTCAGAATCTGTACTATCCTCACTAAATTTTATCACAACAGTGGAAATTCCTGTACAGAATAGTACTTAAAATACATAGAAAGTGACCACTCACCTATACCAACTGATGTGTGGTGTGTAGAAACCCACAACAGAATACAGTACAGGGTGTTTCAAAAAGGACTTTACAACTTTAAAAATTCATATAAATTTATTGAAAGAAAGTATAGAGCTGGGTTTAGTGTTATTTTGTAGGGACACACATCAAATTTTTTCACCTTAAACTAAAGATGTTGTATGTGGCTTCCATTGGTTATCCTGCACACATCCCATCGGAAGTCAGTTTTTTCCCAAACTTGCTCTAGCATTGCAGATGTAACGTGCTCAGTGGCAGTGTAAATTGTTGTTGTAATTTCAGGTAGAGGAGCTGGCATGGGAGGTACAAACACGATATCCTTGATGAATCTCCATAAAAAAGAATCAAGTGGTGTCAAGTCTGGGGAACGTGGTGGGCATTCAATTGGAGCATCATGGCCAACCCATTGCCTTGGAAAGCAGTCACTGAGAAAATCCTGGACAGCAGCCAGGTAGTGGGATGGTGCATCATTTTGCTTGAACTAAACATTCATTCTTGGTCATCCTCATAGATCTGTGGCATCAAAAATTGTTGTAACATGTCCAGGTATACTATCCCGTTGATGGTTGTCTCACGGAAAAAAAAGGGGCCGTACATTTTGTTCTTGCTCAATGCACAAAAAACCTTCAGTTTAGGGGTATCACGAACATGTTCCAATGTTTGATGTGGATTTTCACTGCCCTAAATTGTGCTTAAGTGAAAAGTTGACTCCTCAGAGAAGATGACTAATTTGTCCAAGAAATGTTCATCCTCATGTAATTGATTTAACATATATGCACAGAAGTTCTTGTGAGCAAATTTAGCAGTGTCTTTTATTGCTCGTACAGTTGTCAATCTTTATGGTTTCAATTGCAAACAGTTTCTCAACACATGCCAAACAGTTGTATGTCAGATTTGCAGTTCACGAGGTGCACACTGGGTTGATTTATTCGGGCTATTGACAAAACGTTGTCTCACTCGCTCAACAGCGTCGTCAGATGTGCTTGGATGAACTGATGGTTTCCTGCATCTTACCGAACACCTTGTTTCTCCAAAACATTTATATCATTCATAACTTGTAGGCCTACTAGGAGCAGCTTTAGCATACTTGGTATGGAAATTACACTGAATTGTTGTCACTGACTTTGATTCTTCAAACCAAAACACACAGCTAGCACGCTCAGATCTAGTGAAGGCAGCCATCTTTAACGCAACTGCCACTAGTGCTCCTTATGGTGCAGTTTGGCACTAGCAAACTATGAGAGATGAAACTTGACATATTTCCCTACAAATTGACACTACAATCACCTCTGTAGGTACTATGAATTAATTTATACAAATTTTCAAAGTTGTAATGTACTCTTTGAAACAATCTGTATTTACACTCGTTTTTGAGCTCTTGCTCTTTCTCTAGCAAAAGTAAATACATTCATACATACAGCCACACAGATATCCAAATGCTCACACCTGCAGCTGTGGCAAGACTGCCTGTTTATCATTGATTATTGAGGGTAGTTGTCTGGGTCGATGGAGATGGGGAGGGGATAGAGAAGAATGCACAAAGCAAGGACCGGTTAGTGAGATGGTGTGAGGTAGATCTTTGAACAGATGAAACAGTGACAACACAACAAGATGAAAAAAGTTGAGAGTTTCGATCATATAAGTGATAGTGAAAGGGAGGGGGGCAAAAAGGAAGGGGAGGAAAGGTGATGAGGGTGGAGATGGAGGGAGAGAAAGGGAAGGGGAAAAATGGGGAGAGGGAGATAGGGAGATGGTGAGAGAGATAGAGATCAGAGGAATAGTACCTGAGAGAGAGAGAGAGAGCCTGCATGGTGGAAGGGGGAGGAAGGAGGTGGCAGCATGTGATCTGGACAGTGAAGGACAGAAAAGTGAAGGTAGAGTGTAATGTGAGGCAGTGGGAAACAGGTTAGTGGAGGTTTAGACCAGGAGGATTGTTAGAGTGCTGGAGAGACAATTCCCACCTGCATAGTTCAGTGAAACTAGTGCTGGAAAGGAACAGTAGATTCTCTGATCCCTTTGTGCCTCCTCGTCTTCCCCCCTCCTTTCTCACATTTTCCACAGCTCTCCCTTTCTCTCTTCCCTCCCTGTCTCTCCCTTCATCTTCACCTTTGCCTCCTCTCCTCCCCTTCCTTTCCGCTACCCTCCCTTCTCTCTCTTATATGCTCTACCCCCTGAACCCTTTTTGACTTGTTATGAAGCCCCTGATTCATCTGTTGAAAGACCTGACTCACACCATCCCACTACCCACTCCTCTATCATGTGCATCCTTCCCTACCTCCTCAGCACCACCATCGACTCAGGCAACTGCATTCATAAATCAAAAATCGAATCAGTCTCATGGTGGCTGTAGATGTGGGCATTTGGCTGTCTGTTTTGTTGTGTGTGTGAATGTGAATGTGTGTACTTTTGCTAGAGAAAGAGCAAGAGCTCAAAAGCTAATGTAAATACTGTATTCTGTTGAGTGTTCCTATGTGCCGCACAACAGTCAGTTATTGTTCTATGAAATTTTAGGAGAACTTCTGGATGTCAGTACCTTCCTGCCATCATATTTTGGTACAATGCCACCACAACATGAGCACTAGCTTGAAGCCAGTTGACTGTGGCTAAAGCTGCATCCTAGCTTTTCTGCACAGTGGCTAATTCCCTTTCCATCTGCACATAAGAGACCCCTTCCCTATCCACATTAGTAGTCCTTTTTATGCATGAGTCCATAGCATCAATAAATTTATCAAAATAAGTAATTTTCCTCTGTTGACATTTTAAATATTTTATGAAAAATACTTATTTTATTATTAGTGGTTAGCTGATTTCATCCCCAGTGCCATTATCAAGCTACTGCGATCCCCTTTGGCATTAAAAAGCTAAATACTGATCTACACAGCAGTATGGGGAAAAAGAGTTCAGCACTGTCATTATTGGTACTGACATAACTATCTCAAATGTGAATTGATAAGCAGAATGAACATTTTACATATGAATGTCATCATTGATAACTGTGCTTGTACCTTCCATGGTTCTGCTGAATTCATAAGATTAGTGAAACCACAAGTTGTTCTTTTTCACACGCTGCTGTGTGAATTATAAAATCTGTAAACATAACATAATTTTTGGTGTGATGTAGCTTGACAATTGCCAAGGGCACAAAATTAGCAAACTGCTAGACACAGTTAGAGTACTGCCGTTTTATTGCTCCTAGCTATCACTCACTTGTCCATCACTGGAGCACTATTGATTCTTGTCAGACACTGGAACACTACTGAATATTTGCTGTTCAAATTGAGTCACGTGACTGCGACGCATTTGTGTTGTGGAACTACAGTTCAAAGTCAGATAATGTCACAGTAATGCTCATAAAATACCCAAAAAGTTAGAGAAATGGGTACCACTACTCAGCCCAGCCAAGAAATAAATAGCTTCTGATCACTTCCAAGTTGAAGGAATAAAATGGCTGAATTGGCATTCTATGCAATGTAAGTACTGCTGTTGCAGGGTACTGCCTGCAAAAAGGACTATAGTACCACATTACTAAATCAGTTCATGAGATGCCAATGCAAAACATGCAAACTCTTGGATAAAAAATGGTATTTACTGATAGAGAGTTACTGTCCCCTTATTTTGCAGAATGGCATAAGGAAATGTCTAAATTAAAGGTTGCATACATTCTGGGTACAGCTCTGCTGATGACTGCTCACTGGTCTGTGACTGGACTAGTGCTGAATTGACAGTAGCTCCAAAGAATACACAGCAGCCTCTGTCCTTCTTAAACACTGAATGAATGTACCCTTCATTAAGTATTGTTTGAAAAATTCTCCAGTTACAGTAACAAGCTTTTGTAAATTTGACCTGACTGTGTGCTATATCTACACAGGAATAAAATGGGCTTAGGAACAGTATTTTGTTGTATATATTTGATTCTTAACTGCAGTCCTAATCTGCTTTTCTTCAGAGGTATGATAGATATTCTCATAAATGTTTCCTTCAGGGTCTGTGAGTGCAGAACATATGTCCTATGTACAGCCTGTGTGTGGATTCTGATTACGTGTTGGTAGCTTCCTTGGCTATCTTTATTACTGTATGTCCCTGCAGAAGATAAAAATGAAATTTTACTTCGCAAAGTGGCTACTTCATCAATATGGGTAATGAAATTCATACCATTAATGTAGTTATGATGACAATTTGTGTTTTATTCAATTTGATAACATTCCATCTATCAGTACACTACAATTTTTATGTATTTGACACCACTGGCAATCAAATTAACTACTGAGAACAATAAAAACTCCTAACATTACTATATTCTGTTTAAATGCACTTCTTGGAAATGCTGCCTCATGCCACCAGTCCAGCTTTGAAATGCTGAAATTAGTAAGAGAGTATTGTATGTCTTTTATAGCTCTTACTGCCCTTGATAGTTCAGTCATTTGTTTTATGATTTAAGCATTTTATTGTATGTGAGAGTTATCAATTTACAGAAATGTAATTGGAAAAGATTTCTCTTTGGTTCTTATCTTTGGCCTTTGATGCCTTTCATTAATATTTAACAGTCAACCTTCATAATCTTGGTACACAAATATAGGTTCCTACCCAAATGTTGAGAGTGAGCTTCAGTACATAAATGTCTGTAAAATATGAATCTGTCTCAAGAATGAACAACTCATTTTGTCAGAATTCTTTACTTTGCGATTTTTCTTCATGTTTTGGTAGCAGTTAAAAAGTTTTGAGGTGACAGTTCCAGATCTACTAGTCCATTGTCATGGTGAAAAAACAGGGCTGTATTTCTGAAAATTTCATGTCAGACTGGTCCAACATGTCATTGGAATATGGCCAGTGATCATTTAACCTTTTTCTAAGAACTCTTTGTGTGTAGCATCTTTGGGAAAAAAAATTACCTTTATTTTTCTGGCTATTGGGACTGTCTTTGCCTTTTGTGGAACAGAGTCACCTGAAGCAACCCATTGCTTAAATGTAGGTTGGTTTCTGGGGTAGCATGTTGAACTAGTTGTCATGGGCTAGATAACTTGGTGCAAAAAGGCCCTTGGAATTTAATTAAGTTGCTTAAATACAACTTTGAAATTGAAAGCAAAACCCACTTGTCAACTATTGTGGCACCCATTGAGCCAACAATTATTTCATTGCTAGCTTGCCATGTAAAATATTAATTGTCATTCCTGTTGACATACATGATCTGCTACTTAGCACAGTCAACAAGAATCGTGTCTTTGATGATATTCATCACCAACATATGTTTAAATTCATTCAATCAGTATCGACTATTGTCACTGATGACAAAAGTTCACCACAATCAACATCCAGTTTCAGTTCCATCTCTTCACACATTTTCCCATTGAAAAGTGGAGAGTGAATCACTGAATTGCACTGTACTTCTTCCATGTTGGTAAAATCCATTTAGTGCAACTAACTGGAATAGTTACCAAATTCAAACTATTGACACCACGTAATTCTTTTTAGCAGAAATGGAAAACAGTGTTAACATCACACTATCGACAACAAGTGTACATATTGAACCTCCCATATATGTATCAATTTGTGGACTACTATTCACACAGTATAGAGTTTTCCTACTATCCTTGCTTGAAGTTAGTGTAAGGTGTTATACTGTTTGCAGGAAACTTTCTCCCAAGGTAAGAATGACCAACTGCAAAGTTGAGATGTGTAAAATAATTTAATCTCCAACTCTAACCAAAGAACTAGAGGACCATCACTTCTCTTTCTTAAGCAACAACTTTCTGATTTCCAAATCTGTTATGACCCATTATCTCTTGTAATATTTAATAGAACTACAAATCACCATGAACATTATGAAAATCATTGTAAGATTTTTAAATAATACAGCTAATGCAGAAAGCCTGTTATCATCTGAGGAGGCAATTCAACATGAATTTTTCATGAAATCTTCTTTTAATTAATAAAATAGTTGTGGGTGCAATTTTCACCATTAATGACTACATCAGGTTCTTGTATTCTAGTCAAACTATGCAACAACATTTCATACACGCTAATTAGCTTTCCTCAGCTTAATCTATAGCCATCTATATAAGCCTAAGATTGTTGTTATCAAAGTTCAAATAATGCTTTGCTATCTATTAATAAAGAACATCCACTAAACTCATTATGTCAATAAAAAATACATTACTTGACACTGAGTTATCTGTAAATAGGTAAATTGGGAATCTCCTAAACATAAACTAGCAATTGGACCTTCTGCAACCAAGTTGCTATGGTCTTCAGTGACAGCAAGCAGGTTAACATGCTAGGAAAATATTCCCCAAATACTGTCAGTGTTATCTACTTCAAATATAGGATTTTCATTTGCCTGATAAGAAAAGTCTGATGCTGTTACGCACAGTGGATGGTGTAGTGTACTCATAATGACAACCAGAAAACATACCTGTCACTTTGCCATTCAGAAATAGGCAATCCTTATTGACTGTCCAATACTTCTTGGTAAAAGGAAACACATATAGCACTATGCTGTCCACTTGATTCATTTTCCCTCTGAAATACAAATAAAATGTTTCACTGGTGCTTACATTCAAGTGGGTTTCATTAAAATATTGAACAGTTTCATTTTTCACATCATTACAGTGGGTATCTAGTTCATTAAATGATTTCTTTTTACATATGGTGGAGGTATCATACACATACAAAACTACTTTAGAATTTTGAATGCAATGTTTTATGTCATTTACATAATCAATAACAGAAGAGCACCTGATACTGAGCCCTGGGCCACTCCATATTTTTATATAAGCATTTTTTTATTTGTGAATGCAACTTTTGGTTTTAAGTAGTACAAATGATTTTTGGTGACTCATGTAAGACTTTATTAGGTCATGAGCAGTGCCTCTTATGCCAGTGTTTGATAGCTTATCTAATAGGATAGTAGTGTTCACACAATCAAAAGCTTTTTTCAAGCTCTTGTAACATATTGCTTGTTTTCAATGCCATTATTACCTCTTCAATTAACTGGGTTGGTTTCCTTTTTAAGAATCCATTTTGATTTTCAAACATTAGGTTGTGTTTATTGAGGAAGTTTGATACTCTTTTATGTATGACTTTTTCAACTATTTTTGAAAAGACGGGACGTATTGAGATTGGTCTGTAGTTTTCAATTTTGAATTTGTCACCTTTTTTAAAGTTTTGTGTTACTTGGGCTATTTTTAGTCTGTCTGGTAAGGTGCTTGATTCTATTCTATTCTATTCTATTATTTACTGCTATAGACAGAGGTATAGACATTTTGTCTACGCACTTTTAATACATTAATATTGAAGCCATTTTGTCCTGCAGAACTGGAAGATTTTAAAGAGCTAATGATATTCATTATTTCTTTGCAGTTTGTGGAGGTTACATATATACTATGCTCAGATAGATTGCCTTTAAAATTATACTGCAAGTTATTATGTTTGATTCTTTAAAGTTGACCTATTTATGTTTGTGTCTGTTTTCTCTAAATCCATAACAAAACTGTTCTTTTCTTTCTGTAGGAGAAAGAAGACATAGCAAGCCCAGGTGGAGAATCAGATTCCAACTCAACGATGACAACAGCTACCCCTAAGACTGTACTAAGTCAACAGTCATCTATACCGCACCGATCTCCTACTCCCAGCCTTGGTAGTGAGGGCTCTGGTTCACTCTCACTAGGAGGTTCATCAGATAGAGAGAGAGATAGGCCTGGCACTCCAAGAGCACCTCATCGTCCACCACGGCCTGCCACACCAGTGAGTCAAATAATCTGTTAAATATGTAGCATTGTGGAATCTGAATTATTACATGCACTCAAAAGGTTATTGTGTCCTGTTTTGTAAGGTATAAATTTGTGAAATAATCAATTAAAAGCCTATTAGTTAGTTATGTTTCACACTGGTCTACAGTACAGTGTTTATTATTGATGTACAGTGCATCTTTTATTTTATAGAAGTGATTGTAAAGACACTCTTCTTAAGTGATTATCATTTACTAAGTTTGTTACGTATACACAACAGGAAAGTCAATTTTGGTCAAATGTAAAGTTGATTATTAATTTAACACCTTCACAACAGCAGACACACTTGTTAAGTGCAACAGCTGATGCAACTATTAGGTGCCACATTGAGTGCTGAGTTGTAATCACCTAACCAGGCTATCTCTGCTGAGTGTCTCGTATTGGGACTGCATTGAGTTTCATCACCAAAATATGACTACTGCAATTGTTTGAAACAGGTGCACAGTTGATGATTGTCTGTTAATTTTATTTATAAATGAACTAGCAGAGAAACCCTGTATTGCCCAGATATTTATTTATAGCTATGTATCCACACCTGTACCATGCAGCATCTGGCCTTGTGCTTAACGTTTATGACATTGTATCTCCCTAACTATATTTTGTGCAGTGATATAATTTTGTTGGTATATTCAGTGGTATATGTGGATACTGTCTGAAAAAGGTGTTGCATGTTGAGGTAGTAGCAATAGAGTAATAAATGCATGATGCAGCAGTTTTTCACACATCTGATTGTTTATGATGTCATATCTCCTGAACTTTGTGATGTACAGTGGTATAACTTTGCATTTACATTCAGTGGTATATATGCATACTGCATGCAAAGTATGCTGTGAATGTAGTTAGTAGTAAAAAAGTAATAAATTATAACGTCATGGCTTATGTGGTACTTATACTGCATGAACTGTGGAAAAGCGGTAAGCGATAAACATTTTTCCTTTCATTGTTTTGTAGGGATTGTCTGTGAGAATTTTTTTTTGTAATGGTTTAAAATTGTGTCTAAAGTTTTTTTACAAGTTGCTAAGTGCTCTCATTCTCAAATACTGGAAAGTTTGGAAATCCAACTCCACCCCTTTGATGGGTAGGTAGTTCTAGCACCCATAGAGATTATTGCCTGAAGTTAAGATATATGTGTACCAAGTTTGGTTGAAGTCAATCCACATGGTTTAGGAGGAAATGTGGAGTTTCTTACATTTTTATATAAAAGGCAGAAACATGAAAACAAGACAGATGGAAAATGTATGTAAACTGTTTAACAATGAAAAATTCAGGATGGAGTGTAACAATATTATTATAGACCTAGATGCAAGAGCTGTCCCACACATCCTTCCACCATCACCTATGCCAGTCTGGTCACAAACATCACCTATCCCATCAAAGGCAGGGCTACATGTGAAAACACTCACGTGATCTACAAGGTACGTTGCAACCATTGTGCTGCATTCTATGTGGGCATGACAACCAACAAGCTCTCTCTCCACATGAATTGCCACCGATAAACTGTGGCCAAGAAATAAGTGAACTACCCGGTTGCTAAGCATGCTGACAAACATGACATCCTTCATTTCAATGACTGCCTCACAGCCTGCACCATATGGATCCTACCCACCAATACCAGCTTTTCTGAATTGCACTTGTGGGAACTTACCCTGTAATGTATCCTACGTTCCCGTAGCCCTCCTGGCTTCAACCTTTGTTAGTCATTGCCCTCACCCAGCCAGCGTCCCTGTTCCTATTCCAACACTATACAGCCCTCATTGCACCCTCACACCCAGTCTTTTTTACTTCTCTCCATTTCTGCTACTCCGTCTTCCCACCTCTCCACTGCTCTCTGTCTGACCTCCTCACTGCACATAGCTGCCCTATCCTCTCCATCTCATCCCTGCATGATCCCCAGCAGCACTGCACTGTCCACCATCCCTATCCTACTATCCATCTCCCTCCCCACCTCAGCCTCCTCCTTACCTCCACACAGTCGCCACTCCCATCCTGTACTGGCGCTGCTGTTCACAGTGTGGCTACAGTTGCCTGAGACTGCAGTCATTTGTGTGTATGTGAGTTGTGTGTGTGTGTGTGTGTGTGTGTGTGTGTGTGTGTGTGTGTGTGTGTGTGTCTGTGTGTGAGTGTGTGTGTCTGTCTGTTGTCTGTTTTTGACAAAGGCCTTATGGCCCGAAAGCTTTATTTGTGACAGTCTTTTTGTTGTGCCTATCTGCAACTGGCATCTCTGCTATATGGTGAGTAGCAACTTTCCTTTTCATGATATTCTTAAGTAAATTGTTTATTATTTCAAAGGTAATTGCCATAACTGTAAATACATTTATCATACTGTGAGACTATTGTTGGTGCCTTCATGCGAAAATGTTTGAGGAACCATGATGGTACCCAGACATGAATCTCTTTGTCTGAAGCAAATAAGTGGGCATGAATGTCTTTTTTCAGTGCTCCAGAAATGTGTAAATTGCATGAGGAGAGATTGGGACTGTATGAAATGTGTAAGGGATTTCCAGCAAAACTTCTGCAGTCTAGTCAAAACAGCCTTGGAAACACGTGCAGGCCTATGTGTTAACAGTCATGGTGATTACTTTTGAAATAATAAACAGTTTAGTTACATTTTTCCATCTGACTCATTTTCATTTAACTGCCTCTTATATATATGAATAGGCAGTACTAAGAGTTTTGACTCCTGGAGGTAATACTGGGCAGCCATTCTGTCTCAGAACATTATTTTGTCAGTAAATGGTGTGTTCAAAAAAACGTATTGGGATCAAATATCACTCATTTTCAGCCTCTTTAGCTGATAAATGAGAAGAAAAATAGCAATGAACTGAAGAATTGCCTCATTTACTATCTCAGTTTATTTTGATTATCAGATATGTTTGTATGGATAAAAAATATACTCACCAAGAGACAGCAGGAGAACACACATATGAAAGTATTTAAATTTGCAAGCTTTTGGCACCAGTGCTACTTCTCCTGACAGAATGGCTGAAGGGGAGGTTTAGGAAATGGGGAGAGTTTGGAAAAGTCACTCTGGTCATGCGACTTATCAGATGGGATGAGAAGGAAAGACTAATTGTTGGGGACTGCACAAGACAAGACTGGAAAGTCTGGGAGCTTAAAGGTAGAAGATAAGATATGCTAGTCAGAGATTACTGACAAAACATCGTGCATGAGTTAATGTGAGTGGAAAGCTAAGTGCATTGTATGCAGTAAAGGTGAGGAGGTGGATAGGCAGGTCAGAAAATAAAAGATATAGGAAACTAAAAGGGAGTGAAGAAAGGAACAGCGACTGAGAAGAAATACTGAGACCGAAGAAATTAATGCTAAATAAGGTCAGATGGGTGTGCAAGAGCCAAGGAACTAAAGCCAACTTTTAAGCCAGTTCCCACCTACAGAGTTCTGAGAAACTGCTGTCTGAGAGAAGAACTCAGATGACACATGTGGCGAAAAAGCTTCTGAAGTCACAACTGTCATGTTGTAGAGCATGCTATGGAAGAGGATTTTGTCTGTTGCCAGTATGCACCCTCTGCCTATGCCCATACATCTTAACTGATAACTTGGTGGTAGTCATGCCAATGTAAAAGGCTGAACACTATTTACAAAACCATAGTACACAACATGTGTTGTTTTCCAGGTGACTCTCCCTTCGATTGTATATATTTTGCCAGTTACAGGGCTGGTATAGGTAGTGTTATGAGGGTACATAGGTCAAGTCTTGCAGTGGTGATGGTCACAGGGATAGGGGTCATAAGGTAAGGAAATGGGTGCAGAAAGAGCTTAGGGTCTGAAAGAGATGCTGTGGAGATTGAGAGGGCGACAACAAGCTATTCTAGGAGTTCTGGGCAAAATGTCTCATTTCAGGGCATGATTTTCGGATGTCATAGCCTTGTCAAACTAGCTGATTTATACGTTCAAGGCCAGGATAATACTGAGTGTCAAGAGATGTGCTCCTAAGTTGTTTCTGGAGAGATCAGCAGTGCCAGGATTTGATGTGATGTCCTGGAAAATCTGATTTTGGACTAGGATGGTGTGGTAATTATATCCAGTGCAGCTGAGATGTGGGAGTGGTGGAATATTGCCGTGAAGATTCTGCATCCAAACAAATACATGAATGACGAGGCTGCATGGGAAGGAACACTTTACATGGAAAGGATGGCAAATGCCAAACGTAAGTACTGTTGTTTGTTAGTAGGTTTAATGTGGATAGAAGACTGGCTGTCAGTGAGGATGATATCAACATCAAGAAAAGTGCTGTGAGATTGAGAATAGGACCATGTGAAGTTTAACTGGGAGAATGTATTGAGAGATTCTAAGAATTTTAACAGGTCAGCCTCAGAGTTGAAGAATTTTAACAGGTCAGCCTCACCAAGGGTCCATATTGCAAAGATGGCATCAATGTGTCTAAATGAAAGCAGGGGCTGAATGCTCGTGGATCCCAGGAAAGGCTTGTGCTTCCCAGGAAAGCCCCCTCAAAGTGACCCTTGAAAGATTAGCATAGGAATGAGCCATCCTGTTTCCCATGGGTGTGCCCCTGATATGTTTATATGTCTGCTCCTCAAAGGTAAAGTAGCTGTCGGTAAATATTAAGTTATATATGGTGAGCAGGAAGGACGTCATAGGTTTGTAATCAGGTGGGTACTGATTGAGGAAATTTTCAGCTGCAGATAGACCATGTACATTGTGTGTGTTGGTATAGAGGGAGTTGGCATCTGTGGTGACAAGCAGGAGTACGGTGTGAGTAGAATGGGCACATATTTCATACGATCTAGGAAGTGATTGGTTGATCAGAGTGGTTTGATGAAAAACAAGCATACATAAACATGAAAGAACTGTGTATAAGCAAGGTAAGTGGAGGGTGAGAAAGAAAATTGCTGTCAAATTTGCAAATAAATCAGCAGAAAACAGTCAGGAGAAGATTCTGTGGTGTAATGACCCGCAAACAAAATGTTAGATGCAAATTCATAAACAGCAGTGGACCCATCTATGTACACAGAAATCAGTACTAGGAAAGATGTGGGGGAGGATGTTGGTCAATACAATAAACAAGCAAACCAGCACATAAGCTAGAAAAGAGATGACAGTTTGAATAATATAGATGACAATAAAGACTGACAAAGAAGTTACATAAGAGGGAATGAGGCCACAAGGGCTAATATATCCATGAAAATAACCAATTTTTGAAAAAATAATGTAACTGGATAAATAAAAAATCTACTTACCAACTGGTGACAGGAGAACACAGATACAAAGATATTTAAATTTTCAAGCTTTTGGAGTCAGTGATTTCTTCTTCAGAAAGACTGAAGGGGAAGGAAGAGGGTGCAGGAATAGCACTGGTGACATGTAGAAAATGGGGAGTGTTGGGAAAAGTCACTCAAAATGCCATGTCAGGCGAGACTTATTGGATGGGATGAGATGCAAAGCCTGTTTGTTGGGGACTGTACTGGACAAGATTGGAAAACCTGAGAGCTTAAGGGTTGAAGATAAGTTAATGTGCAAGACCGAGATTACTGGTAAAACATCAGGCACAGATTGATAAGAGTGGAAAGCCAGGAGCACTGTATGTGATATAGATGAGGCAGGAGATAGATAGGTCAGAAAGTAAACGATATAGAAAACTAACAGTTACTGAGAAGAAATTCTGAGACTGAAGAAATTAATGTAAATTAAGGCCAAGCAAGTGACAAGAACCAGGGACATGTTGTAGTGCCTGTTCGCACCTCCTGAGTTCTGAAGAGTTGGCATCTGGATGAAGAATCCAGGTGGCACATTTGGTGAAACAGGCAGTGAGGTCAGGATGCTCTGCAACAGGATATTGTGTGTTGCCAACATACACCCCCTACCTCTGCCCATTCATCCTAACTGATAATTTGGTGGCAGTGGCTGATTAATACATTTGAGACCACAATAATACTGTGTGATGAAAGGTGTACTACTAATTTATTTTTTGGAGGATTCAGCAGTACCAGGATTGTATGTGATGGCCTAAGAAATATGCTTACATTAATTTCTTCAGTCTCAGGATTTCTTCTCAGTAAATCCTCTCTTTTAATTTTCTGTATCTTATATTCTCTGACCTGCCTGTTTTTCTCCTCTCCTATCATCCCACCTCAGCCATAAACAATGCTCTTAGCTTTCCACTCTTATTACTTCTTGCACGATGTTTTATTGACAACCTCTTTTTTGTGAATTACCCTATCTTCTGCCTTTACACTCTCAGGTTTTGCAATCTTGTCTGAAGCAGTCCCCAATTATCAGTCTTTGCATCTCATCCTCTCAGCTAAGCCTCCCTTGGTCTGGGGTTCTGGGCAACTTCTCTGTACTGACTCCATTTTGTAAACCTCACCAGCACTCTTCCTGGGGTTCTGGGCAACTTCTACGAGCTGACCCCTTTTCAGTAGCATTTTTCTGTCAACCCTGTTCCTTCCCCTTCAACCCTTCTGCCAGAAGAAGAAGCCTCTGGCTCTGAAAACTTGTAAAGTTAAATATATTTATATGTGTATTCTGCTGCTGCTGCTCAGTGAGTAGATTTTTATCTGTCTAATTACGTTTTATTTTCAGAAATTGATTTTTTTTTTGTAGATATGTTTTGATCATAATGGATTCACTAGTTTTGCACAGTTGCCATGGTGTGTGAATAACATGTATTAATTTGATTTGCTATAAATATCATCATATGTTGTATTAGAAATGACCTAATAGTTGACAGAATTCTTGTACCATTACCTAGTTGATACTTCTGCACTGAGACAAAATCATCTAATGCATATAGAAATGTATGAAAATTACCTTTTCCTCTCAGTTGTATGTGTCATAAAAGGCATGCTTTCTTCACAGGAGATTCACAATCTCTCTTAGATTTTCAGGAACGGTCAACTTGGTGTGTTTCCAGAATGAATTTTCACTCTGCAGTGGAGTGTGTGCTCATTTGAAACTTCTTGGCAGATTACAACTTGTTACTGGACTGGGGCGGGGGGGGGGGGGGGGGGGGGGGGGGGGATTCAGTCCCAAACCTTTGGATTTGTTGTCTGTTACTTAATGAATATCTATAAAGCCTTGCAGAGTAAAAGCAGTTTACATAATTCTGATTGACTTAAGTTCATATTATGAAGTCAAGATCTTCTTCCATTCTTCTTTCTGTGGCATTCATTTGTGTTCTTCTTTTTAGTCATATATTTGGTTATTAAATTCCATTATTGTGTTAACTGTAAAGTGGGATCTCATTAATTCATTTTAGAACTTCATTTGCATAGGTTCCTCCTTCAAGCCCAGGCCCACAGCGCCAAACAAGCTTGGGAAATGTCCTGGCACGTACTGCTAGTTTTGGTTCGGGAAGCAGCAGGGACAGTGGCAGTGGGAGTAGTGGTGTTCCACGACAGGGTAGCCAAACATCATTGCTGGAACAATTTGCTGTTTCTGCAAAGGAATTGGTGCGAGAAACTACGCGGCAGAGTAGTCAGGATGGACTCCTTGCACATATGGACAAGGTAAGCTTTGTCATTATTTGCTTATATTTCTGACAGGCAAGTAGTACACAGTTTTAACAGTGTGTTTAGATTTTCCATTATTTTAAGAATTTACCAGTGTGCTTCTGTCAGATGTAGATGTGGATTTGATTATGTACATACAGAGTGTTACATGCAGTATATTCCATAAACTGGGAGTTAATTATAACATCCAGAAAAATAGGAACAATTGTCATAATATCCTTGTATCAAACATTGGGGAGTTAGGTTGGAATAACAATATCAAACGGATAGATTTCTGATTACAGCTTAGAGAAGGCATTGGTTTGTAGACTGGTACAATGAAAAGCTTGCTAGAAATCTTCAGCTTTCAAATTACATCTTTTGCCACAAGTAGAAAACACACATTCACAAGAGCACATCTCACTCAGACATGGCCACACCAATCTCCAGGTGCTAAGACCAGACTTCTGCTGTGTCTGATGTGAACAGAAATCTAGCAGGGATAGGCAGTGGGGCCATGGAAGAGACATGGGTGGGGAGGAAAGGGATAGCACGATCAGAAAATTGTAGTTCTCCCTGAAGTAGAGTCAGAGACATGGTGGGGCAGGATATGGTTCCTAGGTGTAACATTGTGATGCTTTGCTGCCAGAGGGTAGAGGGAGGGGGCGAAATAGAGAAGGAGAAGGGACTACATACATACATTGATGGGATAGAAAGTGTGTGAGTACTGGTGAGTACTGGTGTGGGAGCAGGAGGGGTGGAGGGATGGCAGTTAGAGGACAGGGACTAGCAATGGCTGTGGCAAGGGGGGAGGGGGGGGGGGGCGGCTTACAAGAACAAAGGATACATTGCAGGGAGATTTCACAACTATGCAATTCAGAAAAAAAATCTGGTGTTGGTCAGAAGGCTCCCCATGGCACAGGCTGTAAAGCATTCATTAAAGAGTAGTGCATCATTGTTGGTGCATGCTCAGCAGCTAGCTGGTCCACCTTTCATACAGATTAGCCAACTGTGGTCACTATACCTGTGTTGATGAGCAATCCCTCTAAATATGGGAAGGATCTCCTGAGGCCTTCACAAATCAAAATCACTCTCTGACTCTTGTCCAGAAACAGATCTCTCCAACTACATACCTTCCTCCCCATGCCCAATGTTTGGGCACAAGAAGCATTTCTCTTGTGACTCAGTGTCACCCTGAAATGGAGCAGCTTTGAATACCTTTCATCATGCTCTGAAATGAGAAATAGCCTTCCCTCTATCCAACTCACTCCTACCACATAGTGGTTAGCACACTGGACTCGCATTCGGGAGGACGACGGTTCAATTCCGTCTCCAGCCATCCTGTTTTAGGTTTTCCGTGATTTCCCTAAATCATTTCAGGCACATGCCGGGATGGTTCCTTTGAAAGGGCTCGGCCGATTTCCTTCCCAATCCTTCCCTACCCCATGCTTGCGCTCCGTCTCTAATGACCTCATTGTCGACGGGACGTTAAACACTAACCACCACCACCACCACCATCCTACCACATCCTGATATTTCACTGCCCACTCAATGTGTGCATACCTGCGACAATCCCTAATCCACCCCTGCTCCCAATCCCTTGTCATGTGGCTCATATCTCTGCAGTAGATGTAAGATACAAGGTCTGTCCCATACATTTTCTGACTATCACCTACTCCATTCCTGTCACAGGCATCTCTGACACCATCAAAGCCAAGGCCACCTGTGAAAGTGGCCATGTGGTCTACAAACTTAGCTGCAATCACTGTGCTGCATTTTATATGGGTATGACTACTAACAAGCTGTCTGTTTTCATGAATGGTCACCTCCAAATTGTGGTCAGGAGACAAATGGACCACCTAATTGTTGAGAATGCAGCCCAACATAGTGTGCTGCACTTTATTGACTGCGTCGTTACCTGTGGTATCTGGATAATTCTGACAACACCAGCTTTTCTGTATTGCTCAGCTGGGAACTCTCTTTGCCATATATCCTTCGTTCCTGTAACCCCCCTCCCCCACCCCCCTCGTTCAACCTTCACTAGTCCCTGTCCTCCAATTGTCTATCCCCTTTCCTGCTCCCACTCCATTACTACACATGCCTTGTATCCTTCAGCGCATCTATGTACCCATTTCCCCTTCTTTACTTGTCTCCTGGCCCCCACCCTTCCCCTTCCTGCAGTACAACCTCCCAAAGTTACGTGTAGCAGCCTTATACTGTCCCCATTGTGCTCCTGTACTCTTTTATAGGCAGCACTAGCATTTTCCCCTACACCTGCTCTGCTGTTCCTTCTCTTCCTCACCCCATGTCTCTTGCATATGCCCACTGCCTATTCCAGCTAGATTGCTGCTCACCTCAGACACAGTTATATTTTGTCCTTAGCGTCCAAGACAACAGTGGCCAGTGTGTGTTAGTTGTGGTTGTGCAAATGTGTGTGTGTTTTTTACTTCTGATAGAGGTAGTGCAAAATCTGAATGTTTTTTGTATTCTTTTTCGTTGTGGCTGTCTGTGACTCTATGCCTTCTCTATGTAGTGAGTAGCAGTTTTATCATTTCCACATTGCTGATGTCTGAGTATGTTACCATAGATCAAGCTACCATGTGTGGGTCAGTCATGCTACAATCCAGTTGCAAAATATGTGGTTTTGAGACAGCTACATTTTTAGAACAGCATGGTGATTTATACCATGATAAGTTTGGGGAGATAATTAGGAACTTCATTGAATGATGCTGAAGCATCAGATATAGTATGAACTATCTTGGATAGCAAATTGGAGGCAAATTATACTTAAAGATATCCAGTTGGTTTGTTGTTTGCATTTCTGACATATACAAATTGTGACAACATTTTCTAACCAAAGTCAGTCAAGGACATGATGCATGATGCTGTCCAATATACCCTATTTTCTGTTGTAACTTGAAGGAATTTGCTGTCCAATATACCCTATTTTCTGTTGTAACTTGA
This sequence comes from Schistocerca americana, assembly GCF_021461395.2. Classification (NCBI taxonomy): domain Eukaryota; kingdom Metazoa; phylum Arthropoda; class Insecta; order Orthoptera; family Acrididae; genus Schistocerca; species Schistocerca americana. Next base: position 687,181,852 of record NC_060121.1, on the reverse strand, counting down.
AGGAATTTGATCACATTCTAATTAAAGTCTGGCCTTGCTGTTGCAGTATTGCTCACTGAAGGCTTTATGTACATGTTGTATGTGCAAGGCAAGAAGTAACAGGATAATACTCTTTGGAACACCAGAATCCAATATGATGAGCCAGTCTTTGTGCATGAGTTGTTATATTGTTAAGTAGACAAACCAACTTTCATATATTTTATGTGGAACTGTGTTTACAGTGGTTTATGCAGTGATACCCATGGCAGAATTGATGTTTCCATACCAGGGTTATAGTTAATGATTTCACCATAAAGGATAAAACTCAGTCACACCAGTTTCATCTGGTGGACAAACTTGTTCAACATAATACCTTGATTCTACAGATCATCTTTCGAATGTTCCCAAGAGGAATGTTTTTGCTCTGCAGTCTTTCTCCACAGACTGTTGGCACACTGAGAAATGTTTTGCAAGAAGAGTAGCTTACACTAGCATTACCATACTGTTTAACCTGTATACTGTAGAAGCGATGAAGAAAGTAAAAGAGAAGTTCAGAACTGGGTTTTATTTTCAGGGTGAAAAGATATCAATGAGTTTTGCTCGTGAAAATTTTGGAAAATTGTTTTCCTTGAATTTCTTGTTCACACTATAGTATTAGGGGAGATTTCAGTGTACCAAACTGTGAAACTCATGTGATCAAAAAAAGTGGAAGATTAGGGACTCATGTGATAGTATAATGAAAGTTGTATCCAAAATTCCCTCCATGAAATATTGTTCTTTCTGTGGTGGGGCAGCTTGTGTACCTCAGCAATACAAATAGCTAGCTATACATTAGGTGCAACAGCAAAGGAAGGCTATTTGCAGAGAGGCTAGATTAACAGGGCAGTGCCCTTTTCAGTAACTGTATGGGCAACAGTCTGGATAATTGACTGGTCTGACCTTATAACATTAGCCTACATGGTGTTGCTGTGCTAGTACTGCAGACAGTTGAAATCAAGGGAAAGCTACAGCTGTTATATTTCCTGATGACATGCAGTCTATTGTATGGTTTAATGATGATAGTATTGTCTTGAGTAAAATATTCTAGAGATATTGTGACAGGAAGTGCAGAACGTCCAGATAGATGAGTACAGGGTTATCAAAAAGAAGTGAGTCTAATAATGACTCAGAAAGTAGGAAGGTACTATGGACAACATAGTGAACACATTATCATAGCCAAGATAAATACAAAACCAACAACTGCCACTGTAGTGCGAGTTTGTATGCCTACTAGCTCTGCAGGTGCCAAAGAAATTGGAAAAATGTTTAATGAGATAAAATAATTTATTCTGATAGTTAAGGGAGATGAAAATTTAAATGAGGAAAATAAGTGAGAGAAAAATAGTAGGAGAACATGATACTGGAAGAAAGGAATGGGAGGGGAAGCCTCCTACTAGAATTCTGCACAAAGTGCAGTTTCATCATCAATAGCATTTGGTTAAAGAATCATGAAAGAAAGTTGTGTATGTGAAAGAGACCAATAGAAACCAGAAAGGCTTGCATAGATTTATAGTGGTAAGATTTTTGGAAACTAGGTTTTAAATACAAAACATTTCAAGCCCGTATATGAACTGTGATTGTAATTTATTGATTATGAACTGCAATTAAAACTGAACAGATTGCAGAAAGATAGGATATTCAGAAGATACAACATGTATAAATTAAAGAACCAGAGATTGTTGAAAGTTTAAAAGGGAGCATTAGGCAGTGCTCATAGATTTATTGAATATAACATGCTTGATATATGAGGGGTAGTCATAAAGTTTTAATTGTCACATCGAAAAAACAAGCTGCTACCATGGTGTTATTCCTTCTGCACTTATTCTCCCATCAGTGTTTTACAATTTTCCAAATGATAGATGACTTGGCAGAGACCTTGATTATAGAAATCTGTCTTTTGGCAGCTAAAGAAATGATCTGATGTGGCCCAACAATGCTACAACATTTCCACTGCTGCCTCAGTTTGGTAAGCTTTTTGAATATGTGTGAGCCAGTGTGGAACACAGTGAGTGGTGACCTCTGTCATCTTCAAAATGTCATGCAACATGTTGAAAGTTGATGTGACAATTTATGAGAGTTTTGTGATGTTCAGTATGCCATGAAAGATGTTGAAAACTAATTCATGACTTATCTTCACTTTTTACACTATTTCTTCAATTATGATACACCAATTATCAAGCACGGCGACCTCGTCAGACACAGAAAACGAGTATACGTAACATGATAATCCTCTTTACCAATCATCACCGGTAGTTTGTTTTGCCCCCTTAAGTGGTCTGCTACAGTGCTGTGGCACAGGGACGTCCCTGTACCAGGACTGCAAATATATACCTTCGAACAAACAAAAAATTGTATATATAATTTTATTTTTTGAGATTATAGAAAACTGTATAACTACCCCTCATAGTCCATGTAATGTACTGAAGTAAATGTATGTAGACCTAAATAAAGATGAATACAACAATGAGACTTGTATCTGAAATTCTCATCTTACTTTATGTTTTCTTATACTGGTATTCTAACATACTGCTAAAGAAGTATGTGATCTGTGTCTCAAATATTCTGAAGTTGTTTGTATTTCACATTCTCTGTTTCTGGTGCCTTCTAATTTTTTGATCACTGAAGTTGAAACTACAAGCCAAAGAAAAAATCAATGAGGCAACTCATGAAGAGGGAAGCTTATTTGCACCTCTTGAACAGGTAATGTAATTCCAATGCAAAGGTTCACTTTATAGCAATCATGGAATGTGCTTAATAGCACTGCCACACATCTGAATCATTATTCCATCTGAGTGGCAGTAGTGAGTTATATGATTTCCTTAGAAGGAGGAGTTAATATAGTTATCAAACACAATAATATTCCAAGTGAATACTGGTAGTGTGCACAAGTAGCTAGAAAAAGAATATTTGATGAATGATGTTAGTTAACCATTTATTTGGTTACATTAGTTTTTCTTTTGTTTTCTGTTGTAGTGGCAGAAGCAATTTTTGTAATTTTATGTCACTGTAACTTCAGATACACGTAAAGCGCAAATAAAATCTTTAGTACACATTCAGAAACCAGATTTCCCTTGAAGTGTATAATTGTATTGACATATATGAACCAGTATCCTTATGTTGGTTAAGCAAGAAGCCTTTTCTTTAGTACTGTGCAGTTAATTAACGTCTTATATGCCCTGAAACATGAAGATGTATAACATTTTTTGCTGCTGCTTGTTTTTATTTTATAGATAGTGAAAACATAATGATAAAATTGTGTACAGTACTTTACTAATACAATTGGGAACTGTCTGGATCATTAACAATATTGGCAATTATTAATACCCAAAATGATTATCTTTGATACAGAAATTCTTTGCTTTTACACTGATAGTTTCAAATGAAAAGAAGATTTTTGCATGCAAGCCTAAATTTAGCTTTTCTCTAGATATATCTGCAATAACTTCAGTTTGAAAGCATTTTGCTTGGCAGTAAGAAAACTAATGAATTGACATTTAAAAATATTTTGCTGCTAAAATAGGTTGAATTTATTTTCCATACATTACTTTATGATGATTGTAAGCTGATTAAAAATGGACATTGATGATACTGCATGCAAAATGTCTGCAGTTAAGCAGAAGAGAAAAAAATCATCTCACAATTGTTTCATTACAGTATTATTTTCTTTCTGTAATTGGGTTTTGAATTACTGTGATAAGTTAAAAGCTGACAGCTGATGATCAATAATTCAAATAGCATATATAAATTAAGGTGCATAAATATTAAGAAATGGCATATGATATTTATCAGTTGGAATAATACAGTCCAGCACCATTCCTTAAATACTGATGTGACACATGAGGAAATCCATTATCAGCATGTAACATTAATTACCTGCTAGCTTCATTTGAAGTGGTCTTTCGGCCTTGATCACTGATTAGTGCTTGATAATAGGAATTTTCAATGAACATATTAACTCTGCAGATACATGAAGTACTTTACAATGCATTTATTTCATCAACCACTCTAAAAGGGCAATCAGATTGCAGTTTCACATTTACCAGTGTTCATAAAAAAAACTTATAAGCCAGGGACTTATATAGACTCATATTAAGTCTGACATAATTCTACGAGTGGCAATATTAACATAACAATATTGTGAGAAGGAAAGTTGCTACTCACCATATAGTGAAGATGCTGAGTTGCAGATAGTCACAACAAAAAGACTCTCACAATGAAAGCTTTCAGCCACTAAGGCTTTGTCAACAATGTACACACATGCATGCACGCACGCACGCACACACACACACACACACACACACACACACACACACACACACACACACACACACACTCACGCAAGTGCAACTCACACATGACTGCAGTCTCAGGCAAATAAAACCACACATATTAATATATGGTCTTCATAGCACTTTGCTTAACCATGAGTAATTGGTTATGACTGAACGTATGGCTATGACTGACTGCTTGGAGGAAACTGAATGTTGTTTGGAGGAGACTCAATGTGACTGTTTGCTGTTGAATGTGTAATTACAACTACAGTGGCATTGTTTACTACACCTATTTATAGAGTATCATAGGAAATTGCCAACAAATTGTGCATCTTCATATTTTTGCGGCACAAAGACTGGTCCATAAAATTTCAGTGTGCAGCCACATAAATTCGACTTCTTCTTCTAATATTTCGGCTGAATACCATCCAACCATTTTCAGAGTGAGGCAAGGTGATTTGCCAACAAATTATTTACTGTATGGTAAAATGCAAATCAATTACATTTTCCATAATAACATAAAATACAATAATTACAGATAACATTCACACAAATTCAGAAATGAAATTATTTTGTTTAGCTATTGAGTCAGTACTCTATTCTTTGAACAAGTTTTTATATTGGATTTGAGCTGGAAGGGTGTATTTTGAAGAGTGGAAATTTCTCCCACATTTGGTACTAAAGCCTACCAAAATTATTCCAGAAACAAAGCCTTATAACTAAAGTCTGTCTGTTTTAGCACTAGAGATTTTGTGTGTTGGATGAGATACACTGCCTGATTAAAAAAAGTGAAGCACTCAAAAGACACGGTCAGATATCAATGTAACATCCTACACATACACACCATCAGCAAGTATGTAAAGGATTAGAGCTGCAGTTATCTGTGACAGATAGAAAGGCCACCAGAGTGCATTAGGTTTGTTTATGTTTAGTGTTATTACCAGATCTGGTAGGGTATGTAACAGACATAAATAGTGTCAGATATTGAGTGATCACTGCAAAGGACATAGAGATGCTACATACTCTTGTGAGACAGCATTATCAGCACCTGAAGAGTTTGAAAGGGGCGTCATTGTGGGTCTCCATTCAGCCAACTGGTCGAATTATCCAGTATGCAGATCTGTGGGGCATTCAGATGTGACAGTGGCCCCATGTTGAATTGCATGGGAACCTGAGGGAAGGCATACTTGTCATCAAGGTTGTGGTTGACTGCATTTGAACATAACAAAGGGAGATATCCATATTGTGCACCAAGCATTTGATATCTATGTGCACCATCTGAGAACAAGCAATGGACTCCCTGCAACGTTTTGGGTCATCCCACACAGTTGTTTGAGAATAGCAGCAGCCGTATAATGGAATTACTATTCCATGCGTAGATTGCCATTAACACTACAACACAAACAGCTTTTTTTTGGAGTGAAGCCATATCAGGGAATCATGAACTGCTGATTGTATTGTGTTCAACAATGAATGTCAGTTCTACACTACCATGAATGACCATCATTGGTGAATAATCCGCAACCTGGGAAGAGGACCTATTTTCTTCTAATGTTTTGGAGAGACATAGTGGTGTTACTTATGATGTCATGAGGCAGGGAGCCATTGGATATGACATCAGGTCACAGCTGGTAATGATTGAGAAAACTCTTGACAGTGCATCGGTATGTCACTGACATCCTGCATCCTCGTGTTAGGTCTCTATGAACTGTTTGCGTCATATTGAGGTATTTCATTGCCAGCAAGACCCATAGGTCAGTCCCCAATAGAACATGTGTGGGATCAGTTTGAACATCAACTCTGTCCCAGTGCTAGTATCGTGTGTGAATCCAGGATGGAGGAGGTTTATAACATCACAAGTGATCTCATGCTGCTAAGTTCTCTGTAAATTTGACTGTAATTTGTAGTCATTGAAATAACATCACATAATCTGTCAAACTGTGAAAATTTATTTAGATTTCTCTTTCCATTCTGGATGCTTAACTTTTTTTTGTCAAGCAGCATATTTTAATATACTTGTCATTTTCTCAGAATAGGTTTTAGATAGAAAGGTTTTATAGAACATTCCCACAAGTGTAAGAACATGCCAAAATTGTCACCACTTGAGATACTTCTGGAATTTCAGACAGCAGTATTGAATAATTGTAAACCCCTAAACAAAAAAAGAATTTACTCTCATCTTAAGACAGATAACTGGTTATAATATTATTAGTACAGGTTTCAGATTGAGCATTTACTATGAGAAGGATTAAAAGAAATTTAATTTAAAATAATATTTCATGGTCATTAAAGCAAAGAATTTGAATACATTGCTATATTCTGGATTCTACCCCCAGTCAGTCATATAATTTCTTTCTGTCTTTTATCTCTTATTTTACCTCTGGCAATGATATGTATGTGAACAATAGCAAGTTGCACTATAGTTGGGAGTCTACAGTAAACTATTGTTCCTCCTATAACTGGGCAGGTAAATCACTTTGAAAGTCACAGGAAGGCAGAAACATACCACCTCAAATACAACAATACCTTGTAAAGCAGTATAGTATTCAAACAAAACTTTTGGTTGAGGACATCTGAGTTGTATCATTTCATTTATGGAATTGATGTTGTAATCAGTTACTATTTTGAGCTTTTAGTGAAGTAATCTACCAGATGACAGAATTGGTCTATAGGAAATGTTCAGTTGTTGCTAATCTTGTTGTCCTATAAGTTGAAATAAAAGTAATACTAAATTCTGGAAAGGGGGGGGGGGGTATTGAACTCATTGTATGAAAACCTTTGAAAGCTATTTTCTATTTAGATAAATCACTTTAACATTCTCTCATATGGGTAAAAATATAGTGGTTGATTACTCCTATAATTCCCATTATTTGAGCATAGCAGTTTATTGAGTATGTGCTTTCAATTTTGTCTATAGTTGTATATATGCTATTGCTTAGAAGGTTCTTTGGTTATTTCGTTTTTTGTGGTTGGATATGATTTATCATCCCCCATTAGTACTTAAAGTTCTCATTATGTTTTATGATTTCATATGTCTCACTGATAATTTTCTGGAAGATTTGGAGCCTACCCCTAAGCATATTATGACCTTTTGGTTTCTGAATTTAACTAACATATTGATTTTGATGAATAATTTGTTTTTGTAAAAAAGAAACAACAGTAATTGATTCTCAGTCTCTATGATATACTCATTAACATTTTGTTATCAGTTTAATGTGATTGAAATATAATATGAATAAATAAAAATTATACTCACCAAATGCCAGCTGGAGAAAACACATAAAAGATGTGGAAACATGCAACTTTTGGAGCCAGTGGCTCCTTGTTCTGAAAGAAGGGTTGTAGGAAAAGAAAGAGGAGTTAAGGAGAAGGACTGGTGAAACTTAGGAAATGGGAAGAGTTATGGAAATGTCAACTAGCACCTCTGATCAGAGAGGACTTGTTGGACAGCATGAAAAACATTGAAAATATGATAAAAAGTTAAAAGTATCAGAAGTTTGTTAATATTTTTGACAACAATGAAAGCAAATTACTTGTAATTGTTGATAATTGGAATAAATTTGCTCTGAAAAATTTTTTTAAACACAAAGAGAACTGTGTAACAATTTTGCAACTGCCCTAGACCCAGTTTTGTAAGTTGTCTGAGGTTCCTCTTGTAACATTTGGAAAAGTGAATTGGGTTTACACCACATTTTTTACAGAAACTGTAGTTTTGTGCTCTTGCTAACAATAGCTTTTCATAATGTAGAAGGAGGCCAATGTCAACAGAAACAGAAAGTGTCTGAAGAGAGTTTGTGTGATATCACCCAACCATAAAGTCATTTTAAGCATTGAGTGAAATTAACCTCATTTTTCTCCATAGTGCAGATAGAAATAACACACTCAGTACGGAATATAAGAGTGCAGTATAGTGTAAAATAATAAAATACAGAATCAGTGTGCAATACATGTTTTACCAGTATGTACCAAGCAAAGTTGAGGGGTGAGAAAGACCCCTGTGGTTCAGTAACCATGAACAAAGAGAGATTCATCACAAATTTAACCGAAGTCAAAGCATAACTGAAAAACATAAGCTGAACATAAAAAATATGAGCTTAAGGAGATCAATGCAAGAAGCTTTCCATTCATTTGCAAATAAAATTTTGCAGTTTTTGTCTTACTTAAACAGATAGAAACCATACATTCAGTTTCTTAGTGCTATACTGTCTCCAAAATGCAAGATGATAGGAGGGTGAAATACTGAATTTGGTGTTCTAAAATTATTTTACTATTTTATATCATAATATGGTTACTCCTTTCACTCAACACACAAGTTCTAAAATGGAAGATATTGAGGTATGTGATTATGGAACAGAAAGTCACCTAAAATCACTAAACTGTGGCAAGGCATCTGAGATGTATAAGATACCTACAGGATTCTACAGGTTTTGTGCTAAAAAAACTTGCTACTTTCCTAACAGGACTTTATCATAGATTGTTGCAACAAAGTCGACTGCCAAGTATTTGGCAACACTACTCATTCCGATTTCCAAGAAGGGTCTTTGGACTGATGTACATAATTATATAAGCTCAATTTGCTGAACCCTGTCTGTTGTAGAATTATGGAAGGAGTTTCATGGTCATGCATTATGATGTTTTTAGAGAACAGAAATCCCCTTTATAAAAATCAACATGGATTCCACAAAAAGAAGGCTTTCAGATTTAATCTCAGTATCTGATTGCCCTTGAGAGCCGGGGTGCCATAGATAGGGCTGCCCATGTTGATGCCGTGTTCCTCTACTTTAAGAAGGCATCCATTGCAGTTCCACACTGTCATTTAGTGAACAAATTAAGAGCTTACTAAATGTAGGACTGGATTTGTGACTTGCTTCAGGACTACCTATCAGATACAATGGGCTGAATTTGTCTAATGGAAAGATGATTTCAGGAGTAGCCTACTTCGTCCATAGTGATGTAAAGTGGAATGATCATATAAAACTAATTGCAGGAAAATAAGATACCAGGCTGAGATTTGCTAGAGGAATCATATGGAAATTTAATTCATCCACTAAAGAAGTGGCTTACAGAACACTTCTTGAATATCCATGTTTTTGCAAGGGATTGTTTAATGAGCATTATGGGGATGCTCAGTGAACTCCAGTAGGAGACACAAGAAGAGGGGTGTTGTGCACCACAGGTAGTCATTCCACCCATGCATCATTCACAAATGTATCAGGGAAGGGGAGGTTCCTTAATAGTGGTACCAGAAGAACTCTCCACCACACACTGTAAGTGATTGTACAGTGCAATGTAAATATAGATGTGGACACATCAAAACAAAATTTGTGTTTTAAATGACTAGGATGTGAATAACAAGGTGACACATATTTAATTTCCCAGTGAGATGTTGTACAAGTAGATCTTAAAATGTACAGAATGTTTATTAAAGTGTAGAAATAAAATTATTAGCAGCATTGTTGTTTTATATTCCATTCTCATGATGTTTGTGTATGTGTATATGCAGTTTACTATCCAGGCCAAAAAAGCAGCTGAAGAGGCTTCAAAATCCGTCCAAGAAGCATCTAAGACAGCTCTGGAAGCCAGTAAGACTGCAGCTGGTGTCAGCAAGAATACATTTGAGGATTTGACATATGTTGGAAAGAGTACCTTGGGTGATCTAACAAAAAGTGCCAAACAGGCTGCAGCAAAGAAAGGATTTATTAAGGTAACTTTTTCATCTGGTAATCAACATGTATACACTGTAAATCAGGGTAGTCAACCTTTTTTACCTACTGTCCACTTTTGTATCTCTGTTAGTAGTAAAATTTTCTAACTGCCCACTAGTTCCACAATAATAATGTTTTATAGAGTACCATAGTGACGTATCTTTATAAAGTTTATAAAACCAGAGTTACAGCAAGTTAAGAATTTACCAAATAGTTTATGACAAGATTGTAAGAAAACCTAATGAAAATGTTTTTAAAACTTCTACCACCATCTGTCAACTGTGAAAGCTGGAAAACCCACTAGTGGGCACTAGGTGACCTGGTTCACTACCACTGGCGTAAATTATAAAAGACTATTATCTTTTTGCAATTGAAATGTAGTACACTCATCTTTAGACTTGTGTTTATATCAGACTTCCTACAAATTCATGAGCTTACATTCTATGTGTCAAGCTCTTCTGTGTCTAAATGGTTGAAAACAATTCTTCTGGCTGGTTGTGCAGTTTTCATTTTTAATTTATACTTTATAAATGAGTCAAGATTTTTTTAAAGGTCATTAGTATTTTGACTGTTTTGATGCTGGCCGCCCTTATTCCTATTGTGTTCATCTCTATGTGTAACTGCTCACAGAACATACACTAAAATCTTTTTTGCATATTCTAGTCTTTACCTGCCTCTGCCTTTTTCCTCCATGGTTGTCCTTTCTGGTACCAAGTTAAGTATTCCTTGATGCCATTGCAAGAACACCTAACCACACCATTAACTGGTCCCTTCATCACTCCTTTCCTCATCTGCTCTTTGTAGTATTTCTTTATCTCATACTTCATCTTCCCTCTTAATTTTTAACATACTTCAGTAGTACCACATTTAAATGTTCCCAGCCTCTTTTTCTCTGGATCCCCAACACTATACATCTTACTTCCATACAATGATGTACCATAAATGAACACTTTCAGTGACTTACTCCTTGTTTCCATATCAACAGGCCTCTTTTTCTATTTAAGCTTTCTTCATTTGTGTCAGTCTACCACTGGTTCTTCCTTGTTTTTGTGGCCACCCTGCCTAATATTGTTGCCCAGGTAAGTGAACTATTTCACTAATGTGTCATTCCATATTTTTTATGTTAGCTTGTTGTTATTCTTCTTTTTACTACTCTTACCATCTCCATGCTTTGTTTATCCTTGAACCATGTTGTGTGCTAGGCATGCTGCCAATTTCTTTCAACACATCAACCAATTCTTATCCACCTTTGCCCATAAGAGCTATGTTGTCTGTGAATCCTAACATTTGATTCTGCTCCTGTTACACACAAGATAAGAATTAATTTATTTTGTTTCTTTACTTTTGTCCGTAATGACTGTGTTGTCTAAGAATCTTGCACACAAGATATGAATTAATTTACCTTGTCTGTTCATTACATGTATAATGTTATGTACACACATCAAAAAAAGTTTTGCATCACCCCAGTTCCCAGAACTCCTGAAGATAGTTGTTGACTTTGGATACTGTATCACAGACACAGTCCCTTTGACTGTTCAGAGATGTCACTAAACCTGCCCAAAGATGTAAACAAACATGCATGAGCAGTGCCTATTAGGTGGAGGGGGTCTGACAGCTAGTCATTTCCAGTCATTCCACCAGGAAGGAGTTGGTTCTCAACAAGGGAAGTGTCCAAGCATCTTAGAGTGAACCAAAGCGATGTTGTTCAGACATGGAGGAGATACAGAGAGACAGGAACTGTCGATGACATGCCTTGCTCAGCCCGCCCAAGGGCTACTACTGCTGTGGATGACCACTACATACAGATTATGGCTCAGAAGAACCCTGACTGCAACACCACCATGTTGAATAATGCTTTTCATGTAGCCACAGGACGTCATGTTATGACTCAAACTGTACGCAATAGGCTGCATGATGAACAACTTTACTCCCGATGTCCATGGCGAGGTCCATCTTTGCAACCATGACACCATGCAGTGCGGTACACATAGGCCCAACAGCATGCCAAATGGACTGCTTAGGATTGGCATCATGTTCTCTTCACTGATTAGTGTTGCATATGCCTTCAACAAGAGAATCGGCAGAGGCGTGTTTGGAGACAACCTGGTATGGCTGAATGCCTTAGACACACTGTCCAGTGAGTGTAGCGAGGTGGAGGTTCCCTACTGTTTTGGGGTGGCATTATGTGGAGCCAACGTACACCGCTGGTGATCATGGAAGGCGCTGTAATGACTGTATGATACGTGAATGCCATCCTCTTACCGATAGTGCAACCATATGGGCAGCATATTGACAAGGTATTCATCTTCATGGACGACAATTCGCACCCCCATCATGCACATCTTGTGAATGACTTCCTTCAGGATAACGACATCACTCAACCAGAGTGGCCAGTATGTTCTCCAGACAAGAACCCTATCAAACATGGAATGATGGCTGTGTAATGCTGGAATGGGAACATGGTAGGGGCTGGATGGGTGAAGACAGTGACAAATGAAGGTAGAGGCCAGGAGTGTTGTGGGAATGTAGGATGTATTGCACAGAAAGTTTCCATCTGCAAAATTCAGAAAAGCTGGTGTTGGTGGGAAGGATCTATATGGCACAGGCTGTGAAGCAGTCATTGGAATGAAGGATATCATGTTTGGCAACATGTTCAGTAACAGGGTGGTCCACTTGTTTCTTGGCCACAGTTTTTCAGTGGCCATTCATGCAGACAGACAGCTTGTTGGTTGTCATAGCCACATAGAATGCAGCACAATGGTTGCAACATACCTTGTAGATCACATGACTGGTTTCACACGTAGCCCTGCCTTTGATGGGATTTTTTTATTTTATTTTATTTTATTTTATTTATTTCGTATTCCATTAATCCGTATTGTGATAAATCACAAGGATGTGGAATGAGTCATGATTACATACAACAGATATAATACACATATATAAAATGACAAAAATGTACCATAAGATTATGAATAAGTTTGTAGGTTAAAATCAAATCAAAGGTATAGCTCAAGTAATATAAAACAATACCTAAAAAGGAAATATAGTACATTTTCCAAATTAAACAAATAATACACATATATAAAATGACAAAAATGTACCATAAGATTATGAATAAGTTTGTAGGTTAAAATCAAATCAAAGGTATAGCTCAAGTAATATAAAACAATACCTAAAAAGGAAATATAGTACATTTTCCAAATTAAACAGTTAATGTGATCTATAGCAAACAAATTTTTATCAGTATAAAAAATCATTGCTTTATCTGTAGATACTCATCAAGAGAATAGAAGGAATTTACCATTAGGTATTCTCTCAATTTACATTTAAAAGTAGGTAAGACATTAATGTGATCTTTAATACCTGATGGAAGGGAGTTGAAAATTTTTGTGGCTGAATAATGAACACCTTTCTGAACAAGACTTAAATGTTTCAGATCCCTGTGTAGATCATTTTTAGACCTAGTATTATGATCATGACATTCACTATTAGTTTTAAAAAGAGATAGGTTGTTAGAAACAAAAATCATCAAAGAAAATATGAATTGAGAGGTAAGTGTTAATATTTGTAACTTATGAAACAGACTTCTGCAAGAATGTCTTGGATGAACACCACTCATGATTCTAACAGCTCTCTTCTGTGCAGTAAATATTTTTTTGGCTAAAGGCTTGTTGCCCCAAAATATTATGCCATACGACATGATAGAATGAAAATAACCAAAGTAGGCAGCTTTAGTAGCGTCCTCATCACCAATGGGGGTGATTACACGCAGAGCATAAGTTGCCACACTGAGCCTTCTATGTAGGTCTAAGATATGCTCAGACCAGTTCAGCTTGCCATCAATTAGAATCCCCCAAGAACTTAGATGATTCACAGTGTAGTATATTTTGGTTACCACAGTTTAAGTGGCATACTTCATTTTCTTGTTGAGATGTGTGAAATTGCATATACTGAGTTTTCTGAATGTTTAGAGTTAGTCCGTTGCACTTAAACCAGTGTAGGATGTCAACGAGTACAGCATTACATTTATTTTCTAGGTCACTGTTAGTTCGACTTTCAAGCAGAATAGTGGTGTCATCGGCAAAAAGAGTAAATTTACACTCGGTGTCTGTGCAAAGTGGGAGATCATTGATGAAGATAAGGAAAAGCAAAGGTCCTAGGATGGACCCCTGAGGCACACCACACTTTAATGTGCCCCAATCAGAAGAAATGGGACTATCATTGGCACCATTAATTATCACCTTCTGTTTTCTGTTTTGCAGATATGATTCTATCCATCTACCAATGCTACCTCGCAAGCCATAAAAATTAGCCTTATGTAAGAGAATGTTGTGGTCCACACAGTCAAAGGCCTTAGACAAGTCACAAAAAATTCCAATAGGTGACATTTTATTATTTATTGACTCTAAAATTTCATTTGTGAGAGAAAAAATAGCCTGCTCAGTTGATCTACCTTTTTGGAAACCAAACTGGTTTCTGTTGAGTATGTTGTGGCTGTTAAGATGTTCTACAATTCTTGTATACATTAGTTTCTCTAATACTTTTGAGAAACTACTTAGTAGTGATATTGGACGGTAGTTAGATAAATTAGTTTTGTCACCCTTCTTGAAAAGTGGTTTCACAACGGCAAGCTTTAATCTCTCTGGGACAACACCTTGCTGGATAGACTCATTAAAAATGTGACACAGGACTTGACATATGTGGTCACTACAATGCTTCAGTATTTTTGGTGAAATGTTGTCAATACCAGTGGAATTTTTATTTTTTAAGGCCTTGATGGTATTTTTAACTTCAGTAATAGTAACTGGGGCAATACAAATTGGGTCATACGTGTTAGGGTTAGCTCTGTGTAATAAATGCGTAGCAGCATTTAAGGAACCGTTACAACCTACTTGTTCTGCTGCAGTTATGAAGTGATTGTTGAATATGTTGGAAACTGTTACAGGATTATGAATAACCTCATCCTTATAGCTTATCTCTGTGGTATTAACATTCTTGTTACTCTTGCCACACTCTCTCTTTATAACATTCCAAACTGCTTTTATTTTGTTCTCAGATTTATCAATTTCAGACTTAATATACAGGCTCTTGGATTTGTTTATCACCCTTTTTAAAATTTTACAATATAACTTAAAATGAGACCTTTCAAGGGGATCATTTGATACTCTTAGTGAGGCATGTAACTCCCTCTTAGTCCTGCAAGAAATTTTTATACCTCCAGTAATCCATGGTTTACTGGAAGAAACCTCATTGTTCTTTCTGACAGTTTTTTTTGGGAAAGCCATTTCAAATACAGATATAAATTGATTTTAAAAAAGGTTAAATTTATCATTAACATCTGATGTGCTGTACACTGGCTCCCAATCTATCTGTGACAAATAGTCGTTAAAGGCAGACACAGTTTCAGTGTTTATACATCTATAGGACCTATAGGTGTGGGAGATTTTATTGCACAAACTGATGTTATTTACTTTCAGAAGTTGTCCATCATGGTCAGACAGGCCATAAATTACTTTGCTCACACTAGCACTGTTGACTCTATTCTTGTCAATGAAAATATTATCTAGAAGGCTCTTGCAATTTTCTGTAACTCTAGTGGGCCAGGTAACCATCGCAGCCAAGTTGTAAGAATTCATTAGGTGGTCCAGGTCAGTTTTGAGGTTGTTATCAGTTAAGAAGTTGACATTAAAGTCACCTACAATTATTAAATTTCTAGTTTTAGAGAACAATTTGGTCAAAAGAGATTCTAACTTATTCATAAAGATGCAAAACTTCCCTGCTGGAGCTCTGTAAATTGCAAACACAGTAAGTAACATGTCCTTTGCAGAAATTTCAGTCCCGCAAACTTCAAAATGTTGATCTACACAATACTTACTTAGATCTAAAGATTTATAAATGATTTTACTGTCTATATAAATTACAGCACCACCTTTCTCCTTACTTGTTCTGCAGTAATGAGTAGCTAGATCATACCCATCAAGCTGCAGCCCATCAATTCCAACTGTTACATGATGCTCAGTAAGGCATAAAACATGAGGACGGTCAACAGTGTCCATGTCCCCTAAATTTACAGATAAAAATTCTAATTTACTTTTGAGACTTCTGATATTTTTATGAAGAATAATAAGATTCTTATAGCTACCTCTACTGTCCTTCTGCTGGTCTGCTTGTCCATTAACACCGTTAGTCCCCGTTGCACTCAAAACTGTGTTGGATACATTAAGACCTATGTCGCAGCTGGAGATTTGTTCACTAGATGTCGTTGGCGAGGTCTGGTGGGTGCTGGCCATAAAAAATCACTGTTTCTTTTTGGAATTCTTCTTTCTCTCGTAGAAAATCGGGGATTACCTTTTATCCTTGGAGATACTGCATCGGAATTATTTTCCAGTCCTTGAAGTTCTTTGGGTGGAACTTCATCATATGGTATTAATATGTCATTGGCAGTGACAGGGTGAGACACAGCTATACATCTGTTTCTTGTATTCACATTGGTTCCCTGTCTATCTTGGCATGAATTGGTTTCTACAGTACCGGTACAAAATCTGACCTTTCTTGCAGAGCTGGTTGTAAGTGTTTTTACTACATCACACCGTTTCCATGGGTTTGATACTGATGAAGCAATGTTCCTGCACAGTCTGAGCTTTCCTGTTTTGTTCAGGTGTAGTCCATGATTAGTGTAATCAGGCCTTTGCAAGAATAAATTGACATCAATTACTTTCACATTAACAAAATTAGATGACAAATTCATTATATATTCATTAAATCTGTACACTGTTTCGTTGACTTCTGGCTTGTCATAACAGTAGGGAACGGTACATAACAATAGCTTTGTATGATCAAGTGCTGCAGTCAACTTTTCTAAGTCTGGAATAAAGTTGTTTTTCTTACGAATGTCATTTATTCCTGCAAGGATAATAACTGCATCGTCCAAATTGAAATCACTAGTAAGATCTGATGCCCCTTCAACTACACCACTGAGGCATGCATTTGGTTTAACAACAGATGATGTGTAGTACTTGGGTTTCAAAAATTCATTTAGCAATGATGCACAGTTTCGCCCATGACTGTCCGATAGTAATAAAATCTTATTCGTTGGCTGACTCTCAATTGGTCTTTTTGTCGCATTTTTAGGAACATTGTCTCGTCCTACCACCTGAGTAGATTTCTCTGTTTCATCAATTTTATCACTTAAGGCACTAAAACGGTTGCTTGTATTCAGATAATATAACTGCTGAGAAACGAGATGTTTTGGTATCTTCTTGGGCTGGTGACAATTTGTGCTCTCGTCTTGGGATTCACTTTTGTTCTGTTGACTTCTGGCAGACAATGTGACATTTTCAGCTTTCAGTCTTTGCAGTTCTTCTAACAACACGGAAATTATTTCTTCCTTGCTGTCTATAGTGCCCACTTTTACGCAATTATCACATTTCCATATCTCTTGTTTTGAGTCCACCTTTGCACAGTTATAATGATAAACAATTTTACACTTAAAGCACATAATACCTGTAACGACTTTCTTTCTGCATGAGCATAGTTTGCTGTTTGTTATTTCTTGAAGCGCAATTTCGTGGCTGTATGATGAAGTTGATGCTAAGCAAACACTGAGTTTCTCATTTTTTACTACCACCTTCATAATTAAATAACAAGAGATGCACTTCCCATCACTAAATACGTCGAACTTCTTACACTTCACACAAACTTCGGATTGTTTGCTTTTATTTGCGGAACTCATGCTGTTCTGTTTACCGATCGTCAACATGGTTTCTTTTTCACAGTTTATAGATGCATCACAGTTTTTTTCAGATACTTTTAACACAATATAACACGTAATACATAACTGGTCACAATACCAACCGACATTTCTGCAAAATGCACACTTTTCTTCATTAAATTTACATTTATTACTGGAACTAACACACTCGCGAATTTCATTCGGCGCCATCTTGGCCTGCATGTAATGTAAGTGACCGGACTGGAGTATGTGGTGGTGGGAGGATGTATGTCTTGCATCTAGGTCTATTACATGGGTATGAGCCATAGGGTAGTGATTGGGAGCAAGGGTTGTGTAAGGATGGATGAGTATATTGTGTAGGTTTGGTGGATGGTGGAATACCACTGTGGGAGGGGTGGGAAGGATAGTGGGCAGGACATTTCTCATTTCAGGGCGCGACAAGAGGTAGTCGAAACCCTGGTGGAAAATGTAATTCAGTTGCTCAGGCCTGGGTGGTACTGAGTTACGAGGGGAATGGTCCTCTGTGGCCAGATGGTGGGGCTTTGGAAGGTGGTGGGAGAATGGAAAGATAAGGCACAGGAGATTTGTTTTTGTACAAGGATGGGAGGATAATTATAGTCAGTGCAGGCTTCAGTGTGACCCTCGGTGTATTTTGAGAGGGACTGCTCTTCACTGCAGAAGCGACATCATGGGTGACTAGGCTGTATGGAACGGACTTCTTGGTATGGAATGGGTGGCAGCTGTTGAAGTGGAGGTATTGCTGGTGGTTAGTAGGTTTGATATGGACGAAGGTACTGATGTAGCCATCTTCGAGCCAGAGGTCAACATCCAGGAAGGTGGCTCGTTGGGTTGAGTAGGACCAGGTGAAGCAAATGGGGGAGGAGTTGTTGAGGTTCTGGAGGAATGTGGATAGGGTGTCCTCACCTTCAATCCAGATAGCAAATATGTCATCAATGAACTGGATATTTAGGAAGGATTCCTTTACACCCCTTTGCTCTTCTTTTGAAGCCTCCACTCCACTATTTTGAAAATGATTGAGTAGGTACAGTGGATGGTCGAAGTTTGGACATGCTCACTTTGTCTTCATGTGAGTTTGCGCCCATGTGCTCTTATAGAGACCATACTCTCTTCCATATGCAATAGCATTATGGTCCCTTTAACATTTTTCATTTTATAACCTCCACCTCATTTCTTTTTGAATGACCCTAATATATAAAACTGGATGATGGGTTAAATTTTTATGATAGTAACAAATGTACAAGATGTTATGCATATGGGCTCATGTTAGTTTATAGTTTGTGCTATGTGTGTGGGGACTATGAATTATGGTTCCATGGGGGGTGATCACTGTGGGCCAAAATAAAGGATTCTCATTGAGGCTCTCCCATGGATATGTACATTCTGTGTAAAAGATAGGAAGATCACAGTACAAGAGGCAAAGATTTGTACCCATCAGGTAGAAATTTAGACAGTGAAAATTGAATTAGAGGAGATAAGGGAGGAAAAAGGAAATTGGGATGTGGGAAAAGGTAACAGGAAAGGGATGAAGGTGGAGTAGTTTGCATAGTTCTGTAATTGTTTAACTAAAGAACATATATTGCCTCCTGCTGCTTTTTAAAGAATAGGAGCCTCATTCAGCTCTAGAACAAAACAGAGCACAACAGACCATTAATAAGAATTTAAGAGACAGATCAGAAACTAAGCTAAGTAGAAAAATATATTGCTTTCTGCTGCTTTTTAAAGAAGAGGAGCCTCATTCAGCTTTAGAACAAAACAGAGCACAACAAACCATTAATAAGAATTTAAGAGACAGATCAGAAACCAAGCTAAGTAGAAAAAAGACCTTTCTTCTGAGTAGCAGTCATGGGAGCAGTATGGCAGCACTCGCAGGAAAAAATTGTGATCATGCTACCAGATCACAAGCATTGTAAAACCTAGTGCTAGCCTTAGCCAGATAATGCAGGATATTAAGGTACTGACTTGGTGTCTGAGTGAAGAAGAGCAGGTATTGGTATTTAAGGGAGCTGGCTATAACCTGACCAAGAATAGAGAATACAGTACCAGGAGTGACCTGGAGAAGCTAAGTGCAGTAAAATCATGCTCAAGTGTGGATTCTGCAATAAATGGTAAATCTGGGAAAAATTTGGGAAAAGCTGGGAATTTTTTTTAGAATTCTTGGAATTTTTCACTACTTTTGTTTTCTGTTAGTTTTTTGTAATTTTTATCATTAAGAACTGATACTCTAACAAAGAATGTTACTTCAGCCCGATATTGGAAAATAACACTGAAGCAGTAAAACATAAATGAGAGCAGCATAATACCAAAATAAAACTTTAGTTGCAAAGAAAATGTGCCATTTACAACAACAAAACACAGTACACAAACATCTGCTGAGAGCAAAATATGTCAAAGGCTTTGGAATGAAGACTATGCAGTATTTTGTAACAACAAACTGCTTTTAATGAGCATGATATTGCAGCTGTTTACATTTCTAACATGTTGCAGGGAAGTATTGTGAATGATCTATTGAGAAGCACTATTTTCAAAGTAAATTTCCTTTCACAGAAGATGAACTATGTTACTTGTGAGAATGTGTGATATGTTTCTTAAATCACAGACTGCCTGAATCTCAGTCAAAACTTAACACTTTGAGGACCAAATGCTTAGAAATATTTTGGGACCAGAAGACTAGCCACTTATGCCATTATTTAAAATTTTAGTGGCACTTTTTTGTTTGTTATATCATAAAGGTACCAGACACTAATAAAAGGCAAAGATCCAAGGTTAGTTTTTCATATTTTTTTAGTTCTTTCATAGTGTACAAATCATGCAAAAAATGTATAATTATCCTTCAGAAAAAATTGCAAGGTCAGTTTTTCAAGTTATTTCACATGTAATTGGCTTTTCTATGGAAAAATTGAAGTGCTGTATAGAACATTTATCCAGTCAGATAATCAACAAAATGTTTGGTGCACAGTAGTGAAAATTATAACTGTGCTTGTCGGAAATATTCAGCTGGTACAATTTAAGCTGTACTCTTAGGATCTGCTTAACCAAACCCTCGTAAAAATATAGCAGAAAAATTTGATAACTAATATTATATGTGAAAGCTTAGGTTTTTGTTGAACCTATACTGTATGTATATTAATTTAAACCATTAACTTTTCCTATTTGTGCACTTACTTACTTTACTTTCTGTGTCTGGGTAAGAACATCTAAATTCTCTTCTTCTAAAACTCTGCAGCTTTAATTAACTTGTCATTGCACAAAAATAAATCTTCCGCTGTGCAAACAAACTCCATCCTTGGGCAAATAAGCAAATGTTTAACTGTCTGTGTTTCTCTACATACACTCTGGTCATCTTCAAAGTACCCTCACTTGACCATATTTACTTTGCATTTTGCAACTCATGTTCCCAATTTATTCGCTGCTCTACACGTACTATACTGTAGTTGCTGCTCTCAGGTTTGTATTTTGTAGGGGGTCCAACCATAAAGAAGGGCAGTGGGTCTCAGGACAGCTTTCTAGCAGTACTGTCGTGGGATAAAGCTCTTTCTAGACTTAAGACAAGTTGGAACTATTTGGTGGCTGTACATCAAGTGCCATGCATCAATTTGCTGCTTTTTCTTCTCTGTTTCACTGTCTACTTTACGTCTGATATTCATGTGTTCACACTACTGAACAGTGATGTTGCTATTGACTGAGTACATCTCACCCTATGCCATGAATATCTGCTGTCATTGGCTACTGAGATCACATGACTTGAGCTGTGACTGCCTAACAAAAGCACAGCACTATCTTGATTTCAATGCTTTGGAAGCTACTGTGCTATATTTGGTGGAATTTGTGTTTCTTCTTCTGTAATATGAAAATATGCAATGAAGATGCTGCTGTGTTTCAAAGATCTTTCCACAACACATTGTTTTTTTGGTGTGTTTCTTTTCCTACAGTGCCTGGAAGTTCTATGCAGGTGTATAAAACCTTTACCATGCAAAAGACTGATTATTTTTATAGCTCTGAGGAAAATATATTGTGACTTTGCACTGAAGAAAATGTACTTTCACCTGGGCTATCTTCTCTGAACTTTTTAAGTAGCGCATCGTCTTGGTTGGCATTGGTGTTGATCTCCACTCTTCAACAAACGCTCTCAGCAAAGTGAATCTTCTTTGGTGTGAACCATGATTTGGTCATAACTAAAGAGTGATCAGTATCATCATCAGCATTGTGATATGTACAGGATTAAGGATGTGATGTTGGTCGCATCTTCTGAATATCTGCTGTCATTGGCTACTGGGATCACGTGACATGAGCTATGACTAGCTAACAAAAGCACAGCAATCTGATGCCAATGGCCCGAATGTGTGTGTTTCCATGTTACTTTGTGCATGGCTCTGTTCCGGAAGGAAGTGTTAGTGATGCAGAGCAAAAGAGAGGTGCAATGTTTCAACAGTTGCTGCCCATTCTTGTTCATATTTTCAGTGCCATGTGGGTCAATGCAGTCAGGCCGCTTGTTCCGTGTATTCCCAATCCTTTCATTGAAGTCTCCCAGTAGCATGAGGTTATCTGATCCACAAACATTCTTCAAACATTTCCTTAGATCTTTGTAAAATTTGTCT
This sequence comes from Schistocerca americana, assembly GCF_021461395.2. NCBI lineage: Eukaryota > Metazoa > Arthropoda > Insecta > Orthoptera > Acrididae > Schistocerca > Schistocerca americana. The sequence goes on along the minus strand of NC_060121.1, from coordinate 687,159,510 downwards.
TTGTCTTCAGGTGGCACTTTAATAGTGGGAGCATATGCTGAGATTAATATGATGGGGCCCGATGTCCTTAATCTGAAAGTTGTTAATCATTCAGAAATAGATTTTGGTTATTCACGGCACCTAAGCAGTCTGTTTTATTCTGCAATGCCAACCAACTCCATGCTCATATTTGTCTCCAATTTCTCTCCATTTCCAGAAAAAGGTGTAATTATCTTCACACAGGCTGCCTTTCTCTGAGAGATGAGTTTCCTGTAATGCAGCCACTCAGTGCAAAAATGCAGCAGTTCTCTGTCAATTATGGCTGTTTTTTTGACTGCAGGGGCAGTATCTGTAGGAGTGTCATGTCTGGGTAATATAGACATTCCAGGTGTCAAATTGTGTTATTGAATTATTGGTTTTATTCATATGAGCTGCTTTATTATGGTTTTTTCCAGATGTCTCAATAACCAACCTAGTATCAAGCACTGCAAGATGCTTGCTGCTCCATACACTCATATAACTACAAGGTGGGGAATGGACTAGTACCTTACTAACTGAGAGGTGGCCTAGTTTGAGGCAGGTGCTAAATAGTTAATTAGCCACAATGGACAATCCCACTGATGAGAGTTATCCTGGTGCATGCACACACATCCCTCAGCGCAGGGCTTAAAACCAGCAACTGTGAATCCCCATTATGTTGTCTGCACCTTTGCAGGAGAAAGTGGAGTATCCTCTCCATAGGCACTGCATCACCTGGGACTTATTTAAAAACCATGAACTTGCCCAGCATTCATGACTTTCTCTCAACCCAAACAAAGGTTTCCACAGGAGTGATGGATCACTAAGTGTGAAGTTGAGTGGGTTGCAGAAGTTGCCAACTTGTTCAGGTTGAACCGTGCTGTTGCCGTGGTACTCTGGATCCGTTGTCTTTTTCACTAAGCATATGCACCATACTGAAGCCCTCCTGCACCACTGCAGCTGCCATTGGGGAGTTCACCCACAAACTTAGGTTAGGGTCGTGCATCCAAGCCCGTAGAAATGGGATGAGAGAGTTAGGAAACTGAAAGTCACCCTCAGGTCTCGAAACCTAATTCTGTGGGGTTGAAAAAAAAAAAAAAAAAGAGTTGGCCAAGGGAGGCTGACAGGAAAGAAAACAGGAGGGGTCTGACACAAGAAGGTGGAAGTAATCTTAGACTCAGCTTGGGGCCCCACGAATGCCACCCGCAAACTTCTAGATGACGCCATCTTCCCCTCATCAGTTTGCCTAATGTCTAGCACATTAACAGATGCAAATTCTGACCCAAATTTCTCAAGCTGTTGGTTTTGTTTTTCTAATATTGTATATAGTGGAACATGCAATATCAAATCCAATCATAATAATGTTTCACTTCTCACCTTTCTCACATCTTCTAATGACGTCCAGTTTTTAATGGATTGTGAACGTCAAATGTTAGCATTTTACTGTTGTAGGCATACTTTTGCTCCGTTTGAAAAACAAATTCACAGTATGTATAAAAATTTTACTGTGCTATAGGCTATTTGATAGTCATACATTGAAATGCCAAAGCAACTGGTACAGGCATGCGTAATCAAATACAGAGATATATAAACAGGCAGAATACAGGACTGTGGTCGGCAATGCCTATATAAGACAACAAGTGTCTGGTGCAGCTGTTAGATCAGTTGCCGCAGCTACAATGGCAGGTTATCAAGATTTAAGTGAGTCTGAACTTGGTGTTATAGTCGATGCATGAGGAATAGGACACAGCATCTCTGAGATAGCAATGAAGTGGGGATTTCCCATATGGCCATTTCATGAGTGTACCGTGAATATCAGGAACCTAGTAAAACATCAAATCTCTGACATCACTGCGACCAGAAAAAGATCCTGGAAGAATGAGACCAATAACAACTGAATAGATTCCTTCAACATGACAGAAGTGCAACTCCTTGGTAAACTGCTGCATATTTCAATGCTGGGCCATCAACAAGTGTCAGCATCTCAACCATTCAACAAAACATCATCAATATGGGCTTTCAGAGCTGAAGGTCCACTTGTGTACCCTTGATGAGTGCATGACACAAAGCTTTACGCCTTACCTGGGTCCATTGACATTGACATTGGACTGTTGATGATTGGAAACATGTTGCCTGGTCAGACGAGCCTCGTTTCAAATTGTATGGAGCTGATGGACATATACGGGTGTTGAGACAGCCTCGTGAATCCATGTACCCTGCTTGTCAGCAGGGGTTTGCTCAAGCTGGTGGAGGCTCTGTGATGGTGTGGGACATGTGCAGATGGAGTGGTACGGTCTCTGATACGTCTAGATATGACTCTGTCAGGCGACATGTACATAAGCATCCTGTCTGATCACCTGCATCCATTCATGTCCATTGTGCATTCCAACAGACTTGGGCATTTCCAGCAGGACAATGCGATACCCCACATGTCCAGAACTCCTACAGAGTGGCCCTAGGAACACCCTTCTGAGTTTAAACACTTCCACTGGCCAGTTAACTCCCCAGACATGAACATTATGGAGCATACCTGGGATGCCTTGCAGTGTGCAGTTCAGAGGAGATCACCACCCCTTTGTACTTTTACGGGTTTATGGACAGCCCTCCAGGATTCATTGTGTCAGTTCCCTCCAACTACTTTAGACATTAGTCAAGTTCATGCCACATAGGGTTCTGGCACTTCTGCATGCTCGCAGAGCCCTACATGATATTAGGCAGGTGTACCAGTTTCTTTGGCTCTTCAGTGTATAAGTAGCTGAATATTGATGCAATACACTGACTTTATCAAAAAAACTATGAAATTAAATCTCACAACACTGATAAAAATGTAGAGTAGTGTAAATTTAGGTCTACTGAATGAAGAAGTGTTGATACCAACTAGAAGCTAACAGGTTTGTCTTGGCGAGAATACATTCATTGAGGCAGACAATAGTTACTGATGAGATGCCACACGAGTGGTTCTGATGTTTCTTAAAGATGTCAGATTGTGCTGTCAACTGTGCCAAAGAAAATTTCCTGATGCATCATAGACTGCCATGTCTGCCAGATTATATCGAGTGTCAGGTAGTCACGGTCTTAGTGTAGTTTTCCTGTCTGAGCACCACAGAATCACAGGAATGTTAAACACAGAGGACTGTAAAGCTGCAGCCCAGTTTTTGAAGGGAAAATATGAAGAAAGAAGTAGTTGTCATGTGTGTAACACAGTACAGATATATTGACATCAGTAGTATCTGTGTATATCAGCAATTTAAAGCCTGTGCTTGTGAATTGTTGTTACTGGAATAGTAATTTCTATTTGTTACAGTGAACAGATCCTGACTGGAAAACTTTCAGATATTATTACTGGAAACTGAGTTAACAGTCAAAAGAAAACAAATTATAGTCTTTGGGGATTTTAATATTAATTTTCTGAGAGATTCAAATAAAAAGAACAACTTGGAAATATTACGTAATGCTCATAATGTGTTTTGCATTTAATTTTCTCACCAGCATTGCATAGGAAAGCAGTATGCTAGTAAACACATGTCTGTAGGTGATCACCCAGTAGTGAATACTCTTTTAGACCCTGAAGCATGACTGGCTACAATAACCAACTAATTTGATTAAAATGAAATAGGATCATGGAAATGGAGTAATTAATGAACAGACAACAGAAAGTTTCAAGGCAGCCTTACAGTAAGCTGACTGGAATGATGTGCCATATATCAGTCCCAAATTAATATATTTATTAATGGATTTCAGTCAGCTAAGTATGGCACTACTAAAACATCAACTATGTTCTAGGTTGCATAAGGGATAAAAATATCATGTGCAAGGAAATGAATTTTTATGGAATGGCAAGGACAAAAAGAAAAGTAGAACTGATTTTGTGTTATAAGAAATACTATGCTGTTTTAAAGAAAGTGATGAAAAATTGAAAAAGCTCAAAATAACGTCTGAAAACAGTAATTCAGATAATAAAATGTAAATCTAAATGGGCAATACTGGAAAGAAAAACCGGGAAATCAGTTAAGAGAAGTGTGGTGTTTGTTATTAAAGGAAACAGCCAAATGATAAATGATGGCAGTCAGATAGACAACATGTTTAATAATTACTTCTTCAAAATAGCTCTGAAGATTGGCGTGGATAGTTCAAGAGATAAAGAAATTGAATATATACAAGAAGCAATGCCTCATACACTGAGGCAAATTACAATTACTCTATTCTCTGCCAAAGAAATTAAGAGTGTAATTAACTCCCTGAAAATTAAAAACTCCCGTGGAATTGCTAATGTCTCAGGTTTATTACTAAAATTTTGTTCTTCACTTTTATGGAATGTTTTCAGTCACATATTCAACACATAAGTGTCATGGAAGATGTTTCAAGACAGACTGAAAGGTATTGGTGTCTGCTCCATTTGGAAGAATGGTAGCAAGACTGATATTAAAAATTACTGACCATTGTTGCTACTTGTCTCTTCAAAGGTACAGGAAAAATTGTGTATGCAAAAACCACAAGACAGTTCTATAACAATACGAGGGAGAACCCAAAAATAACCTGTATTTCTTTGTAGAAAGCATTTACTTTATTGTTTTTCAAATCAACATTAATCATCTGTAAAGTGCTGTTATTAGCATTAATTCACTTGTCCTCATGTTCATGCAAGTGTTGGAGGCGCCTTTTTAATTCATTCTCTTTGATGTCGGCTAGCACCTTTGTGACATGTTGTACATCTTAAGTATCAGCAAAACACTCAACTTCCAAGTCTCTTTTCATCGTTGAGAACAGGAAGAAGTCTGTGGGTGCTAAATCTGGCAAATAGTGCTCATAGGTCAAGGTAGTTGTGTTTATTGAGGCCAAAAACTGGTGAACACTGAGAGCTGTGTACACGAGAATATCATAGTGATGCAGGAACTGCTTGCCAGACTTCCACACAGCTGGATGTTTTTGCTCTAAACTTCTGTGCAGCCATTTTATAACCTCCAAATAGAATGGCTGATTTAATATGTGATTTTGAGGGACAAATTCCGAGTGCAAGATCCCTTAGATGGGGGTGGGGGCTGCTGAACTGTTTTTGGATTAGGTGAGCCAGCTGACTTCCATTGAGGTGACTCTTGTTAACTTTCTGGATGATTCCTATAGCACTATGACTTGTTGCCTATTTTGTGATAGGCTTGAACACGACGATCCCTTTGATCTCCGGTGACAAGTGTCAACATGAACTTATCTGCCCCTCTTTGCATCCTCAATCCACAGTCAAAATACACTGAATTGAGTTCCAGGACAACCTGGATAAGTCCTCAAGTTGGTTAATTGTCCTGTATCGATCTTTGTTGATCAGATCAAGGATTTTTCTGATGTTGTCCTCACTTTGAGCAGTTGAAGGGTGAGCAGAATGGGACTGATCTTCACTGGCTACTTTTCCTTTTTAAACCAGGAAAACTGTGCATGCACTTGAGTTTTACTAAGAGCATGTTCTTTGTAAGCTGTTTGCATCATTTTACTGATGTTGTCTTCACTTTGAGCAGTTGAAGGGTGAGCAGAATGGGACTGGTCTTCACTGGCTATTGCTCCGTTTTTAAACCAGGAAAACCACATGTATACTTGAGTTTTACTAAGAGCATGTTCTTTGTAAGCTGTTTGCATCATCACAACAATTTTCGCAAAATTTTACTGCTGCACATTGTTCATAAGAAGTTGCCATTTTCTTATGTCACTTCTGCACTTTACACATACTCACAGAACTGCCAGAGAAACCACACTAGTCACATTTTGGTGATGCCTCCTGGTGGAATTACCTAGGAGAGATCCTGCAAGATCCCTCTTGTGGCACAACCTGCTGTTACAAGTAAACAGTGCACAGCATTACAATTCTGATTATTTTAGGGTCCTCCCTCATATTATTAGTCAGTCTCAACTAGGAATTAAAAAGTGTCTCTTCACAGTACATGCAATTTTTCAATTCACAAATCAGATGATGTGGAACTGAAATGACAAAATATTGACAATTGTTATATTCTTTGACTTGTTTAAAGAATTTGACTGTATAATTTACAGCAGATAAGTTGAAATATTATGACATCAGAGTTACTGTTAGTAGCTGGATTTCATCCTATCGAACTAAAAGGATTCAGAGTGTTGTGTTACGAAACTCGAGGAGTGTACACAATAAAACAGTTTCTTCAGAATTTGAATAATCACTATATGTGTATCACAGGGATAGACATTGGATCTGCTTTTCTTTTTGTTACATGTACATGATTTTACATCGTATAGTCAAGAAACAGAAAAAGTTGCTTTTATTGATGATGCAAGTATTACAATGAAATCTAATCAAGTCTAAATCACTAACTTCAGCAGATGAAATGTAAATAATTTTTTTTTAAATTATTGAGTGGATCTGTGCAAACAGACTATCACTGAATTTATATAGAACTCAATACATGCAATTCAGTACTGTGTAAGTCCTGAACACACCATTAGAATTAATACATGGGGGTGCATCTGTATATGAAGTATATGTTTTAAACAGTGGAAAATATTTTAACATTATTGTCAAATATATATTTTAAATTTATGGGTAGTTGTACTAGTAAGAACCTGAACTAGAAGTCACATGTTTCAGATCTTAAACATCTAAGCTCTGCAACTTGTACAGTTCATGTGTCAGAAAGTTGAATTATTTTTCCTGTTTTCATTCACTGGTATCTTATGGCAACATATTTTTGGGTAAATTAGCAATGAAGAAAAAAAAAATATGTTGGACAGAAGTGTGTGTGGTAAGGATAATGTGTGTTGTTTACTCTAGAATCTCTTGTAGACGGCTTTGTAAACAGTTGGGCATACCGACAACAGCCCACAGTACATTTGCTCTCTTATGCAGACCATTGACAACAATCAGTCACTGATTGGAAGCAAAATATTTTACAATGTATACAATATGTAAATTCAGATTATAAAACTGTTCCTAATAAGTTTATATCTTATTTCAGTGCACAGGGATTTCTGTTTAGTTCAGATACTCCCTCTTATGACTACTCTGTAGGCCCCAGACCACTATTAACCTTACTTGTGTTTTGCTACCTGTCTCATCAGATTGTCCCTCAATTCCTTGGATTTCCTTTGTCCATGTCCTCCAGAGCACTGAAGATGTAGTCATGTAGATGAAAGCTAGGAAGCCAACTGCATTTCGTGTCTGTTGCCTGATCTTGCAGTTCAACCACAGTCCAGTCATCTGCCCTATTTCTTATCTTACTACTGCCAGCTGCAGCTCTCAAATGTTCTAATTCCACCTATGCTCCTGCTAAGTCAGCTTTGAGTTTTAAATCAGCTACTGCTCCTCAAAATCTGTCGAATATAGCGTAACTACTCTAACACCATAGGCCAGCTATATCTCCTTCCAAACAGATTGCTCCACAGCCCCCAACTTGGAAAAAGCATAGACAGTCTTCGCATTGTCAGCCATTTTCACAGCTCTGTAGCAGTTTGTAAATTTGTCCATTGTGCCAATATTTATTTAGCCAGGACATATTATTAAATAGCTCGTGGTCTTGCGGTAGCATTCTCGCTTCCCAAGGCGGGGTCCCGGATTTGATTCCTGGGGGGGACAGGGATTTTTCCTGCCTCGAGATGACTGGGTGCTGTTGTGTCATCTAAATCATCATCATTCATCACCATTACAGCAGAGGAAGGCAATGGCAAACCACCTCCACTAGGACCTTGCCTAGTACGATGGTGCTGGTCTTGTTCATCGTCCCTTACGCTCCACAGAGTATGGGACATCATCATCATCATCATCATCTCATCACCTGCTCAACAAAAAGTTGTATTGCATGATATTTTGTTGTTATAGTTAATTTAAAATTACTGCTTATTATACATATTTTATATAAAACAGATCTAAGGCCCTACTCTTGCTTGGTGAAATAAAGAAAATAGCTGAGGTACCAGATATGAACTGTATTGCAACAATTTCATATAACATACATTCACAGCCCAACCAACAACAGCAGCACCAACAGCAACAGCAGCAGCAGGGAAATATCCAGACAGCTACTGGACAGCCGGGAGGTGGTCCAAACAACTTATTGGTGCAGCCTGATCTAGGCCGCACTGCAGGCAGAGACTTCTTCTCCAATGTCAGTTCAGAGCTGAATGGCATTGCAGCCCAGACCTCCAGCATGTTCAGTGGATTCTTTGGTTTGTGCAAAATTTCTACTATATAAAATAAATCCAGAACATAACTAAATGCTAGAAAATGAAATACAAAAGTTACCAAAAATCGAAATCCTAAGGTAAATGAAATGCAGAATATATTAGAATGATTTTGACAGAAGTGTTAATGAATGATGCTGGGTAGTGAGCTTTTAAATTACAGAAATGTTTAGAACACATCAACCAACATAAAATGAAGAGTCACAATAAATTCAGTTTTAGATACTCGCTAGGAGGAGGGTCAAAATAGTCCTCATGGTAATGTATGTTTGATGTGTAGACTATTTCTGTATGCACTTTCACATTTACTGTCAGCTCCATCATCCAGCCAACAGCAAGAAGGGATTCCCTTGATAAATAATATAGACAATCTCATGAACATTATTCTCTTTGATAATGCAATTCTTTTCACTGAGGCAGGTACAAGTAGCAAAGTAGCAGCATAAGATTGTGTAGAATAAGTTTTGAACTGATGACTGTTGCAGGGGTATGAACTATATAACATGTAAATGGGTTGCAGACATACTTAAAATCTGAACAGGATGGTAATGAGTATAGGATGATTCATTTCAATACTTGAGATAAAAGTTACAGCCTTAGTGGAGAAAATGATAGATGTGTTTCAGGAAGGAATACTAATAAGATCTACATCTACATCTTATGTTTGATATGACTTATTGGTTCTAGCTTAGAAAATATGCCAGAAGAAATAAACGTTATGAACATTGTGATGTCTGTGGCCTGTGCAAGAAAGTTTGTGCCTAGTTTGTCACTGTTTGTTCCAAGAGACAGTTTTTGGTATTTGTTGTAATAATGTTTTTAACTTAGGTGTACTTATTTATATTTAACTCTTCTGCTAAATCTGCTTGTTACAAGAAAACATTAACAAAATTATTTGTTTCAGGATCAAAAAGCACTTCTAGTCCTAGAAGCAGTAGCCCTGGAACGGCAGCTGCCACTGTCACCAAGCCCAAAGAAAAGGCACAGCCATTTGGTCCTTTTCCTAAAGGTAAAATGTGATAAATCTCTAAACTAGCATAAAATAGTGCTTTATCTAGTATCCTATGAAAATGTTTATTGATCTTGTTTTTGTCTGAATTTTTCTTATTCTCATAAAAGAATAAAATTAGTTTTTTTCTATCTCATAATAATATGTACTTCAAAATGTTCTAAGACTGTAAATTTTGTTGAAAAACTTTAATCTGGTTATATTTTTGACAAAAAAATAACTTTTGTAATTGTGTGCATATTATACCATGTCATAAAAATGATGCATTTTCATGTCCTTGCATAAAATTGTTGTTATTCCTATACAGAATGGGTTACTTTGCCAAGTGTTTCACAGAGAAGGTCTACTTCTCTTGCTATGACAGAAAACCTTAATCACTTTAGTTCTTAAATGGAACTTATAATCCTTGTAGCATGAAATATCCAGAAGCTATAAGGGAGTCAACAAGCACAGTTAAAGGTTATTTGTTTACTGTTCTGTGAAACAATGGAGCACCCACAATGTAACTGGATTGTGAATGCTATTGTTGAGCACAGGACAAGTTAGCTGCTGTTTGTAAGTGGTTGCAAATCACTCTGCTTCGAGCAATTTAAATCAATTGCAAGTGAATTACACATACCAGAGATAACAAAAGCACCTCAGCTACTATCCTGTCCTGTGGATATTTTCTCCCTTACAGGAAATATGGGATCTGTCATTACTCACCGACATACCAGTTACAGGTACAGGGATCCTGTACAGCAAATACAGGGACCAAGCTGAACTCAGGGTATTATATCTGTCCCACTAACCAAAACTTTCATGGTCTTACCTCCTACAGAAACTAAAACTGAGACTACTTTCACAATTTGGAAGCCTACAGTAACGTATGTCATGGGGAAGCAAGTGCAAATAAGTAGGGATCTGTTAATCACTAGCAGTTGGACGGTACATTGAGGGATGGCAACCCTTAGGAAAATAGCAACAAGGGATAAGAAGGATCATCCAGTGCTCTCAGTATGTATGCCTGGAGGCATCATTCACCACATTGAAGAAACTGTTCTAGCAGCCTTTGAGGAAACAAAGTGGAACCAACTGCTGATTTTGTTGTACATTGGGATGGACTACACCTGTTGTTAGGGATTGAGGTCATATTTGGATCTTTCCAGAGGCACTGGCAGAGGAGATTCAGAAGATATTGTAGGATAGGCCAATAGGAAATGAGATGGTGTATTTGCAAAGTAGACAAAAAACTGAAATCAGCCAAGACTAAAATTGCAGCTATAGGCTACATTGTTTTGGCAAGACTCAATGTTAATTATGGCCATAAACATATAGTTTCATCCTTCTGTGAAATACCATACCAACCCACAAGATGTTACTGAAAAGTGCAGGCAGAACCTCAGATTGCTGGTACATGTGTTCCACAATCATATTATCATCACTGGAGGAGACTTTAATCATCCAACAGTTGATTGAGATGATTCCATTTTATAAGTGATGGGCATGATAAGATATCCTGTGAAACAGTACTGAATGTCTTCTCTGAAATATACGTGGAATATATATTTTGGAATCACACTCACAATGGATATAAACTGGCAAAAAAGCAACACAAAGAAGAAGTTGTGCAACATACATGAAAGTTGGTAGGCACATTTCTACATCTGAAAGATGATGTCTATTCAGATTTTGTAGTAGTCAAATAAGAGTGGCACTAATGCCACCACTGTGAGGATGCAAATGAGGTTTGCTTTAAATACAAGCTGTAACAGTTGTGAGTGTTAGTTACCTTTGAGATTGGATGTGGTGAGTTGATGTTAGTCATGAATGCCTTTAAGGCAGCAAAGTGTAATGGGGCTACATGAAGCTGGATGTTTCTTCTGCGACACTGTGGAAAGACTCAGCAGGAATGTAGCCACTGTACAAGATTGCTGGGAGCAGTAGTCACAAGAATGTACGGTCACAAGAAGACAGGATCTGGACGACCATGTGGCACTGCAGAGAGGAAGGACCGTCATGTTTGGTGTATGGCTCTAGCACATCATACTGCACCTGCAACAGTAATTTGAGCAGTAGTTGGCACCGCAGTGATGCCACACATTGTTACAAATTGGTTATTTCAAGGACCAATCCATGCCAGGTGCCCTGTAGCATGCATTCCACTGACCACAAACCATTACTGTCTGTGACTTCAGTGGTGTCAAGAAAAAAGAGAGCTCATTGGAGGGCAGGTTGATAGTCTGTTGTGTTTTCTGATGAAAGTTGCTTCTGCCTCAGTGACAGTGACAGCTGTATGTTGGTTAGGAGGAGGTCAGTTGAGTGCCTGCAACTAACCTGTCTGCATGCTAGGCACCCTATAGTGTGTTTAAAATCTGTTGCAAGTTTGATGTTTGCCTCACCACAGGAGACGTGACACCATTGCCCAGGTAATATCATTGGTGAACCAGTTTTCCCTATCACACTGACAGCAGTTCGGTTAGTAAAGCGACTTTGTTGCTGCACCGTGGATAAGCAGTACCACATGATGTCACACATTAGAAGCACCAATATTCATTAGCTCTCATTTTAAAGTGGTATTTTCTGGCATTGAAGTATTCTGCTGTAGTCAGGTATTGTGAACAAATGTTTTGTGTTCATGTTGCCTTAATAATAACAGTACAGCATGTCTGAACGTGAGATTCACAATAAAAGTGGTTCTACAAGAACACATTCTTGGCTGTGAAGATAATGTTTTGCTGCAAAATATTTGACTGAATTCGACCATAATAATGGACAATATGCCATACCACTCTGTTGTGATGGATAAAGTTCCAACAATGCCTAGAGGAAAGTGGATATTTTGCTCTGGGTACAAAGAAATGTTCCATTGGATAAGGATGAACTTAGCTTATGTATGGTAGGGTTAATGGAACTTTTGTACAAGCCAAAGCTCCACGCTCCCAAGTCAACAAACTGGCTAACGCTAAAGGGCACAGTTTAATAACAAGAAATTTATGCTCAGTGGCGTTGTAATGCTGACAAAAGAAGCCATTTCAAATGTTACACCCCAGGATTGGTTTCGAATTGTGAGCCATACTAAGAAGCTAGTTGAGGAGACATAGGATCATGAAGGATTGTGATGAGTTTTGAATAAGATGTAACTCCTGATGTGCCATGTTGAAATCTACTTCTTTAGCATAAACACAGCAGAGTTTACAAATGTTCATCTCAGTAACATTCTAATGCAGTTGGAATTTCATCAAGATCCTGAAACAGTGTATTGTTAAACTAGCAGCTGAGGGCAAGACAAGACAATAGTTATGAGAAAGCTCATTCTCATTATAAAAATAAGCATGTAGCTTTTTCAGCAGTCTTTAAAAGTTATATTATTTCATTTAAAAAACTATAATTGTTTGAATATCCCAGTAGATAGGGAAGTCTCACTTATCACACATATGACAAAATACTCTCCTTTTTGCCTTCTATCATTTCCCAAAATCTTGTTTTAGTATCTCAGACCACTTATGAGTTAAAAGGGATTTACAAATATATCATTCTGGCTTTTTCCCCGGCACATGTGATCATTGTAGACTCTGTTACATACATACCATTTTCTCAACAGTGGAGACATAGAGCAATATCCTTCCAAGTTCAAGGAGTAATTTAATATGTTACCAAAAGCTCATATGCAGCAACATATGCCCTAACACACACCAAACTCAAATGCATAGTGACTCATATATTTCACTGCAAATTTAAAAAAATTCTGTGCAGTAGTTTACCTAATATCAGAATATCTCAATAACTATGACCATTAATGAAATGATCGGCACTTCATCATGAAGCTGACAAAAGATGCTGTAAGATGTGTGAGAATTAAGAGTTTATTGCTGAATAGTTTCTTTAAAGTCATTTGAGACAGATTTCAGATCAGCTGGCCTGTCCGGCTTGCTGTTTGCGTAGTCAAATGAGCTGGACAGCTTCCACGTGCAGCACATGCTGGCAACTATGCTACCCATCACATGCTCAGAGCTGAACTGTCAAAAGTTACAACTAATTTTAAACACACTGTAGACCTACAGCTAGAGTTTGGTCTGTGGAGCGATTTTGTGTGATAGCAGGAACACTCTCTTGGTTATCCCACACACACTGACTGTAAATTTGTATTCAGTTTGGTGATTTGACCTGTTATGCTGCCATTCATAAACAGCATTCAAAGTGGTGTTTTCTAACAGGATAATGCTCATTCACATACAGCTGTTGTAACCCAGCATGCTGTACAGAGTTAAGCACTTATAGTACATTATCGGACAGCAACTCCAGTGTCATCCACAAGCAGCATTAACCATCCCTTTATTGACCAATCAAGTACAGCAGGCATGGAACTCCATCCCGCAAACAGACATCTGGCACTTGTACAACACAATGTATGCATGTCTGCATGTTTACATTCAACATTCTGGCTATTAATGTACCAGCATTTCACATTTGCAATTATTTATCTTGCACTTACATTAACCTTTGATCTTGCAAAGTTAATCCATTGCACATGTTACCTATACAAATATATTCCCAAAACTCTACCTAAATTACTTTTTGGTGTGCTATTCCCCCTTGTCAGTGTATATTACATTTGTGAGAAATATGTACCTCACTGTCTTCCTACATATGAGTTCAACGTGGGTCTGGTCTAGCGGACGCACACTGGATCTGCAGAATGTAATAATGGGAAACAGAAATGTTCTTACAGTTCCTATATTGGAACTGGGCACAGCTACATACAACATATAGTAAGATTACATAGGATAATGTACTAACTTAAGCTGTTCCAGAAAAAACACTACTTCTCTCCTCGTGGACACTACTATTCTTGTGCACTTGGATCTGCTGTGCATTTCACAATGAAACTAAACAGTAGCTTGAAGGTGTCTGTAAAATTACCATATACCCTTGAGTGCACATATGTTTACAGGGGGTCTGCCTGAGCTTGGCTAAAAGAGGGCAGATGCCAGTGACAAACTGCAAATAAGTCATTGTGGGTGATACACAGTGGGTGCTGGCAGTTTGAAGTGTGGACACCATTTATCACACACAACCCCATCGACAAGCCATTAAGCAATCTATAAACTGTGTCCACACTCAGGGCACTCTAGACAAATACATCAGCATATAGTTATAACCAGACTGGACACACACAGTGTTATCGTCCCAACAAAATGCTATCATACATTTGTAATACAAGAGGAGACGGATGAAGTGACCATGGATGAATTTTCTCTAAAGTTAATTGTGCATGGCAGAAACAGTTAAATGCTCTTGCTACAGTGGTGAGGGAAATGACATGCTATCCCTGAGTACATGGTTATACACTAATACCATAACATGTATGAGTTATAAAGGAAACAGGAAGGTAAAAGACAAGCCATGTATGTATTTACTATATAACAATTACAATGTGAGCAAGGTAATACAATTAAATCCCCTCACTACTGTGTAGAAGGAAGTGACTGGTTATTGCTGAAAGGACAGTCCCTTGCTGGTGCACATGTGCACTCCTTTGATAATATGTATGGCAAGAGTGATTCAGTCCCTCAGGCAATAGGCTTTAACAGAAGGCATTCCTTGAGGCAGGGGTAGTAAGCTGCAAAAATGAAACTTGGTCTGTATGAAGAGTAATTGAAGCACTCTTCCACTAGCTCTCAATAAGGCTCGCAAATGCCACCATTTACAGTTCTCCTAACCATGCGGTACTGACTCACTGGTGTTATCTTTGCTTCATTCATACCTATCTGGAGCAGTGTTGCAGCAAGCCACCAAATGTTCATTATTCTAATACAGATCACTCCAGATTAACACTCAGAAAAATGTAATCCCATTTAAATGAAGATGTGAGTTGGCTGGCTTTGGCACAGCAACTGCCGGTCAGGCAGCAGTTCCTGCTAAGTGCCTCTCTGGAAAAAACCCTGAGCTCGTAGCAAGGAAGTGTATGGTGGAGAGAGACTCCAAGTCTTGGGTCTGCTTTTGGTCATGGCCCAATGTGGTGATGTGCAATGTGTCGCCTGCTGTTAACATCTGTTGAAGCAGATGGGTGGTGGGCATGCACACACTGCAGTGCATCGCCACACTTTTAATGGCATCAGATACACCTAGTCCCTTTGAGGATTTCTGTATTGAAACTGGGATCTTGAAGTAGTTATAGTGACAGTGATTATCTAAGTACAAAGGGCAATTAAAACAAGTTGAAGGATTTACATATTCAGCAAACTTATGCAGTATGCCGTATTTCAAAGAAGAACTCAGAACCTTTAGCTCTTGGAATGAGCATGTAGACTAACTGTGAACGAAATTTAGAAAAGTAATTGACCAGGCACTATATAAATGTGTACTGAGTAGGACTGTTCCTGCTCAGAGAAACCCTGTGTAGTACACAGTTTCTGTAAAGAAAATCTTACAGAAATAGTGATTATGGCATAATAGGTGTAAAACAGGACATAGACTTATATATATAAATGCTGAATTGAATGCATTTGACTGTCAAAATAACAGTCTGTGAAACGTTCATCATGTATCAGAGCAGAATCCTCTTGAAAGACTAATCCACAAAATAAAAAAATAAAAATAAAAAATCTGGTGACTTGTATGGACTGTCTTTGGTACCAAGGGTAGGTCCTAGACACTCACGGATAACACAGGAGTCGAAGTATATGGTAGCAAAGCAATGTTTAGGAATGCTGAACTCTGTTTCAAATGTTCCTGTACAAGTGAAAATGCAGGAGTACTGTGCCAGTTTAGTACACCCATGAGCTGGCACTGAAATAGCAGTGTAAGTATTTGCTACTTTCTGTATGAGTACATGTTTCTGTTTCAACATTCCTGCAGATTTCAGAGAGCATCATCCCTTCAGTTATATCTCCTCAACTTGGTAATGTTCCTTGCAACACAGGATCATTTGAGTCCAGAGTCTGTTTATGGTGGACATACAAATGCTGCACAAGGCTGGTTTGAAGCCATACCATTGCCAGATCACTTGTTTCATCTTGATGAAGATGAAGTAGCTGGCAACAGTAGAAGCTGGTACGTTCAATGACATTCCCTTACTGGATACCATCTACATCTCAGAGGTGCCAGCTGTAAAGGAGATGCCAGAGAGCCTATTCTGTGACACATCTGTTGGATGCTGTTGACAATGCTTGCATGTGGTGGATTCGTTCTTTATAATTTGTAGCCTTTAATAAAGGACATTGTGGTTGCAGTGGAATTTCGTGAAGCGTGATACATGTAAAAATATCTTTCTTTCTATGTGTTTTTGTTTACTTCATCATAATATCTAGAAGTAACAAAGGACCCCACGATTACCACCAATAACATGTAGACAAGTATAAATCGACCAACATTAAAAGTCATTCCTAAATTCATACAAATTTTTAATGTTCTATGCACAATGAAATGGTTTGTTGAACAAAATTTAACTGACATAAAGTTGTCCTATTCATTAGTTTTATTTGTTTGCCATAAATTAAATAGCCATTACCTTTCTTGTGTATTAGGGTTAAGCACATCTCCATTTAATATTGTATTATTGCATGTTTTCACAAGTATAATTGTTTGACATATGTGTGATCAGGATCTCTCAATGTGTTACTATTTCTATTTTATGTTATGTATGCCAGTTTGCTCTTCACTTATATAATCTGGAGACAAGACAGTAAACAAAACATGAATCATACGAATGATATGTTTCAGAACATAGTCACATTGGCAAAATGTTATTTACTTTCACTTTCCATGGATAATTTTGCACAATAGATTGTCATGAACCACAGACTTTGCCATTGGTTGGGAGGCTTGCGTGCCTCAGGGATACAGATAGCCATACTGTAGGTGCAACCACAATGGAGGGGTATCTGTTGAGAGGCCAGACAAATGTATGGTTCCTGAAGAGGGGCAACAGCCTTTTCAGTATTTGCAGGCCAAAGTCTGGATGATTGACTGATCTGGCCTTGTAACACTAACCAAAATGGCCTTGCTGTGCTGGTACTATGAACGGCTGAAAACAAGGGGAAACTACGGCTGTAATTTTTCCTGAGGGCATGCAGCTTTACTGTATGGTTAAATGATGATGGCGTCCTCTTGGGTAAAATATTCTGGAGGTAAAATAGTCCCCCATTCGGATCTCCGGGCGGGGACTACTCAGGAGGACATTGTTATGAGGAGAAAGAAAACTGGCGTTCTACGGATCTGAGCATGGAATGTCAGATCCCTTAATCAGGCAGGTAGGTTAGAAAATTTAAAAAGGGAATTGGATAGGGTAAAGCTGGATATAGTGGGAATTAGTGAAGTTTGGTGGCAGGAGGAACAAGACTTTTGGTCAGGTGAATACAGGGTTATAAATATGAAATCAAATATTGGTAATGCAGGAGTAGGTTTAATAATGAATAAAACAAAAGGAATACGGGTAAGCTACTACAAATAGCATGGCGAATGCATTGTGGTGGCCAAGATAGACACAAAGCCCATGGCTACGACAGTAGTACAAGTCTATATGCCAACTAGCTCTGCAGATGATGAAGAAATTGAAGAAATGTATGATGAGATAAAAGAAATTACTCAGATTGTGAAGGGATATGAAAATTTAATAGTCATGGGAGACTGGAATTTGAAAGTAGCAAAAGGAAGAGAAGGAAACATAGTAGGTGAATATGGATTGGGGGTAAGAAATGAAAGAGGAAGCTGCCTGGTGGAATTTTGCACAGAGCACGACTTAATCATAGCTAACACTTGGTTCAAGACTCATAAAAGAAGGTTGTTGACATGGAAGAAGCCTGGAGATACTGACAGGTTTCAGATAGATTATATAATGGTAAGACAGAGATTTAGGAACCAGGTTTTAAATTGTAAGACATTTCCAGGGGCAGATGTGGACTCTGACCACAATCTATTGGTTATGAACCGTAGATTAAGACTGAAGAAACTGCAAAAAGGTGGGAATTTAAGGAGATGGGACCTGGATAAACTGAAAGAACCTGAGGTTGTACAGAGTTTCAGGGAGAGCCAAGAATGGGGGAAAGAAATACAGTAGAAGAAGAATGAGTAGCTTTGAGGGATGAAGTAGTGAAGGCGGCAGAGGATCAAGTAGGTAAAAAGATGAGGGCTAGTAGAAATCCTTGGGTGACAGAAGAAATATTGAATTTAATTGATGAAAGGAGAAAGTATGAAAATTCTGTAAATGAAGCAGGCAAAAAGGAATACAAACGTCTCAAAAATGAGATCGACAGGAAGTGCAAAATGGCTAAGCAGGCATAGCTAGAGGACAAATGTAAGGATGTAGAGGCTTGTCTCACTAGAGGTAAGATAGATACTGCCTACAGGAAAATTAAACAGACCTTTGGAGAAAAGAGAACCACTTGTATGAATATCAAGAGCTCAGATGGAAACCCAGTTCTAAGCAAAGAAGGGAAAGCAGAAAGGTGGAAGGAGTATATAGAGGGTCTATACAAGGGCGATGTACTTGAGTGCAATGTTATAGAAATGGAAGAGGATGTAGATGAAGATGAAATGGGAGATATGATACTGCATGAAGAGTTTGATAGAGCACTGAAAGACCTAAGTTGAAACGAGGCCCCGGGAGTAGACAACATTCCATTAGAACTACTGACAGCCTTTGGAGAGCCAGTCCTGACAAAACTCTACCATCTGGTGAGCAAAATGTATGAGACAGGCGAAATACCCTCATACTTCAAGAAGAATGTAATAAGTCCAATCCCAAAGAAAGCAGCCGTTGACAGATGTGAAAATTACCGAACTGTCAGTATAATAAGTCATGGCTGCAAAATACTAATGCGAATTCTTTACAGACGAATGGAAAACTGGTAGCAGCTGACCCCAGGGAAGATCAGTTTGGATTCCGTAGCAATATGGGGACACGTGAGGCAATACTGACCCTACGACTTATTTTAGAAGCTAGATTAAGAAAAGGCAAACCTACGTTTCTACCATTTGTAGACTTAGAGAAAGCTTTTGACAATGCTGACTGGAATACTCTCTTTCAAATTCTGAAGGTGGCAGGGGTAAAATACAGGGAGCGAAAGGCTATTTACAATTTGTACAGAAACCAAATGGCAGTTATAAGAGTCGAGGGACATGAAAGGGAAGCAGTGGTTGGGAAGGGAGTGAGACAGGGTTGTAGTCACTCCCCGACGTTGTTCAATCTGTATATTGAGCAAGCAGTAAAGGAAACAAAAGACACATTCGGAGTAGGTATTACAATCCATGGTGAAGAAATAAAAACTATAAGGTTCGCTGATGACATTGTAATTCTGTCAGAGTCAGCAAAGGACTTGGAAGAACAGTTAAACGGAATGGACAGTGTCTTGAAAGGAGGATATAAGATGAACATCAACAAAAGCAAAACGAGAATAATGGAATGTATTCGAATTAAGTCGTTCGATGCTGAGGGAATTAGATTAGGAAATGAGACACTCTAAGTAGTAAAGGAGTTTTGCTATTTGGGGAGTAAAATAACTGATGATGGTTGAAGTAGAGAGGATATAAAATGTAGACTGGCAATGGCTAGGAAAGCGTTTCTGAAGAAGAAAAATTTGTTATCATCAAGTATAGATTTAAGTGTCAGGAAGTCGTTTCTGAAAGTATTTGTATGGAATGTAGCCATATATGGAACTGAAACATGGGCGGTAAATAGCTTGGACAAGAAGAGAATAGAAGCTTTCAAAATGTGGTGCTACAGACGAATGCTGAAGATTAGATGGGTAGATCACATAACTAATGAGGAGGTACTGAATAGGATTGGGGAGAAGAGGAGTTTGTGGCACAACTTGACTAGAAGAAGGGATCGGTTGGTAGGACATGTTCTGAGGCATCAAGGGATTACGAATTTAGCATTGGAGGGCACTGTGGAGGGTAAAAGTCATAGAGGGAGACCAATAAATGAATACACTAAGCAGATTCAGAAGGATGTAGGCTGCAGTACATACTGGGAGATGAAGAAGCTTGCACAGGATAGAGTAGCATGAAGAGCTGCATCAGACCTTTCTCAGGACTGAAGACCACAACAACAACAGATCGTCATGATGTGGAATGAGTCATTTTACATTCTTATTGCAAATAAATTTATAAATCTATTTGTACTCTAAACATTATATATATATATTTTTTTCCCCTCCCTGAAAAATTGTTCTATAGAATAGAAGGAGTTGTCAAGGAGAAACTTTTTCAATTTATTTTCAAATTTTAGCTTGCTGCCCGTTAGACATTTTATATTACTGGGTAAGCGGTCAAAATTTTTTCTCACAGTGTTGTGCACCCCTTCCTGTGATAAAGGCAACCTTACTGTTGAGTAATGAATGTCATTTTTTCTTCAGTATTGAAATTATATTCCTCATTGTTACATTTGAACTACAGTGGATTATTTACAACAAACTTTGTAAGGGAATAAATATACTGTGAAGCAGTAGTCAGGATACCCATCTCCTTCAACAGATGTCTACTAAAGGATCGCAGGTGAGCACCACATATTATTCTTACAGCACATTTTTGGGCAATAAAGACCTTCTTTCTTAAATATGAGTTACCCCCGAACATTTTTCCATATGAGATTACCGAATGAAAATAAGCAAAATATGTCAGCTTACTGATTTCTCTCTCCACAAAATTTGCTATGTTTCTAAGTGCAAATGTGGCTGAACTGAGTTGTTTTAGGAGTTCCAAAATGTGTTTTTCCAATTTAAATTCTCATCAAAATGGACACCTAAGAATTTTGAAGTTTCCACCCTATGTATTATTTCATCACCTTATGTTACACTTATCACTAGTGCAGTACCCCTAGAGGTGCAGAACTGAGTATGATGTGTCTTTGTGAAACTCAGGGTGAGACCATTCACAGAAAACCGGTCAATGATACTTCTGAGAACTTTGTTCTCCATTTATTCCGTTTCTGTGTTTATACTGGGAATGATTACAATACTGGTGTCATCTGTAGAAAGAACTAATTCTGCTTGTTGTACATTAGATCACTTACATAAATGACAAACAGTAGTGGATCTAAGACTGAGCGTTGGGGAACCCCATACATGTTTTCTCCCCAGTCAGAAATATGCCTCTGGGTTCCATTGGTTGAATTACTGCGAAGTACAACTTTCTACATTCTTTTGGTTAAATATGACATGATCTATTAGTTGGCTATACCATCAGTCCCATAAAACTTTAATTTATCTAGGATTATACTATGATTCACACAATCAAATGCTTTGTATAGGTCACAGAAAATACCTACCAGTGCTATTTTGTTATTTAATGCTTGTAATATCTGGTGTGTGAACATGTAAATGGCATTATCAGTAGAGCAACCCTTCTGAAACCCAAACTGTGATTTGCTAAGAATATTACTGTTGCCAAGGTGAGATACTATTCCAGAATACATCAACTTCTCAAAAGTTTTGGAAAATGATGTCAGCAGTGAAATAGGTTGGTATTTACTGATGTCTCTCTTATCACCTTTCTTAAACAGGCATTTAACAACGGCATATTTTAGTCTCTCTGGAAAAATGCCTTGAGTTAGTGGTGCATTAATACTTCGGACAATACCGGACTTACTATATGGGAACAAATCTTTAGTATTCTATTGGAAACACCATCAAAACCAGAAGAACTTTTATTGTTGAGAGAGTGTATGACTCTCTTAATTTCAGGAGTAGAAGTTGGTGGTACATTCGTATGACGTAATTTTATGAGAGTTACTCCTTCTCTTGAACTGCTGGTTCATATGCTTTCTACTATGTTAAGAAATGATTAAATACATTTTCTACCTGTGACTTGTCATTTATAAGTGTTCCATTCAATTCAATAGTAATGTTATCCTCTTCTGTGTCTCAGAATAATCATACAAAGGTGATACAAAGAAGAAAGAAAAAATAACAATTTGTGGATCATAAGAACAAAAATAGTTAAAGTGTAGCAAATCTACAATGGTGATAAAATGTGAAGTTCTTGTGTTGATATACCTCTGAAGCTTTAGGATTTGGGATTTCCAATAAGAATTAACTGTGCAATAAGATATTTATCACTGTGAAAGATTGAACAATAAGAATAATAACTAATTACTATAATAATAACTAATTACTATGAAGATGTCACACACATGTTTAATGATTTTAAATGGAAAATGTGCAAGAAGGATATAATTTCTCTCAAGAAAAGTTAAAATTTTGTCACAGTATCTAAAATGATAGAGGTGTTTCTGAAAGGTCTTTGGTATGAGACTTAGTGGACAAATGAAGAGAGATTGCAGTGGATACATACACATTCAGTATATTCATTTTGTGGGAGATCTACGTATGAAAATAACAGAGAAGGGGGAAAAGACTAAACCAGAAACCTTTTCTTATGAGTAAGGATACAGGTAGTTTTGCCAAATATAAAACAATGTTTATCTTATGGATGAACACAGTTACAGTTTTCGTAACATTACTTTCTGCTCTGTTCTGGGACAAATGGCAACATCATTAATTATTCCTCTTCATGTATTTATTCTCAGGGGTTCTGTTTTGTTACTTACTGTAAATGAAATATAGAGTACCAGTATCCTCCCCCCTCACCTCCCTTCCCTTCCAATTCTTTAAAGAATAAAACACTGAATGAGAATAGTGTTTGTAATTTTTGCTTTGTTTAAAGAAAAGCTAGTTTTACATGCATCTCAATGATTGTGATGTCATATCTGCTGAACTGTGTGTTATGGAATAGAGGTCTGCATCTGACATTTATACTCACTAGAATTGCTTGGAGCATTTAGTTCTGTGTAAGTCCGCCAGATGTTAATATAGTCACTCCAGACTGAGGAGCCAACTGCACTCAAGTTTTGATACTTCTTTGAGCATTGCTTGCTCAAATTCCTCGGCCGTCTGGTATAGTTACCCGAGTGCCGCTCAGTCACCCACAGTAGGATCATGGTGCATGAATTCGAGATGAAGGAGAGTGCAAATGCGAAAACTGATACTACATAATATATCCTGAGTGTGAAAGACAGTGGTTGTAACAGTGTTAGGGAGAGATTTTCATCAGTGACTGACAAGGGTGTTGGAACAACTACTGTTGCAAGTGCTCTGCTCTCCTGTCTTACAGACCCACCACCACACATCTGAAGGCACATGTCTGCAGACTATGATAAAGTGTAATTTCTGAAGCATTGACAGTTTCAGTGAAAGCTACAATAATTAAAAATGTGCATAGAAATGTGTGCCAAAGACCTTCAGCCATATACATTAATATTAGATGTAAGGTTTTGCATTTTATATCAGGAGCTTGTCAATGTCAATTCAGAATTGGGAGATGTAGACATTTCCAACATTTTGCCTCATCCTATGACAGTATGAAACACTGAAAAGCAAGCTGATGAAATACGAGCGAGTGTGTTAACTAGCATTACTCAGGATATAGTCGTGAATGTATGTGAATGTACAGCAGATATATGGACTGGCAGATATATCTAGTACTGTGGACTTTGGTTATTGAGATTAGGCACTGTGAAATACAGTGTTGGTGACAAATAACTGTTCTGTGAAGAAGAAAAAAATAAGGAATTGATTAAGAACTATATCAAGGAAACATTATTCAAATTGTTAGGAGTAAATCCTCAGCATTTTTAATAAGATTTCGCTTGGCAATGATGAAGGCACTAATGTATAGAAGGCAGTGCAATCCTTTCAGCATCATGCATGCATAACACATTTTTACACTGTCCTGAAATGTGTTAGATGACAATTATTTAATAAATGGACTTGGAGTAGTTTATTCCACAACTTATGCTGCTGAAGATAATGACCATATCATGAAGAGAACCGGCATACGTTTAAATTATTGTAGACATGCTGTGTGTCCAGCAAATGAAAATTGTGCTTAATTGCAAAATACCGCTTTCAGTGTCACTGGTATTTTGGCAGTACACTACAATGGTCATATTATCATCTATTAACTGTAAGTACTGAAGTACTGTAAGTACTGAATCACTGCTGTCTCACAGATGAGATTGTTGAAATTCCAGCATTGCATGGAATGGTAACAATTCTGTGGTCATCCATCTGATTATTTGTTTGTGACAGATATGAGATGTTAAATTCTGTGTGTCAGATGTGTGATGAAGTATCAGGTTCTGCAGTTTGGAACATTATCTCTGAATGACAAAGCAAACTTGCTCTGAAATGAGTCAGTTCATTGTAATTATGTCAACAGGAAATAATTCAGAGACAGTTTCGTTCTTGTTAGATTTCTACTTTCTTAGGTGGTCAAGTTCACATAAGTACATTTGAAACAATAAACCTGATGGTATTATAAAAAGCAGCAATGTGATTTTTCATTATAACACCGACAAAAGTTGGTAGATTCATAGTTTTCCTGTGAAATTACAGATTGCTCTTAAAATTTCATTATTGCTTAAAGCAAGCTGTTTCCTCTTATGGATCACAATGATGTCACGATTAGAAATTGCCACCCAGGAGTATACATCTACAGTGTAAACAAACCGATCATAGTGTAGTTCCATCAGTTGGTGGGAGTATTCCAGGAGCGACACCAGCCTGCTAATAAAATGGTGGCAACAGCAGTGCAGTGAGTGTGCTGGACTGGCAGGCCTCTGCCCTGCCCTCCCCATGGCATCTTGTCGACTGCTCATACTCAGGGAAGCCATGACAGGGTGCGCTACACTTGAATGACTATGACCAAGCGAAACCCCCAGTTGGCAGACTTCTATCATACAATGACATAATTTTGCAGGTAGTTCAGCAGTATACATAGATACCATCTCCAAAGTAGACAGCGGTTAGAGTTAGTAGGAAAGAAGTAATAAATTAAAATGTCTTGCCTGATGGTGCATGAACAGTAGAAATGCAGTAAACAACAACCTTTTTTCCTTTCATCATTTTGTGATAGGTGTCAGTGAGGAACAAGTTCCCAAAAGGTTTGAAATTAGATGTAAAGTTTGTATGAAGTTACTAAGTGCTCTCATTCTCAAATAATGGGTGAATACAGTCTGAGTAATTTGCGCACTGCGAGTTACACTGTCTGATGGCATATACAAAGTTTGTAACTTTAATATGTCACTTATTGTGTTAAACATTTAGTGTAAAAGATTATATCTCTTAATGAATAGTGTGTGACAGCATTTTAAATTCCATCAATAAATATATGAAATACTGAAAATCAAATATTTGTTCCTTCCAGAAGCCATTACATAAGCAACCTGCAACTGACACTAACTATTTGTAGCCACATAGAAATATAGATGGATAAAAGTACTTCTGCACACAAGTTGCTGAAACACAAACAGCTTGAACAAGTCTGACAAATACAAAAATTAGGGAATTTGTATCAATATGTTACTTCTCAAAGTTTTGAAGTATAGAAAGCTAGAGAGTCAGTTGTCTTTCTTGTCTCTGGTCTACAAATAATCAGTTATTCTTGTTGGGTGGTTGTTAAGTAAACATTTCTATTTCATTTCAGGTATTAACAACATAGATTTTCTTTCTTTCATAATTTTTAAAATATGTATTTCCTTTTCTTCATTAGGCCGTAAGGGATTGGTAGAAAAATCATCTCTGATACGACATACAACTACAAAAAGCAGGCAAGAGGAATTGCAAAGAATACAGAGTGCTGAACGTTCCACCACAAATTCTGAGAATCAAGCTTTCCTGAAGGATGTGAGTACTTGTGCAGTATTTTTCAGCATTTTTTTTTTAAACTAAGCCATAGTAATTATAATTTACTCTCAAGGCAGCAGAAAATATTTGTATATTTTAAAATTTACATCACAAGAGTTGTTACTTATTAGCAACATGACAGAAACTTTGAGATAAGAATAATCATTTTACACATTCATAATTTTTAAGTTGATGATCGGTTGGAAAGTGAGAGTGACTAGGCAACAAAAAGTCACAAATATCTTATGAGCATTCAGACAGGTTCAAAGGAAGTTGAAATAAGAGTAAATTCAATAGAGATCAGTAGGGCATTTACAGATAAACTGTAAACTGGTGAGTGAACTTGATAGAAGGCAAGATAATATGGAAAGAAACAGAAAGATACGAGGTGTGGCTAGAAAAAAACCGGACTAGCACTGGTGAAACAATAAAACGAATGCAATAAGGCTGAAAGTCGCGTGGCCTGTCACATGACTCTCGCTCCATCTACTGCTCGAGTTTCATCTGCCTCCTGCACTCAGCATGCCTGTGGCGTCTGTTTTAAGTAGTTGACGTTTTGTCTGTGCGTCGGAAAATGTTGAGTGTACAGAAAGAACAGCGAGTTAACATCAAATTTTGTTTCAAACTAGGAAAATCTGCAAGTGAAATGTTTGTAATGTTACAACAAGTGTACGGCGATGATTGTTTATCACGAACACAAGTGTTTGAGTGGTTTAAACGATTTAAAGATGGCCGCGAAGACACCAGTGATGACACTCGCACTGGCAGACCATTGTCAGCAAAAACTGATGCAAACATGGAAAAAATCGGTAAACTTGTTCGACAAGATTGCCGTTTAACAATCAGAGCAGTGTCTGAGTTAACAGGAGTTGACAAGGAAAGTGTTAGGCAGATTCTTCATGAAAGTTTCAACATGAACAAAGTGTGTTCAAAAATGGTTCCAAAGTGTCTCACAATTGAACAGAAGGAACGCCGAAGAATGATTTGTTCTGACATCCTGGAAAACATTGAAAGTGATCCCACCTTCTTACAAAATGTTATTACTTGCGATGAATCGTGGTTTTTTACTTACGATCCCGAAACTAAATGCCAATCGATGCATTGGAAAACTCCTGGTTCTCCACGACAAAAAAAAGCATGAATGTCAAAGTCGAAATTCAAGGCAATGATGATTGTTTATTTTTTTTGACATCAAAGGGATTGTGCACATTGATTGGGTACCAGAGGGACAAACAGTGAATCAGCATTACTACATTAGTGTCCTGGCTACCCTACGTGAGTGAGTACGGAGAAAACGGAACGATTTGTGGAGAAAAAAGTCATGGATCCTTCACCAAGACAATGCCCCAGCTCACAGTGCGTTGTCAGTGAAGACGTTTTTGGCAAAACGCAACATTCCCATCTTAGATCATCCACCCTACTCACCTGATTTGGCCCCCTGTGACTTTTTTCTTTTCCCTAAAGTCAAGTCAGCTTTGAAAGGAACTAGATTTGAGACTGTTGAAGCAGTAAAAGAAAAAGCGACGGAAGTAATGTATGGACTTACCGAAAATGATCTGCAGCATTGCTATGAACAGTGGAAAATTCGTATGGAGCAGTGTAGAGACCGAGGAGGAGAGTACATTCAAGGAGATAACATGAAATTGTAAATAATTGTAAATAAATGTTTTTTCCAGCATCAGCCCGGTTTTTTTCTAGCCGCACCTCGTAAATAATAAGGAAACTGGGATAAAATGGAGATGGAGGGTAAAAAACAAAATAAAAACAGAAACACACTATAACTATACATAATTTGGTAAATACTCGTACACTTGTTGTATTAAGAAAAAAGATGGAGATCATAATGGAGAAATTGAACAAAAATGCAGGGTTGAAATAATTGTCTCATCATAAGAAAAGTCATATGAGAGTTGACTTTGTGTTGCCAACCTCATAGTATTCTGAATGTATTCAGTAACTATATATTGCAGATAACTGGAGAAAACACATACTATCAGTTTAACAAGTATCTTGTTCAGAGTAATCTTGAAAATGAAAGGAGGGAGTGAATTTCAGAGTTGATACTGGCAGCTGGTACTTTCTGATAGCAGCAAGATGATCCACAAGTTTAATATTTGAAACTGTCAATTACTTCTGTGGGCAATCTCTCACAATCTTATTTGGTTACTCTGAGTAAAGTGATAGTGAAGTGCATGTGAGTTGTTTTCATGCAAGCTGAAGATTGGAGAATGTATGTCACTGTCTCTCTCACTTGGCCAAAGTATTTGAATCAATGTTATATTCTATGGCAGCTGCAGATTTATGATATGAGAACTAGTGCTCAAGTCCATAATAGTAGGTTGAAAAGGTGTGTGTGTGTGTGTGTGTGTGTGTGTGTGTGTGTGTGTGTGTGTGTGTGTGTGTGTGCGCGGGCGCGCGGGATGTGCTGGATATACCATTGAGCCTGCTCATGCAAAGGAGACATCCTACAATCTGTAGAGACTTACTGGATGAATAAAGAATTCAAATTTGAACTATGGCTGATGTCTGTTTTGAATTGGTGGGTGAGCTTTATTCATGACATCTCTTCATGAGTGTTCCAAGACATCCTTTTCGATGTTTTATGTATTTAATTATTTTTAGTGCAAATTGCTACTATTACATTCTTCCATTATGGTCATTCCATTTATATCTATTTTTATCTATTATATTCTTTAATCATCCAGCTTTAAACTTTTTCCTAATTTGTTGATTCTTTTTGTTGTACCTGATTTTGTACTTCGGCGGTATTATGGAAAGGATATATTGTTACTCACTATATAGCGGTGATGTTCAATTGCAGACAGGCACAATAAAAGGCTATTAATTATGTAAGCTTTCAGCCAGAAGGTCTTTTTCTGAAATAGACAGCCTGTGTCAGGCAGCCAGAGACAGTGGTTATGTGTGTATGACCTGCATTTGCAAGAATTTGTGTGTTTATGTTGTCTATTTCACAAGAAGGCTTTCTGGCTGAAAACTTACATGTCTAGAAGTCTTTTTGTTGTGTCTCTCTGTGACTCAACAACTCTGCTATATGGTTACTAGCAATGTATCCTTTTCATAATATTGTTATTATTTCATTCTGGATTTTGTATTGTTTAATTTTATACTACTTCATATGAATCTTGTTTCAGGCAGTGGGTTCCTATTTTTTTGTCTTTTTTTAAGAGTCTAAATCTCATTGCTTCAGAGTAATATAGGAATGGCCATACTTTTATAAACTTCATTTTACTTTCTTTCCTCATCCTAATTCTTAAACGTCTGTGTCACATGTATTTTGGATTTGTTTTAATCTACATATTAATCGTATAAACAATAGATTAATTTTTAAGATAGTTAAAATGTCCCCCCCCCCCTCCTCCAATGAACCATGGACCTTGCCGTTGGTGGAGAGGCCTTGTGTGCCTCAGCGATACAGATAGCTGTACCGTAGGTGCAACCACAACGGAGGGGTATCTGTTGAGAGGCCAGACAAATGTGTGGTTCCTGAAGACAGGCAGCAGCCTTTTCAGTAGTTGCAGGAGCAACAGTCTGGATGATTGACTGATCTGGTCTTGCAACACTAACCAAAACGGCCTTGCTGTGTTGGTACCACGAACAGCTGAAAGCAAGGGGAAACTACAGCCGTAATTTTTCCTAAGGGCATGCAGCTTTACTGCATGGTTAAATGATGATGGTGTCCTCTTGGGTAAAATATTACGGAGGTAAAATAGTCCCCCATTCGGATCTCCAGGCGGTGGCTACTCAGGAGGATGTTGTTATCAAGAGAAAGAAAACTGATGTTGTACAGATCAGAGCATGGTATGTCAGATCCCTTAATCAGGCAGGTAGGCTAGAAAATTTAAAAGGGAAATGGAGAGATTGAAATTAGATATAGTCGCAATTAGTGAAGTTTGGTGGCAGGAGGAACAAGACTTTTGGTCAGATGGATACAGGGTTATAAATACAAAATCAAATAGTGGTAATGCAGGAGTAGGTTTAATAGTGAAGATGAAAATAGGAATGCGGGTAAGCTACTACAAACAGCATAGTGAGTGCATTATTGTGGCCAAGATAGAAATGAAGTCCACAACTACCGCAGTGGTACAAGCTTATATGCCAACTAGCTCCACAGATGATGAAGACATTGATGAAATGTATGATGAGATAAAAGAAATTATTTAGATAGTGTCAGTCATGGGTGACTGGAACGCGATAGTAGGAAAAGGAAGAGAAGGAAACATAGTAGGTGAATATGGAGTGGGAGTAAGGAATGAAAGGGGGCGCCCCCTGGTAGAATTTTGCACAGAACGTAACTTAATCATAACTAACACTTGGTTCAAGACTCATAAAAGAAGGTTGTTGACATGGAAGAAGCCTGGAGATACTGGAAGGTCTCAGATAGATTATATAATGGTAAGACAGAGATTCAGGAACCAGGTTTTAAATTGTAAGACATTTCCAGGGGCAGATGTGGACTCTGACCACAATCTATTGGTTATGAACTGTAGATTAAGACTGAAGAAACTGCAACAAGGTGGGAATTTAAGGAGATGGGACCTGGATAAACTGAAAGAACATGAGGTTGTACAGAGTTTCAGGGAGAGCCAAGAATGGGGGAAAGAAATACAGTAGAAAAAGAATGGTTAGCTTTGAGGGATGAAGTAGTGAAGGCAACAGAGGATCAAGTAGTTAAAAAGATGAGGGCTAGTAGAAATCCTTGGGTGACAGAAGAAATATTGAATTTAATTGATGAAAGGAGAAAGTATAAAAATTCTGTAAATGAAGCAGGCAAAAAGGAATACAAACGTCTCAAAAATGAGATCGACAGGAAGTGCAAAATGGCTAAGCAGACATAGCTAGAGGACAAATGTAAGGATGTAGAGGCTTATCTCACTAGGGGTAAGATAGATACTGCCTACAGGAAAATTAAACAGACCTTTGGAGAAAAGAGAACCACTTGTATGAATATCAAGAGCTCAGATGGAAACCCAGTTCTAATCAAAGAAGGTAAAGCAGAAAGGTGGAAGGAGTATATAGAGGGTCTATACAAGGGCGATGTACTTGAGTGCAATGTTATAGAAATGGACGAGGATGTAGATGAAGATGAAATGGGAGATATGATACTGCATGAAGAGTTTGATAGAGCACTGAAAGACCTAAGTCGAAACGAGGCCCCGGGAGTAGACAACATTCCATTAGAACTACTGACAGCCCTTGGAGAGCCAGTCCTGACAAAACTCTACCATCTGGTGAGCAAAATGTATGAGACAGGCAAAATACCCTCACACTTCAAGAAGAATATAATAAGTCCAATCCCAAAGAAAGCAGCCATTGACAGATGTGAAAATTACCGAACTGTCAGTTTAATAAGTCATGGCTGCAAAATACTAATGTGAATTCTTTACAGACGAATGGAAAACTGGTAGCAGCTGACCTCAGGGAAGATCAGTTTGGATTCCATAGCAATATGGGGACACGTGAGGCAATACTGACCCTACGACTTATTTTAGAAGCTAGATTAAGAAAAGGCAAACCTACGTTTCTACCATTTGTAGAGTTAGAGAAAACTTTTGACAATGTTGACTGGAATACTCTCTTTCAAATTCTGAAGGTGGCAGGGGTAAAATACAGGGAGCGAAAGGCTATTTACAATTTGTACAGAAACCAAATGGCAGTTATAAGAGTCGAGTGACATGAAAGGGAAGCAGTGGTTAGGAAGGGAGTGAGACAGGGTTGTAGCCACTCCCCGACGTTGTTCAATCTGTATATTGAGCAAGCAGTAAAGGAAACAAAAGACAAATTCAGATTAGGTATTACAATCCATGGTGAAGAAATAAAAACCATAAGGTTCGCCGATGACATTGTAATTCTGTCAGAGTCAGCAAAGGACTTGGAAGAGCAGTTGAACGGAATGGACAGTGTCTTGAAAGGAGGATATAAGATGAACATCAACAAAAGCAAAACGAGAATAATGGAATGTAGACGAATTAAGTCGGTCGATTCTGAGGGAATTAGATTTGGAAATGAGACACTTAAAGTAGTAAATGAGTTTTGCTATTTGGGGAGCAAAGTAACTGATGATGCTCAAAGTAGAGAGGATATAAAATGTAGGCTGGCAATGGCTAGGAAAGCGTTTCTGGAGAAGAAAAATTTGTTACCATCAAGTATAGATTTAAGTGTCAGGAAGTCGTTTCTGAAAGTATTTGTATGGAATGTAGCCATATATGGAACTGAAACATGGGCGATAAATAGCTTGGACAAGAAGAGAATAGAAGCTTTCAAAATGTGGTGCTACAGACGAATGCTGAAGATTAGATGGGTAGATCACATAACTAATGAGGAGGTACTGAATAGGATTGGGGAGAAGAGGAGTTTGTGGCACAACTTGACTAGAAGAAGGGATCGGTTGGTAGGACATGTTCTGAGGCATCAAGGGATTACGAATTTAGCATTGGAGGGCACTGTGGAGGGTAAAAGTCATAGAGGGAGACCAATAAATGAATACACTAAGCAGATTCAGAAGGATGTAGGCTGCAGTACATACTGGGAGATGAAGAAGCTTGCACAGGATAGAGTAGCATGAAGAGCTGCATCAAACCTTTCTCAGGACTGAAGACCACAACAACAACAGATCGTCATGATGTGGAATGAGTCATTTTACATTCTTATTGCAAATAAATTTATAAATCTATTTGTACTCTAAACATTATATATATTTTTCCCCTCCCTGAAAAATTGTTCTATAGAATAGAAGGAGTTGTCAAGGAGAAACTTTTTCAATTTATTTTCAAATTTTAGCTTGCTGCCCGTTAGACATTTTATATCACTGGGTAAGCGGTCAAAATTTTTTCTCACAGTGTTGTGCACCCCTTCCTGTGATAAAGGCAACCTTACTGTTGAGTAATGAATGTCATTTTTTCTTCAGTATTGAAATTATATTCCTCATTGTTACATTTGAACTACAGTGTATTATTTACAACAAACTTTGTAAGGGAATAAATATTTGATATAGTACTGAAAGACCTAAGTCGACAACAAACTTTGTAAGGGAATAAATATTTGATAGAGCACTGAAAGTCCTAAGTCGAAACGAGGCCCTGGGAGTAGACAACATTCCATTTGAACTACTGACAGCCTCTGGAGAGCCAGTCCTGACAAAACTCTACCATCTGGTGAGCAAAATGTATGAGACAGGCGAAATGCCCTCATGCTTCAAGAAGAATGTAATACGTCCAATCCCAAAGAAAGCAGCCGTTGACAGATGTGAAAATTACCGAACTGTCAGTTTAATAAGTCATGGCTACAAAATACTAATGCAAATTCTATACAGACGAATGGAAAAACTGGTAGCAGCTGACCTCGGGGAAGATCAGTTTGGATTCCAAAGAAATATGGGAACATGTGAGGCAATACTGACCCTATGACTTATTTTAGAAGCTAGATTAAGAAAAGGCAAACCTACGGTTCTAGCATTTGTAGACTTAGAGAAAGCTTTTGACAATGTTGACTGGAATACTCTCTTTCATATTCTGAAGGTGGCAGGGGTAAAATACAGGGAGCGAAAGGCTATTTACAATTTGTACAGAAACCAGATTGCAGTTATAAGAGTCGAGGGACATGAAAGGGAAGCAGTGGTTGGGAAAGGAGTGAGACAGGGTTGTAGCCTCTCCCCGACGTTGTTCAATCTGTATATTGAGCAAGCAGTAAAGGAAACAAAAGACAAATTCGGAGTAGGTATTACAATCCATGGTGAAGAAATAAAAACTATAAGGTTCGCCGATGACATTGTAATTCTGCCAGAGACAGCAAGGGACCTGGAAGAGCAGCTGAACGGAATGGACAGTGTCTTGAAAGGATGATATAAGATGAACGTCTTCAAAAGCAAAACAAGGATAATGGAATGTAGTCGAATTAAATCAGGTGATGCTGTGGGAATTAGATTAGGAAATGAGATGATTAAAGTAGTAAATGAGTTTTGCTATTTGGGGAGCCAAATAACTGATGATGATTGAAGTAGAGAGGATATAAAACGTAGACTGGCAATGGCAAGGAAAGCGTTTCTGAAGAAGAGAAATTTGTTAACATTGAATATAGATTTAAGTGTCAGGAAGTCATTTCTGAAAGTATTTGTATGGAATGTAGCCATTTATGGAAGTGAAACGTGGATGATAAATAGTTTAGACAAGAAGAGAATCGAAGCTTTTGAAATATGGTGATACAGAAGAATGCTGAAGATTAGATGGATAGATCACATAACAAATGAGGAGGTATTGAATAAAATTGGAGAGAAGAGAATTTTATGGTGCAACTTGACTAGAAGAAGGGATTGGTTGGTAGGGCATATTCTGAGGCATCAAGGGATCACCAATTTAGTATTGGAGGGCAGCATGGAGGGTAAAAATCATAGAGGGAGACCAAGAGATGAATAACTAAACAGATTCAGAAGGATGTAAGTTGCAGTAGGTACTGGGAGATGAAGAAGCTTGCACAGCATAAAGTAGCATGGAGAGCTGCATCAAACCAGTCTCTGGACTGAAGACCACAACAACAACAGTTAAAATGTTTTATTATCTTTTGTGCCTAGGTCCCTTACATCTCATGTCACAAAAATAAATTATCACTTTATAAAAAGTTTCTTTTTTTTATCACACTTTGCTTGTTGTCTTTGAAGCCTGTCTGAGTATTCCTTTTGAAGATGTTCAGTTATTAATATGTTCTCATTATAGGAAACCATTCTGTAGCTGAATAAATCATATGATTGGGTTGCAATCATATGGTTTGTTTATTTTTGGGGTTGTTTCCTTCTAAGCCTTTGAAGTGGTCATCTACACCACAATAGAAACCTCTGCACTAAAAGCATTGGAAACGTATCCAGGCAGATACAATCTTCAAAAATTATCTCATGGTGACCAATTCCTGTGAAAAATACTGTGAACATTAGCTATATTACAGTTTGATTTATGATCAGCAGTGGGTTACCAACAGGATAATAAACAATACAGTGCTAATGTCCTATTAATTGGAACGTAGGATGCCAGAAGTTTGGATTATGGGGTGAACACGAAAATCTGAATAGAGGTTAGATAATTACATGGAGACAGAATGGTTGGACAGAAATTACCTAAAGATGGTGAAATTTGGAGTAATGCTGACAGAAACACTTAAAGTGGAAAATACTAAATCTAGCTTTCAGATTTTGTATATTTCATCTACTGGAAGGCAAGAGGGATTTGTTGGAAAGCTTGGAAAAATTACGTTTTTTGTCAAAAGTACTAAAAATTTCATCACATGCAGATAAGAAATAGCCAGCCATTCTGTCTCCATTCTTTATTGGCATTTCCCATTGATACAATTGAGTTGAATTATTAAAAAGAATTAATTAAGTGAAATGAAAAATCAGTCAGTGATGAAAGTCCAGATTAATTGTCATGTTGACAAGGTCATAAAAATTGTGGGCAATAAAAGTGATTTCCTTTTCAAAGAAACAAACCCAGCATCTGTCTTATGTGATTCAAGAAAACCATCTAAAACTTAAATCCTGGTGTTTTGATGGAGATGCATTGTAAATGTGAATGCAGTACGTTAACCTCAGTCAGTGGGTGAAGTACTGAGGTCAACTATAGAGTTAACATATAACTTTCTGATTGAAAGTAAGCGATAGTTAGAATTGTATCACACTGAGTGCATATGACCACTGGTGGAGGGGTGGGAAGGAAGGGTGGGATGACATTCTTCTGTTTGTATGATGGCATGGCTGTTCCCAACGTGGAGTGTTGGCTTTGAGCAATGGTTGTTAGGTTCAGGTTCTAGTTAGCAAGATCACAGAAGCTGAGTTGAACTCTTTTATTAACAATAGGACATTCAGTATATAGCAAAGAATGTGCTCACATCGTGCAAGTGCGGTCTTGAATCCACCTCTGAATTATGCAAAGTGAAGTGGTGGTAGCCCACTGCTCACAGAAAGAAGTCCAAAGCTCTGACATGAGCAGTATCACTAGGGTGGTGGTGTCTCACACAAGTGCTATGAGAAACTTCAGCTGCTGCTGGCTCAACAATGGTGGCTAAAACTGCAAGGGCAACTTAACATTGCAGTCTGCTCAAGAAGTCAATATACGATTAGCAACTAACAAACGAATGATGGCTCCTCAGTGGATAGTTAATTGATGGATCATCTGGCTGCACAGTGGCCAAAAGGCTTGACTGAATGACGTATGCCTTGACGGCTGGATGGGGTGTATAAATTGTGCCTTAGTGACTATTTACTTTGCTGCTGCTGTTGATGGTGCCATGTAGCAAGGTTATTGCAATACTCATTTTTCATTTGTAATTATAAGGCCAATGGTCAATCCTCTGGTGATGTCACATGTGAGGAAACTCCAGCAATATGCATGAAATGTGATACACTCCTCTTCCATTTAGAAAGTTAGGTCTACAAACTCTGCACCACAGCTGGTTCTGAAGACTTGTGGAAGGAACTGAGAATATGTCTCTACAGTCATACATTTGGACTACAATAGTTACCATAATCCACATTTTTCACTTTATTTCAATCATATATGTGACATATTTAAATTAATCTTAGCCCAATAAATGCTTAGTTCCTTCACGGCAATTTTTTGCATAAGCTACATTGTTGTTATAGACCTGTATGCAAAAGTATGGTGAGGGTGAGATTTAAAAAAATTTTCCATCAGTAGCAGATGTGAGCTCCACCAACCGTGATAAGGACCCACAAGTGAGCAGGTAACTGATGAGGAGATTCCCAGCACGATAAGTAGGTACTGGCAGTCTCTGCGGTAGTTGTCACATGCTGATACATTTATTTTGGGTAGTGCTTAATTGGTACAGGGAAAGGGGAAAGTTGGATATGGCATGGCAGTTATGTGAAATTTTTGATGAACAAGATTTCAGTTGGGGAAGTTCAGGGGCATAGAGCAGGGAGCGTGTGGTTTTTTTGCATTCTGGTTACCATTCAGTGTCTTCCCATATTTGCAATAGCATACCCCGTGACCGTAATGAACACAGAGGGGCATGTGTATTTGCAGGAGCAACTTGATTGCTTCACTGTGCCATTCGTCTCCTCTGTACCAGTTCCCTCCTCCCTTTTGATGTAGCTGCTAGTAGTGGCAGCAGAACTTCTGGAGCGCCTCTAAGAGGTCATATCTGCTCCACATGTACAATAGGGGTTTGAATCAGAAGCAGTAATTTAACATTAATCAGAGATGTCACTTCCATTTCATAGGAGGTTTACTGATATCACTTGTTAAACTCATTTGCTTTCGAGGTAGGAAAGTATGCACTAGTTAGTATCACTCACATACCAATGTGGAATTTTGGTAGTGTGGCTTTCCCTTGTAGTGCTCCTTCATGACATTCTAGAACATGCACCATATGGAATTTAACCTTTTCACAAACCCATCATTTCATTAATTCAGAAGGGGAGGGCCTTTTTTCATGTAGACTGCCTTGTAGCATGAAAGCCCCATTCTCTGGTGTACCCTGAAGTTATAGACTGCTATAACTTATGATGGCAAGAAATCCCAATTAGAATGATGGCTTTTCACATAGTGATTTAGTATTTTGCTTTCGGTTCAGTACACTCTATTCTTCCATCATCGAATATAATGCATTTGTTCTTAACTTCTGGATTTTCTGGAACCAGTACAACTGTTTCAATATTTCTGTCATAATATTAGTGTTTTAATCTGTTATAAGAGCCTTAGGTGTTTAGAATTTCAACATCGAATTGTTAACCATGACTTTTGCCACTTTTTCAACTTGCTGGTCGGGGATGGCAGTCTTTGTCAAATGGCGCAAGAGGGTATAGTGTGCTCAGAATACCATAGCTGGTACTTAGTGAAAGGCAGGATTCGGTGTGGACAGGGCTGAAATCAGTTACCATTGGTTGCTCAGTTTCTTTTTAAATCACGTACATTTTATTTGCAAGCAATTGCAAATAAGGTTGACAATAAGGAACAATTATCAAATTTGACTGTTAAGACACAATGTCTAATTAAAAAAATTAAGCAAGTTGCGCTCATGGCTGAAGGCCTTATTGATCAGAAATTCAAATTATTTGTCAGCTGAAGGCCCCAGTAGTAATAACTCAAAAAACAATTTGATGGCTGAAGACCTGAATAGCAAATTCTTAAGAACCAATTAAAGTTCTCCAAGAGATACTAGAATATTTAGACAAAAGACAATCATCAAAATTTCACTGTTACGAGACAATATCTAATTAAAAATTCTTAAGACCAATCGCATTCATGGCTGAAGGCCTAATTGACAAGAAACTCAAATTATTTGTTGTCATCAGGAAATTGACAAATCCATGCAAAGGTTCCCCTGCCGACAGCTGTTCCTTAACCAGTCGCCAAGTGGGGTCCTGATCCTGATGGTCGGCAACATCACTAAACAAAAGAGGAATACCACCTAACACGACAGAACTAAGATTGCCTTCCTCCATTTCTTGTGCGTGCCCACTAGATGGATGTTCAGTGAACATATATGACTGAGGACATCCACGAGCACATTCTCAGTTCCCTCAATGTGTTTAACCTCAAATTGAAATGCTGAAATGCGTACTGCCCACCTGGTGATATGGCCAGTTTTATGCGGCCCAGCTAGCACCCAGCTTAATGCTTGATTGTCGGTTTCTAGCTGAAGTACTCCTTGCTTGAGATAAAAGTGATACTTCTCAAGTGCGAACAAAACAGCCAGTGCTTCACGTTCGTAAACGAAATATTTAAGTTTGGCACTGGTTAACCAACGAGACACGAACTCTGATGGCTGCCTTTGACCCTCATACTCCTGTCGGAGGATGGCCAAAATTCCTGCATTAGATGCGTTGGTTTGTACAAGAAATTTTTTATTAAAATCAGGCACTCCGAGAACCAGAGGGTTGGCTATAGCTGCCTTAATGTGCTCAAATGCAGCCTCTTGGGCAGGTTCCCATTCAAAATGCACCCCTTTTTGACGCAATTCATTTAAAGGAGACGCCAACTGATCAAAATTAGGGACAAAATGCCTAAAATAATTCACCATGCCAATAAACCTGGCAATCCTGCATTTATCAGAAGGATGTGGGAGAGCTCTCAATGCCTTAGTCCACTCCTGGTCAATGCGAATGCCCTCACCTGATACTAAGTGACCTAAGGAGGATACCTGCTGCCTGGTTAATGTCACCTTACTGGGTTTAACAGTTAAACTGGCCCCCCTGCAACCTAGAAAAAACTTGTGATTCTTCAATTTTTCCAGCCGTATTTTATGACGAAATAAATCTCGGGTGAACAGCCTGGTATGAGTGTGCATAGGACACAATATTTCGGCAATCGACCACATCAGTGCACCTGATGATGGCAACGCGGTCGATTTCCAAAATATTGTGTCCTATGCACACTCATACCAGGCTGTTCACCCAAGATTTATTTCGTAGCAAAAACTTGCTGGATATGTTCCAGATGCTCATCAAACAAACAACTATAAATCACCAAGTTGTCCAAGTAATTGTAAACAAAAGACTAATTTCAAGTCTCCAAGAATATTATCCAGCAAACTAGTAAGAACGGCTGCGCCAGTAGCCAAACCAAAGGGAACCCTGTTAAACTCAAACAGATTCCAATCAGTACAAAATACTGTAACGTGTTTACATTCTTTTGCTAAGGGAATCTGAAAATAGGCTTGATTTAGATTGAGCACAGTGAACCAATTAGTGCCAGCAAACCAAGTAAAAGAGTTATGAAGATCAGGTAAAGGAACTGATTCGAGGACAACCTTGGTGTTCAGGCACCAGTAGTCAACAACAGGCCAAAAATCCTGCCCCTGATCCTTAGGAACAAGGAATATGGGGGAAGCATAAGCAGATGTAGTAGGCCTAATAACTTCTTGTTGGAGCATTTTAGAGATCTTTCCTCTTAGTATTTTCATCTTAGGCTGTGAGAGATGATATGGGGACTGCCTGATGGGAATATGGTAAGATAGACAAATATGGTAGTCAAGAATATTAGTAACCCCTTGTCTATCACAGAGAAGCTCAGGGAACCTCTGCAACAAATCCCTTAGTTCAGAGGCCTGCTGTGAAGACAAATGGGTGAGATCAAACTCATTAACCTTAGCATCAACAGCTAGCATGCCAGCATTTCGATGCCCCTACAGTTAGCACATTCACAGAACCCAAACTTGTGAACAGAAGTGAACTTAAAGAAGAAGGTGTACCTGGAATAATCCAAGACAAGACCAGTTTTACTGATAAAATCACATCCCAAAATCAAATCGACTGTCAACTTTTTAACCAAGGCCAAAGACAAGGTCCAGGAGAAATCTCCAACTGAGATATTCCCTCAGACCCAACCATGCAGAGACAACACCTGCCCATTGGCAACCCGACATCTCTGCACCAAAGAAGGGACCAACCTAAGTTTCGTAAGATGACCAAATTCAAGAAACCATTCCAAGATCAACAACTAAAAGAAGCTACCAGAATCCAAAAGGGCACAAATAGGTTCACCACCTACTCAAGAACAAATATAAGGCAGGGGAGGTGATGACTGAGCAACGACACGGGCACACCAAGGTTTAAAGGCTTGTTCCCGAGGTTGCTGCCCAGCCCGGCATCATTTGTTGGCACTGGATGCACGTGGTTGAACACAAGAACGAACTAAATGACATGTCTGACTGCACCTGAAGCAACACCGTGGTTCCCTTTTAGCAGACTCAGCTGATGTAGATAATCCGGAGTTCTCCTTGATAACGCCCGTAGGCTGAACCTTAACTTCATGGCATGGATTGTCCGCGAGCAGTAACGCAGATATCACTACAACCATGGCACAAAGTTCTTCCCAGGTGGAGGGATGACCACGGAAACTAAGTGTGACTTATCTGCCACTTGCATTCCCCTCAGAACAATAGAAACTAACTCCCGTTCTGGCAAGTTGACTAACAAGGCCAAGCCGGCTGTCTTGACTCTCTCCACACATTGATGTAACTCCTCTTTATCTTGCTGCATCTGCCAAATATAGTGACAATCAAGCTGTTTGTGAACTCCCATGGTCAATCTTTCATTAATTACAAGCTCCCTAAACCACTTCAAGGAAAACCCCTCTGCCATGGCTCTGGATATGAGGGTCCTCAATTCGCCTCTAGCTAACGGATACAATAGTGACAAAACTACTTGATGCTGTATGCCAAAGGCATCAGCGTGTTGCTCAAGGTGAACCAACAACCATAATAACCTTTCAATTTGCTGGAGTTGGTCTACAACAAATTCTGTGATGTCCTGAAAGAGATGCACCAGAGGATTATGCAATTTAGCAAACGGCATCTCTAACCTCTCAGGAGACATTAAGTGCATTATTCCTGGGTTGGCTTGCGCACCACCCTGAAGACAGCAAGTCCTGCTCCTCAGTCCTCTTCCCATCAGCTCTAAACATGTAATCTTAAACTGCAATTCATTAATCAAGGAC
Source organism: Schistocerca americana (assembly GCF_021461395.2). NCBI lineage: Eukaryota > Metazoa > Arthropoda > Insecta > Orthoptera > Acrididae > Schistocerca > Schistocerca americana. The sequence continues at coordinate 687,118,183 of NC_060121.1, read as the reverse complement.
CCCAATTCAGCGGTTGATTCATTACAATGATCCTCTAACTTTAATGTCCTTAAATCCGCTATCCAGTTGGTTAAAGCCTGTGTAACTGACTGCCACTAGGTTGAGTGCCCTCCAAAAAGCTGATGGTGTCCTCAAGACACCTAACAGCCTTAAACAAAAACTCAATGGCTGCTTCTATCTCACCCACAACATCTGGCATGACATCAACTGGCTGAAGAACAGTAGCACGCAAATGGGCGGCTAAGTCCACGACGCTACCCTTAGTAGGCTGGTGCCTTATTGCCAGCTCATAAATGAGGTGGTCCTACCTCAACAGGCCAATCCCAGGGCACTGCCTGACTGCCATTAGAATTGGTCACCTGAAACAACAAAATAGCAAAGACAGATATCGTATAGCACTGACAGAGTTACAATTTCAACCAACGGTAACAGTAATGGCAATATTATAATCGTAACCACGCTTTGCTACCACTGAGACCTGGTACTTAGGGAAAGGCAGGATTCGGTGTGGACAGGACCATAATCGGTTACCATTGGTTGCTCAGTTTCTTTTTAAATCACATACACTTTATTTTGAAACAATTGCAAATTGGGTTGACAATAAGGAACAATTATGAAATTTGACTGTTAAGACACAATGTCTAGTTAAAAAAAAAATTCTTAAGCAAGTTGCACTCACGGCTGAATGCCTTATTGACCAGAAATTTAAATTATTTGTCGGCTGAAGGCCCCAATAGTAATAACTCAAAAAACAATTTGGTGGCTGAAGGCCTGGATAACAAATTCTTAAGAAACAATTAAACTTCTCCAAGAGATACTAAAATATTTTTAAAAAAGACAGTCATCAAAATGTCTCTGTTAAGAGACAATATCTAATTAAAAATTGTTAAGACCAATTGTGTTCAGGGCTGAAGGCCTAATTGACAAGAAATTCAAATAATTTTTCATCTGAAGGCCCCAATAGTAATAACTCAAAAACCAGTTGGACAGCTGAAGGCCTGGATAGCAAATTTTTGAGAAAAAATTAAACTTCTTCAAGAGATATTTAAAGAACAATCATCAACATTTCAGTGTTAAGATATTCTGTCTAATTAAAATTTCTTAAGACAAGTTACACTCATGGCTGAAGGCCTTATTAACAAGAAATTCAAACTCTTTGTCGGCTGAAGGGCCAATCAGTAATAATTCAAAATTAATTTTTTTTAACAATCATCACAAACTGACCACATCAAGAGAGAAGCAGGCCTCAGACAGTGCTACAAGGATTGACCTGACAAAGTCTGGCAAAGTTGCTCAACTTTGTAAAAGATGAGAAAGGCAGACAAGAGTTGTATTCACTTAACCGAATGGCAACTCAAACTAGTGACAGTTTAAACACAGACTGACACCTTGCAAAATCTACCTAATGTCTGATAACCAATACAACGATGGAATAACCCAGGCAAGGCTGAACCAGCGGACAGCACTGTGTCTTCAGAATCTGTTGTTTAGAACATTCAGAAGCAGAAGGAACCACTATGACCAAAGTAGTTCAAAAGAAACAAAATATCCAAAACACAATCAAGGAGGCTGTTGAACTACGTGCCTTACCAGACAGCAGCGGCAAGGTGAGGGAAGGTACACTGCCATGAAAATACACTAACTGCCAGGGCAGGTAAATGGGGCATTAGTGTCCACTAGGCAGAAAAATACTGCTGGTTGAACTTCACCAATAATAACACAAGGAATTCAATGATTCACAATAAGAAGTGGAGGATGGCTAATTAATTTTGCCAACTCCAAACACCCCACTTGTTGGTCTTCGTCTCAGCAACCGTGCGAGTAGCAACGTGTGAACAAATGGTGGGATCTCAGAATAGTGGAGATTTCACTACTGGTTAATGTTCACTCAACTCAAACATCCTGGCTCCAGTGAACAACGAGGCTGTGGCCCTCACAACTGCAGCCACTCCACCCGGCAGTGCCTGCATGCTGCCAGCAGTTCTGACATGTCCTCACGCTGCTGGACCTCACTGATGCTCCGTCCCAACCGAACTATCCGACACTCCGACCCGGAGAAACACTTGATGTCCCTCCAAAGATAGTATCACCATACTAGATGTCAATAACCACTGTTGCTGCCACTCGCTGCCACTGAAACAGTGGTTTAACAAGTTTATTAAGTGAGGAACTGAGGAAAAAAATGTTAGTATCTTATGTCTACAACTACATCTACATGGACAATCTGCAAATCACAGCCGGCCGGAGTGGCCAAGCGGTTCTAAGTGCTACAGTCTGGAGCCGCGCGACCGTTACGGTTGCAGGTCCAAATCCTGCCTCAGGCATGGATGTGTGTGATGTCCTTAGGTTAGTTAGGTTTAAGTGGTTCTAAGTTCTAGGGGACTAATGCCCTCAGCAGTTAAGTCCCATAGTGCTCAAAGCCATTTGAACCATTTTGCAAATCACATGTAAGTGCCTGGCAGAGGGTTCATCGAACCACCTTCACAATTCTCTTTTATTCCAATCTTGTATAGTGTGCAAAACCAACGAACACCTATGTCTTTCTGTACAAGCTCTGATTTCCCTTATTTTATCATGATGATCATTTCTCCCTATGTAGGTCAATGTCAACAAAATATTTTCACATTTGGAGGAGAAAGTTGGTGATTAGAATTTTGTGAGAAGATTCCTCCGCAGCAAAATATGTTTTTGTTTCAGTGATGTCCCTCCCAAATCCTGTATCATTTCAGTGACACTCTCTTCCCCATTTCGCAATAACACAAAACATGCTGCCCTTCTTTGAACTTTTACAATGTACTCTGTCATCCTATCTGGTAAAGATCCCGCACTGCACAGCAGTATTCTAAAAGAGGACGGACAAGTGTAGTGTAGGCAGTTTCCATAGTAGATCTGTTACATTTTCTAAGTGGCCTGCCAATAAAACACAGTCTTTGGTTAACCTTCCCCATAACATTTTCTATGTGTTCCTTCCAATTTAAGTTGTTCATAATTGTAATTCCTTGACATTTAGTTGAATTTACAGCCTTTAGATTTGACTGATTTATCATGTAACCAAAGTTTAACGGATTCCTTTTAGCACTCAAGTGGGTGACCACACACTTATCAATTGCCAATTTTTGCACTGTACAGATATCTTTTCTAAATCATTTTGCAATTTGTTTTGATCTTCTGATGACTTTACTAGTTGATAAACAACATCATCATCTGCAAAAAACCTAAGACAGCTGCTTAGATTGTCTCCTAAATCATTTATATAGATAAGGAACAGCAAAGGGCCTATAACAGTACCTTGGGGAATGCCAGCAATTACTTCTGTTTTACTCAATGACTTTCCCTCTGGCAGGAAATCATGAATCCAGTCACATAACTGAGATGATATTCCATAAGCAAGCAATTTCACTACAAGCTGCTTGTGTGGTACAGTGTCAAAAGCCTTCTGGAAATCCAGAAAGATGGAATCAATTTGAAATCCCTTGTCAGTAGCACTCAATACTTCATGCGAGTAAAGAGCTAGTTGTGTTTCACAAGAACAATGTTGTCTAAATCCGAGTCGACTGTGTGTCAATAGACAGTTTTCTTCGAGGTAATTCATAATGTTTGAACACAATATATGTTCCAAAATCCTGCTGCATATCGATGTTAATGATATTGTCCTGTAATTTACTCCTACTACCTTTATTGAATATTGGTGTGACCTGTGCAACTTTCCAGTTTTTGGTTACGGATGTTTCGTCAAGCGATCAGTTGTATATGATTGTTAGGTACGGAGCCATTGCATCAGCATACTCTGAAAGGAACATAAGTGGTGTACAGTCTCGACCAGAAGACTTGCTTTTATTATGTTATTTAAGTTGCTTCACTACTCTGAGGTTATCTACTTCTACGTTACTCATGTTGGCAACTGTTCTTGATTCAAATTCTGGAATATTTACTTAATCTTCTTCTGTGAAGGCATTTCAGAAGGCTGCGTTTAGTAACTTTGCTTTGGTAGCACTGTCTTCAATAGTATCTCCATTGCTATCATGCTGAGAACGCATTGATTGTATCTTGTCGCTAGCAAACCTCTTGTATGACCAGGATATCTTTAGATTTTGTGCCAGGTTTGGAGACAAAGTTTTATTGTGGAAACTATTATATGCATCTCACATTGAAGTCCACACTAAATTCGAGCTTTTGTAAAAGGTCGCCAATCTTGAAGATTTTGCGTCTTTTTTAAATTTGGCATGCTTGTGTTGCTGTTTCTGCAACAGTGTTCTGACCCGTTTCGTGTACCATGGAGGGTCAGCTTCATTGTTTGTTAATTTATTTGGTATAAATCTCTCATTTGCTGCCAATACTATTTCTTTGATTTCAAGCCACATCTGGCCTACACTTATATTGTTGCTTTGGAGGGAGTGAAGATTGTCTCTCAGGAAGGCATCAAGTGAATTTTTATGTGCTTTTTTGAATAAGTGTAGTTTTCATTTATTTTTGGAGGATTTGGGGGTTACAATATTCAGTCTTGCTACAACGATCCAGTGTTCACTAATCCCTGTATTCATTTTGATGCTCATTATTAACTCAGGATTATTTGTTGCTGAGAGGTCAAGTGTGTTTTCACATCTGTTTACCATTTGCACACACTCATGAGCTAACTGCTCAAAACAAATTTCAGAGAATGCAATTAGCACAATTTTGGATGATATTTTATACGTACGTCTGGTATTAAACATGTATTTTCACCAACATATTGATGGTAAATTAAAGTCACCATTAACTATAATTGTATGAGTTGAGTACATGTTTGAAATCAAATTCAAGTTTTCTTTGAACATTTCAGCAACTGTATCATCTGAACTGCGAGGTCGGTAAAAGGATCCAATTATTATTTTATTTTGATTGCCAACAATGAAGTCTGCCATACTAACTCACAAGAACTATCTACTTGAGTTTTGTGGTAAGATAAACTACTTCTAACAGCAACAAACACACCATTGCCAACTGCATTTAGTCTATCCTTTCGGAGCACCACTAGGTTCTTCGCAAAAGTTTCGTGTGAGCTTATCTCCAACTTCAGCTGGCTTTCAGTGGCTATAATGATTTGAGCACCAGTGCTTTCTATTAGTGCTTGGAGCTATGGTACTTTCCCAACACAGCTACAACAATTTACAACTATTATACCTATGGTTCCTGTACCTACATTCTTCCTGTGTTCGGCCTTTTGTGAAAAAGCACATCCTCGGTGCAAAATAAATGTGTAATATCTTAACTTATGTTGTTCCAAAGCCCCTATCATTTCTTGTTTCACCCTTAAAATTACACTCTCTCATCGAAAAATTCTGTAGTTTGTGGAATAAAATGGTAGATAATAAAGTTTTGCATAATAAATATTTCACTCTGACTTTATCACTGGTGCGGCATGATCACAACTAAGTGTGCTACATCAATCAGTTTTCTTTAGATTGGTGACAGACAGGGAGACCTCCACTCAAGTTTAAAGAAAACTTCATTATTATAGCTAAATTTAATGTGCAGTAACATACTGTGTAATATCCGCCAAACGCAAAACATAGTGACCCTTATTTTTCATTGCAAACTCTTTTGAATTTGGCACAGTGTCTTACTTCCATGTAAATACCACAATAACTTTTACCATTAATGAAATGATGGGAATTATCATGATGCTGACATTATAAAGCTACAAGTGAAGCAAAAATTAATTTTTTTTTACCAAATAGTTTCTGTAAAGTCGTTTGAGAAAGTTGCAGGGCGTGTGCCTCGATTCTGTCACTGCTGACCAGCCAAAAGGTGACAGATAGTGTCAGCTTTCCCTACCAAGCAAATGAATTAACTCACCCAGTCCTTTGGATGACATTTGTCCCTGCACGTCAGCCACCCTATCCTGCATGGACTCTAAACAGAGACTGTCAAGATTCTCTTGTGTTTACCTAAAAGGGTCAATAATTTCCATACCAATAGTTTCAAAAGCTTGACTAGCTTCTGGTGATCTTTGCAAGGGCACCCACTGATGACTTAAGTTCTACCATTTGTGTGCTAGATACACAGTATGACAACTCTTAACAAAAATATTTACAGCTGTCAAAGATTCATGTAGTAGTATGACAACCCTTAACAAAAATACTTACAGCAGTAAAAGATTCATATATATATATGAATCTTTTACAGCTGTGGGCCACTTTTCTCTACATGAAACACAAACAAGTGTCTTTATTAGTTCATGAAATGAACTGAATGAGAGCTTCATATTACACTCCTCCAATGATTCAATGCTGGATTCTGTGTAAGATTCCAGTGCAGTTGCTTTCCTCTTGTCCTGTTTCTCAGAAGGAGCTTTTCTGGTTCCTGGTATCATTTTAGAAATATATGAAGGGTCATTAGGAAACTGGCAAAGAATAGCATTTTCTTGAGCTGTGGCTTGATTAGTAGTATGGTTAACATAACCTCAGTTTCAGGCTGTGGCTGGTGTTTCTCACAATATATCACCTTTGGAGAAATACAGGTGACAAACCTATGATGTGAAGAAAATTGTACTGTAAGCATATTGCTGAAACTTGTGCTGCAAACCAATGTTAAACAGCTAGATACTTTCATCAATCTATTGCTATCAGTGTGCAATGCTTAAAATCAAAGCTACTTACCACAGAAATCTTGCTAGAAATGAACAGTATTCCTATTGATTGCCGATAACCATATCCTATGTCTCTTCATTGGCTGGAAATTTATAAATATGAACTTTCTTCTTCTTGTCAAAATTACTGACACAATCATGAACACAACACTTATTCACCACCATGTTAAAGGTTACTGCCAAATTTATACAGACAGTAGACACCTCAGCAGCCCATTAAAGAGGAAAAAAGCAAAAAATTTCACAAATGAATTCACTTCACTAGCAATGCTGCTATTCATTGGCCATTTAAAGGCATTGCTACAGACAATCAGGTGGTGCTGCTACAGGCAGATGGGACTGTGTGTATGCCTAAAGTTGCAGAGAACTGTAAGGCCTTGTAATATTGGTGGTATTGGTCCAACAAAAATAGTTTTCTGTGACCTGTCATTCCATTATTCATTGTAGTCTGTGCCTTGCCAAGATAGAATCATAGACCTGCCTCAGCACTTCATTGCATAAACTTGCTGGTACGACTATACATTGTCCGTGCTTGGTTTGTTATACAGTATCGTGTCATTGTCACAGAATTGTGTTTTATGTTGTGAATCATGGACAGCCTGGATCAGGATCCTGTGACATTCACCATTCTTCAACAGAAATAGCAACACATTCTTTTTGTCACACGTTTCAGCTCAGGCCATTGGTGTTACTATAACTTTTCTTGAGGCGGTATATAACTTCAAAGGCAAAATCAGTAAGACGTAACGCCGTTTGAATCAGATGGCTAATCAGTTCCTTCCACTCATAAACCATTTCAGTACTGCATGAGCAGCTACTACTTTGAAGTGTCTCCCATATAAATAGTAATGGAAATATGTGATACTGCAAATCAAACTTAGCATGTCTTTTTCTGGGGTGGAATTTTTTGTCTCAGCCTTGTGCAGTTGCCCAGAGGTATAGGCTGTCAGGCATTCTGTTCTGTCTACCTCTTTCCTTAATATTTACCTTAAGGTGTGGTTGATATCATTGTATGAGAGTATACACTGCCTCTGGTAATCCAGAAAAAGCATGGATAGGGCTAGTGGTAAATAAATCTTTCAGCTGCACCCCATTTTTCAGAAGATATGTCAGAGATTTCACTATTTCCACATATTTTGGCACAAAGTTTCAGCAAAAACCTAAGAAGGACTGTAGCACCATATCTACATGTACATCTACATTTATACTCCGCAAGCCACCCAACGGTGTGTGGCAGGGGCACTTTACATGCCACTGTCATTACCTCCCTTTCCTGTTCCAGTCACGTGTGGTTCACGGGAAGAATGACTGCCAGAAAGCCTCCGTGTGCGCCTGAATCTCTCTAATTTTACATTCATGATCTCCTCAGGAGGTATAAGTAGGAGGAAGCAATATATTCGATACCTCATCCGGAAACGCACCCTCTCAAAACCTGGACAGCAAGCTATAACGCAATGCAGAGCACCTCTCTTGATAAAAAGCAAGAGTGGAGTAGGGATGTCTAATTGAGGAAAATTTACCAAATCAGTCAGAAATACCCCAGTGTGGTGCCTTGGGACTTAGAATAACAGCCACTCAGTGACATATGAAGAAGTGTGTGCATCAATCTTTAACTTACCAAAACATTTGTTATTACTAAAGAGTGACAATATTTCATTGAGGTAGTCAACATGAAGTACTGGGTAGGGGGGGGGGGGGGGGGGGGGGAGAGTAGTTACTGGTGATAAATTTGAGATGGACTTCAGACATTCAATTCATGGTGTATTTATTGTTAGTGCCTTTCCATGATTTTATTTATTTATTTCGATTCCCATAGATCCATATTGTGGTGAAATACAAGGATGTGGAATGAGTCATGTTTACATTATTATTATTATCATTATTATATCAATACAGTAAACAGTGTACAATAAAATAATGTAAGTTACTGAGAATATTTTAAGGCACAAAAAGGAAAGTATATTTTATATATTGTAAATTGAAAGTCTCAAAACATAAATACAAATGACAACACAAGTTCACAAAAACAATCACTGGTTAATCCTCACATACTCATCAAAAGTATGAAATGACTTGTCCATAAAATATTTTTGTGATTTAGCTTTAAGTGCTGGTGGGTCATTAATGTGGACTTCAGTATCTGATGGAAGAGAATTGAAAACTTCTGTGTCAGAATAGTGAATACCTTTTTGTGCAAGACTTAGATGTTTAAGAGCCCTATGTAAATCATTTTTAGACCTTGTATTGTAGTCATGGTATGCACTATTAGATGTAAAGAGAGAATGTTTATTACAGGCAAAAATCATCAGAGAAAATAAGTATTGAGAAGTAGTCATTAATATTTGGAGCTTATGGAAGAATATCTTGGATGAATGCCACTCATGATTCTAACTGCTGTCTTTTGAGCAATAAAGATTTTTTTGGCTAAAGGTTGACTACATAAAATAATTATACCATATGACATGATAGAATGAAAATAGATGGAATAAGCTGCTTTGATAGCATTCTTATAACCAACTGGGATAATTACATGTAGGTCATAAGTTGCTGCACTGAGTCTTCTTTGTAGGTGTAAATATACCTGGACCAATTTAACTTGTGATCAATTTGAATGCCCAGAAGCATTGCAGATTCACAAAGTAATATATTGTGGTTATCACAGTGCAAGTGGATTGCTTCATTTTCTTGTCTAGATGCATGAGATTGCATATATTGAGTTTTTTCAATATTTAGAGTTAATCTGTTCAACTTAAACCCATGTAAGATGTCTACAAGTACAGCATTGCATCTATTGTCTAGTTAACTGGTTGTTTGCCTTTCAAGAGGAATAGTGGTGTCATCAGCAAAAAGAGTTCTCAGTGTTTGTTCAATGTGAGAGATTGTTGATGAAGATAAGAAACAGTAAAGATCCCAAAAAGGAGCATTGTGGTACTTCACATTTCAGTGTGCCACAGACAGGAGAAACAGGACAGCCATCACATCAGTTAGTATCACCTTTTGCTACCTACTGTATAGGTGTGATTCAATCCACCTCCTGGTGCTACCATTCAAATGATAGAAATCAGGCTTCCCTAAGAGTATGTTGTGGTCTACACAGTCAAAGGCCTGTGACAAGTCACAGTAAATTCCAGTAGTTCACATTTTGTTATTTATTGACTTAAGAATTTCATTTGTTACATAGAAAATAGCCTGCTGTGTTGATTTGTGTTTTTGGAAGCCAAATTGGTTTTTGTTGAGGACGTTGTCTACGATTCTTTTATACATTAGTTTCTCTAATATTTTCGAGAAGCATCTTAGCAGAGATATTGGATGGTAATTGGATGCATTAGTTTTGTCACTCTTCTTAAAAACCGTGTTACTATAGCAAACTTTACTCTCTGTGAGACAACACCTAGCTGCAAAGATTCATCGAAAAAGTGACACAGGACTTGACATACATAACTGCTACAGTGCTTTATAATTTTGGATGAAATGTTGACAATATCTGTGATATTAAGGCCACTATTATATTTTTGACTTAACTAATAGTGACTGGAGCTACACAAATTGGGTCATGTAAGTTGTGGTCACCTCGTTCTAATCAATTAATGGTCATATTTAATGAGCCCTTACAGCCCACATATTACACTGCAAATAAGAAGTGGTTGTTAAATATGTTAGAAATTGATACAGGATTATGTATCACCTTGTCGTTATAGTTTACCTATATGGTATTTTCATTCTAATTGTTCTTCTTCACTCTGTCTTTGTGATTTGTTCCTAGAGTTATCAATTTCAGATTTAATATGTTAGCTTCTGGATTTATTTGTCACTCTTTTTAAAACTTCACAGTACAATTTATTATAGGATCTTTGAAGGTGGTTGTTTGATGCTCTTAATGAGGCATTTATTTCTCTCTTAGTGTTGCAAGAAATTTTAGTTCATTCAGTAATCCATGGTTTCCTGGAAGAAATCATAATGTTCTTCTCCATAGTTCTTTTTGGAAAAGTCATTTCAGATATAGACCTGATATCATTTAAGAAAAAAAAATTATGTTTGTCATTTACATTAGTTATCCTATACACTGAATCCTAATCGATCTGTGACAAATGACTGAAAAAGTTTCAGTGTTTATACATCTAAAGGACTGATAGGTGTGGGAAACTTTGTTAAACACGTTGATGTTGTTGACCTTAAGCTGTTGGCCATCATGATAAGGCAGACCATTTATGACTTACTGTTTGTTCTATTCTTGTCAATAAAAATATTATTTATAAGACTTCTGCAGTTATCTTTAACTCTCATGGAGAAGTTAACCATAGCAGCCAGGTTGTAAAAATTCATTAAATGCTGAATGTCAGAGTTGCAAGTGTCATTTGCTGAAAATATTGAGACTCTTTGGATGAAGCATCATGTAGCACTGATGTTTCTGCAGTTGGTGTTTTCAATGGAGTTATATCACTGTTGTCACAGGTTTTGAAGAGTGATGGACACAACTTTGTAACAGTAAATGCAATTAAGGATAAAATAAGTAAAGGACAGGGAATTTCAACTGCCATCCCTCCCCCTCTTCCAAACCAATAGGTTTTTTTATTTATTTAAAAGAATTACAGTCTTTCCAAAAAGTGCTCACATCTCGCCTCACAACACATACAGGTGCATTAGTTCAGGATCAGTTTGAAGAAAGTCAGAACATGTAATGGATATTGGCTAATATCAGCTGTATTGATATCAGATGTAACTATTTTACTGATGTTTGGTGTTGGTCTACTTGTAACTGAAAATGCCAAATGATTCTGGGCTCTAAAAGCTTCCAAAGGTATTTTACCATCAGTTTGCAATATTTGTTCTCATTCTATTAGCCAATGTGAAAAGCTACTAAGAGGACTACATTTTTGGCATGGGATACATTCAATAAATGATTGCAGATACTTAACTTTACCATCATTGTCCCGAGGTTTGTTTCTTGTGTTAACTAGGTGTTAATAATGGTCCAGCTTTTTTATCAGTTGCTTGAATGAAACACAGGATTTGTTTTTTGCTGTATTCAAACCAACAAAAATCTCTTCATGTACTTTTTACACAGATGATACATTCCATTCTCATCATAATTAAACTTTCTTCTGTAGACTCCAGCAACTGCCCACCCCTGAAAATCAACAAGTCCCATGTGACAAGGACGCTAACCTCATATTGTCCAATACATCACTATCGAACAAAGATCTTCCGTGCTTCCAAAATGAAAGATACACATCTACCAAAGATAGGCTATCAATAAGGACATTAGCATGAAAATATAAACTGTAACATTACTTTTGTATATTAAGAAAATAGTTTCATATATTATTGTAAAATATAATTTATATTGACATTAATAATTATTTTTGTCTGCTTTTGTTTTAAGTTGAAATTAAAAACATCTAGTTTTTTTCAGAATGCACATGTTTTCATATAAACAGCTTACTGAATGTACTCGTAATTATCCAGTAGGATAAAAGAAGCCCAAAAAGAACTGTTAATTATGCGAGTATCAACAAAAACTTGTACTGAGAGAGTCATTAGCAGTAATACTGCCAGTCTGAGGAAGAAAACAATTCCCTTGGATTGCTACAATCTGAATGTTGAAAACATGCATGTTTTTGCTCTATAGTCACTTAGTTTTGCTTACTGCGACTGGTTTTGGTACACAGTACTGTCATCAGGCCATACTATGATCAAAAAATTCCATTACATAATTACAACAATAATGTGTGAGAAATTTACAAAATATTATTCTCATGATGGCAAACATATGGTGTATAGTGTAACCTTAATACGCTGTGTCATTTCTAAGTTAATTTGTATGGAAATTAGCCAATCAGGCTGCTGCCCTCACAAATTCAAATGGCCCGCCAGAAACTGTGTCACAAAATGCGTTCTTCATTTGGTTTTCTAAAATTAAACAAGAGAGTGATACAAAAATTGGACATGGGACTCTAGTGAGGCTCGGACCTGAGCCAAAGGCTGAGCAGCGTCCTATGTTATGGTCTATGCTATGAGAACAACTGACACTAATTATATATGGGAGGCTGCTTGAATTTGCATATACTATGGCCTGATAGGCTAACATCAGTGCCAATTAACTCAGAAATGATGCAGTGTATCGAATTTTTTTTCTTAACAATTATTTCTCAGCACAATCTACCCTTGACCCGTTGCAAGCTTTTCAGACTTTTGCTGACCTTGCTGTGCATAGTTTACACCACTATAAAGTATCGATAAGACCATGATTTTTAAATCAAGCAAGTGTTGTCATAATAATAGCATTATATATTAAAAATACAAAATTATTTTTATTGAAAAGAAACGAAGTATCAAGAGGGTATAGTGCCGCAGTATGGCTATGTATTACTCTGCAACCGTGAGTTGATGATCAATGGCTGCATCTCCAGTTTCATGTTTGTCCAAGCAGTGTCCACATGTATGCTGGTGCTCTCAGGGGTGCTGCATCAAGCCTTCTCCACACTGTGTCATAGCTCACCGACCAGCCATGGCAGTGGTAACCTTGCTTGTAGGTAATATGCAGCTGTGAAAGGATGCATTAATCAGCTTTGATATTAGGTGATCAGGAAGGATCACAAAAAGTACATGCCACACTCTGAAAATTATCCTTTTGTGGCACTGTAGTCCAATTATTATGCTCTCAACCTGGCAGTGATGTATAAGTGATGAGACGATTTTGAGTCCATAGTTACCTTGTGCACCTATGACTTGTTGGATAGATAAAAAATCTACTCATCAAGCTGTGGTAGGAGAACACACATACAAAGATATCTATATTTGCAAGCTTTGAGAGCCCATGGCTCCTTCTTTTGGCAGAAGGCTTGGAGATGAAGGAAGAGAGATGGAGGACAATTGAGGTTTAGGAAACAGGGAGAGTTCTGAAAAGTCACACAGAACACTGTGTCAAGCAAACTTACAAGGCAGCATTATTTCTGGGGACTGCACTGGATAAGATTTGAAAACCTGAGGGCTTAAAGATGAAAGATACGGTAATACACAATACAAACATTACTGCCAAATCATTGTGTATGAGTTAATAAGAAAGGAAATCTAAGTTAATTATATAGGTAGAGGTGGTAGAGAGAAGAGAGGAGACTGGTCAGATGATGAGAGATATAGAAATCTAAAAGGGAGTGAATAAAGGAATAATTACTGTGAAAAAATGCTGAGATCAAAGAAATTAATGTAAATTAAGGCCAGGTGGCTGGCAAAAAACAAGGACATGTAATGCCAGTTCCCATCTGTGGAGTTCTGAGAAACTGGTGCCTGACTGAAGAATGCAGGTGGCATATGTCGTGAAGCAGGCACCGGGGCTACAACTGTCATGTTGTATAGCATGCTGTCAGGTTTTCAAATCTCATCCTGTGCAGTCCCCAACAATCAGTCTTTCCTTCTCACCCCATCTGGTAAGTGTCCCATAACCTGTGGTTCTGGGGTACTTTTTCTGAACTCTCCCCATTTCCTAAACTTCATAAGTTCTTTCCCTTCAGCTCTCTTCTTTCTCTTCAACCCTTCTGTTAGAAGAAGGAGCCACTGACTCCAAAAGCTTGCAAATTTAAATACCTTTATATATAAGTTGTGCTACAGCTTGGTGAGTAGATTTTTTATCTATCCAGTTACATTATATTTTCAAAACTTATTATTTTTTATTGGTGTACAGCTTCAAATAGTAAGTCAAATGCTTTAAAGTACCATAGTGCTAGAGCCCCTATCATCTTTACGTCAGTAATTTAAATAAAGTAAACAGTGGGATATATTAGACTAGGTATAATGAAACTGTAGATGCAGACAAAGATCATCAACTGATGGTTGCAAAGTAATAATATGTAGCCACATTGTGCCACTATTCCCTCTGGATTCTTGATTCCTTTTCAATAAAAATAGTTTTGTATTTTTGGTTTAAAAAGGTGTTACTATGATGAACTTGCTTAAATACAAAATGTTTCACCACATAGAAGGAAGTGTGGAGTGACAGAAAGGTACATTAGATGTTATTAGCTACTAGACAGAGCCCTTCTTTAGAAATAGAAATGCACACATTCATATGTGCACAACTCTCACATACATGGCCTCTGTCATCACCTGGCATTAATGCCCATCTGCACACATTGCACACATTGATGTTTTATAGTACGATAAACTGTATATAATGGCAAATGTAAAGTTGGCTAAACACATGTACTATTTTGCTTTTAATGTCTTATTGTAGTGGGGACTATTTTGTCAGGCATTTCTTAATTTCAAATTTTATGCTATTTTTAGATATCTTTTTACACAGTCACTTTTTTTAAGGATAAAATAAGTAATAAAACACTATACATAGGGGGCACTCTTATCATTGCTGGTCACAATTAACATCTATTTAAAGCTGAAGAGTGACCTTTTATTTTAATATTTGAAACATTACTTGGGAAATAAGCATGATGACTGCATGCCATGGGTAGGGGGCAGCCTGTGAATTTTATCGTCACTCCATATACAGTTTCTTTGCTGTCATACAGGATAATTTGTTGTCAATTTATTACACATTGTTATTGCAACTATATATATAATAGACTTTTTTTTATTATAGGATGACCCGAAGATGGTACTGTGTGCCAAAATCAGTAGCCATTAGGCAAAAATAAATCAACTGCAACTGTAGACAGAAACATATAATTTTCCAGTATTGTGTTGGTCATTGTTCCACCATCAGTATCTTGGGAATATGTATCTGAATGTTACCTAACTAATAGAAAAATAATAATGTTACAAAAATGGTAGATCGCTACTCACCATGCAGAGATTTTGAGTCGCAGACAGGCACAACAAAAAGACTGCTATAAATGTGAGCTTTTGGCCAAAAGACCTTCTTTAAATGTAAGAAAGACACATCCATCCATCCAAGCATAGCTCACACGTACTTGAGCACCCTCCCTTTTTAGAGTGGAAGGCACAAGGATATTTATTATGTTGTAACTTGTTAATGAACTTCAGTCCTTTGCATCTCATTTTCTTCAGGGACACTCTACCTGAACATTGAACAAGTTCATTCCAGTAGTGGTAATATGGAAGTAAACAAATCCACCTAGTGAAATTATAATTCTAAATATTAAAATTTGATTGTGTAGTCTTGAAAACAGGAGAAGAGATCGCCCATAGTATTAACAATATGAAACGGTATTGATTGCTACTCACCACATAGAAGGAAGTGTGGAGTGGCAGAAAGGTACATTAGATGCTATTAGCTACTAGACAGAGCCCTTCTTCAGATATAGAAACACACACATTCATATGTGCACAACTCTCACATACATGGCCTCTGTCATCACCAGGCATTAATGCCCATCTGCACACATAATATGGCTAGATTAAACCACCAGAAAAAGCTCCCAATTTTCAGATCATGTAAATTCTGGGCATTAAGCATCACAATGATAACTACCACTCCCAGAACCTAATTAACTGAAGTAATATTGAACAGAAAGGATATGAAAATACGAGTAAAATTAGTTATTCTAAAATTTGAGACTCTGAGGTCAGCCAGATAAATGAATACAAGAAATTCGTAGTGAAATGGTTCACTTCACTTTATTTTAGTTGTAACAGAGTCTGCAAGCATCACAAATTCTCTCAATGAAAAAAAAATTGTGCCACACTCATTGCCACTGGATGGACTAAAATGTCTTTCTGAAATAAGTTTCCTGGTCTGATGTAGGCTAAATAAACAATAAATTATTGAAGGAATATTTTAAGCCTGTCAATGACAGCTATATTTTCAGAATGTTATCACTCTTATTCAACATACTTTTATTTCACATTAATACTGCAGCAACTATATTGTGGTACCATGCTTCACTTCTAAGAAAAATACAGATTATAATTGTACAAATTTGTTTACTTGATTAATCAGTTATTTTTATCATTGTGTCTTGTATACATAATTGTGCAGAAAATGATAACTCATTAAAATGTTCTTTGATTGGGAAAATTTGACTAGTCTTCCTGTGTTTTTTTGTAAGCATTAGATAATATTTATAGTTTGTATCTTACTTCAGTTAAGAATTGTGTTTTAGGTTGTGAATCAAGTTTTAGATGGGGAAGGTGTTGGATGGTTAAAATTAAATCGCCTGAAAAAGCTTATGGAGGATGAGAGCTACAGAAACTTTGTAGTGAGCAAGTTGAATCGTACTCTGGAGAGAAAAATCAGTCCTGATGATCACATTGATGATGTTGTAAGCATATTTTCACTTCTTACTGTCATAAACAATTACACTTTTTTTACTTATACAGTGAAACTACGCTGCCTGTGTGTGTGTTTGATCATATGTGTGCGTGCGCGCACGCGCATGTGTGTGTGTGTGTGTGTGTGTGTGTGTGTGTGTGTGTTCATATAAAAGCTTGGAGAAACAACAGTATATGTTAACTCAAATAATTTTTACTTTCCTGTGAGTGTTTGTATTATGTACAAAATACTGAATAGTTTTTGATGGAATCACAGGTAATATATAGGTTTTTGTTTCATAGTGATCTATCATTTCAACACACTACTTACCTGGAAGTTCCTCTAAGAAACACAGATGACGCCATACACATTTTCAAGCTGTTGTTAAATAGTGAATCTTGATTACTGACTCTTTAAAATCCAAGAATTACCAGAAAAATAAAGATACAAAGCTTACTAAAATTTCTGAATGAAATATTTTTGCGTCAATTTGGTGTAGTTCGTGAAATATCACTACTTACTATCCCACCCATGTCCATCCACATATTCACCATATAGAGGAGGCATTGAGTCACAGGCAGGCATAACAAAAAGACTGCTATACATATGAGCTTTTGGACAAAAGGCCTTCTTCTAAAGTAAGAAACACACACACGTGACCACTGACACTTGTGAGGCTGGACTGCCTCAGTAGCCAGCATAACTCTCACACACATGACCACTGGCACATGTCCACTCTGTGTTGAATATCACTTCTTTCTTCTCAAAATTCATGGTACAGTTTTGGCACATGTTGTCCGTATGTAACTTACTTTCCACAGATGGCAAAAATAGGTTCTGAATTTTATGAGCTGTTTTCTGTTTCATGTGCCAAAAATGAATCACAGCATCAACTTCACCCTATGAGATTTGTAATCAGCTCAGTTATTCTGAAATAATTTTTCATGCTTAATGGTGCTTCCCTTCAGATTTACTTTGTACTACAGCAGATGATGGAATAGATTTAGGTAACATTTTTACTTCTTGAAATATCAGACATCTTGTTCATTCATTCATTGTGAAGGAGAACTTTCAGGGAAGTGGAATAGATGAATGTATAAATTAACAAAGTGAAGCACCTGTTGGGATCTGCATTAGTTAGGAACAATTTAACTGTGTAAATTTAGCAATAAAGTGCTTCATTGATATAAAAATGAAAAACTCACGTAGCTGTCTCAGTTCGTATTAAGAAGCTGCATTGTATCTCCTTCCAGACTAATATGTGCATGACCACATTGATATTCATTACAGACTGATAGTTACATATTTGGCTTAAGAATAAAAGTGTCTTTACAATGAAAACTCATACTCAATATGGAGGTAACAGGAATCGTCAATTGAGATGGATTCAGGTGGTGACTGCCACACCAGAAAGCAGAATTTCGCTCTGAACATAGACAAGGAGGCAAAGTCTACATGGAAATTATTTACCTGTCAAGTATTGTGATATAACTGAAAATTATTTTTATTATTAACTTAAAAAACCAATAAAAAGTAAAGGTACTGGGAAATGGCTGTATGAATTCCATCTAAAGTATGTGATGTTATTTACTTTATGTGGTATGTATGCACTATGGCATATGGCAAAGCAATACAAAAATAAGTTAATTCTATACAGATAGTGATACAGAAGCAAGTACTTCATATGAAATGAAATGATCATTTGGTGTTATTGGCCAGGATACCCCATCTGGGGTTGTTTGCCGACATGGTGCAAGTCTTTCTATTTGATGGGACTTCAGCAACTAGTGCTTTATAATTACTATTGAAAAATGTAGTGCTTGAGCAAGTACTTAAACCAGACTGAACTCATTGCTTAAAAGCCAAAAACCAGTTCATAGCAAATTACAAAATACACACATCAAAAAAAGTTTTGCATCACTTCGGTTCCCAAAACTCCTGAAGGTAGATGTTGACTGTAGATATTGTATCACAGACACGGTCCCTTTGACTATTCAAACATGTCACTAAACCCACCCAAAGATGTAAACAACCATGCATGAGCAGTGCCTATTGGACAGAGGGCTCTTGTTGTCTGTAGTTCAACCATGCCTAGATGGTCAATGCCATGGTTTGGTCATGTCCGTATTGTTACTTTGTGCCAGGAAGGGCTCTGAACAAGGGAAGTGTCCATGCATCTCAGAGTGAACCAAAGCGACATTGTTTGGACATGGAGGAGATACAGAGAGACAGGAACTGTCAATGAGATGCTGTGCTCAGGCCAACCAAGGGCTACTACTGCAGTGGAGACTGCTACCTATGGATTCTGGCTCAGAGGAACTCTGACAGCAATGCCACCATGTTGAATAACACTTTTCCTGCAGCCACGGGACATCGTGTTACAAATCAAATTGTGCACAGTAGGCTATGAGATGTGCAAGTTCACTCCTGATGTCCATGGTGAGGTCCATCTTTGCAACCATGACACGATGCAGCATGGTCCAGATTGGTCCAACAACATGAATTGGCATCACATTCTCTTAACCGATGAGTATCACATATGCCTTCAACCAGACAATCGTCAGAGACATGTTTGGAGGCAACTTGGCCAGGATGAACACTTTGGACACACTGACCAGTGAGTGCAGCAAGGTGGAGGTTCCCTGATGTTTTGGGGTGGCATTATGTGAGGCTGACGTACGCTGCTGGTGGACATGGAAGGCATTGTAATGGCTGTACAATACATGAATGCCATCCTCTGACCAGTAGTGCAACCATATCAGCAGCATATTGCCGAGACATTCATCTTCATGGATGACAATTCATGCCCCCATCATGCACATCTTGTGAATGACTTCCTTCAGGGTAATGACATCGCTCAACTAGAGTGACCAGCATGTTCTCCAGACATGAACCCTATTCAACATGCCTGGGATAGATTGAAAAGTCCTGTTTATGGACAACGTGACCCACCAACCATTCTGAGGGATCTATGCTGAATTGCTATTGAGGAGTGGGGCAATCTGGACGAACAGTGCCTTGGTGAACTCATGGATAGTATGCCACGACAAATACAGGCATGCATCAATGCGAGAGGACATGCTACTGGGTATTAGAGGCACCAGTGTGTACAGCAATCTGGACCACCACCTCTGAAGGTCTCACTCTATGGGAGTACAACATACAATGTGTGGTTTTCATGAGCAATAAAATGGACAGAAATGATGTTTATATTGATCTCTATTCCAGTTTTCTGTACAGGATCCGGAACTCTTGGAACCGAGGTGATGAAAAACGTTTTTTGATGTGTGTATGTTGTGGAACATCAGTACTGTGCATTTCAGTTTTTAATATGTCTTTATATGCCCAAGTACTGATGGAATATTCTGTAAATTCATATGTGGCAACAAACAAAAACCAACAAACACACCTAAACATGCACAGATGCATTATCACAGTGCTGCAGTTCTACTGAGGTAAGGTGTTCTGTTGCACGGAGTAGGTGAGAATGTCAAGTGGGAGTGTACAGGCAAGGCCACAGAATGCCACAGAAAAACTACCTCATTTCAGCTATGACCAAATAAAAAATAACAAATAGTTCATAGCTTGATAAATATCCAACTGAACACTCAATATTTATAGCATCCATATTGATAGTAAAGAGTGTGTAACTTAGTATGAAGAAAGCAGTGCAATTGGGATGGAAATGGAGAGACAACCATATCAAAGTGCCACTTAGAAAGTGGTTTATAAGATGACATTGCTTTTCAGAGCTGTAACATAACAGTGAAATCAACAGCCCTCCAGTATGATTTTTATAATGATTTTTAGTCATGGAATCAGAGTATCTAGTATTCTGTATAACGTCTAACTTTTTAGTGTTAAATGTTATAGAAATTATTATGTTTTTAGTGGTAAAAGAAAAATCTTAGACCAATTGCTTTTGTATGTAACTCTCGTACAGTGCGTCAGTCGAGCTGTCTGGAAAGGCATGTTGAAAACACTACAAGCTGTGATATACGGCTTGGAGCAAACATATTCAAACAATGGTTTGGGTGGCATGGCTTCAGCATTTCAAGTGCTGGAGATTGCACATACACACTACTGGACAAAAGATTTATCGGAAGCTCCAGGCATGGATCTTGCTGCTAGCAGTACCGCTGCGATGTCACAGGCAAGTGGAATTTTCCATTCTTTAAATAAATATTTTAAATTGTACATTATGGTGAGTTGTGGAGAGAGAGTTGCAGAGAGAGAATAATCTACTTGTAACAACTAAATTACTGATCTCTTTGGCTGAAGTAGCATCCTTAACAATGACTGACTTAAGACTAAGAACACATATAATGAACAAAGTAAATGAGTGTATATCCCTGAAAACTCTATGCTCCCACTGTTTTATTGATTTTGTTAATCTGTTTACAAGTTTTACATGCAGATAAATAAATCTCTCTTTGGTTAATGCTTTGGCAAACATATCAGTGAGTTATTCTTTGGTAAGTACCTATTCTGCTTTTATCTCTTTGCTTCAAACTTCTTGTGCAGAAAATCGTACTGAACATCAATATGTTTGGTGCACTTTCAATATTCAGAATTTCTTGATAGTCAAGTTGTGCTCTGGCTGTCAACTTTTAATGTTTTTCAGACTCGATCCCTAGACCATTGGGTAATTTTCTCAGCCAGATTTCTTGTTTTGCGGTAATAGCAGTGGCTGAGCATTCAGATTTGGCTCTACACAAAGCAACAATTTTTTGCCTCTGGGCAACCGAGCTTACTAGTTTGCCTGCCAAAAGAAATACAAATCTTGTTGCTGATTTTTGTCAAATAAGACCATTTACATAAACATCATCAGAAAAACCTGCTAATTGTACTTCACTACTGCTGCTGATGACTCTGTCCCATAATCTTCTGTTTCGATCAAATACCAGAAAATCCTCTTTACTGCTTGCCAGCCTGCATTGTTATGATTGCTCAAAAACCTGCTTACACTGTTCACCGCAAACAAAATATCTAGTCATGAGATAACAGACAGAAACTTAAGGTAAGGTATATTCTCAATCTTAGGTTGTTTTTCAGCAGGTAATAAATCCACTCCAAAATTTGCAATTCTTCATCTCATGTATGTGTGTTAATGTGTCAACATTTTCTGTACTACATAATCTCACTTGGTTTCCTCTCCCACAAAATAATGAAAATCTCTGATTGTAATACAAAGAAGTTTCTTCTAGGGATGTGACAACTTCATGAATCAATTTGCTTGGTTTTGATATGATAAACTCATCATCTACAAATAATGCTAACATTTTAGCTGCAAACAAAGTAAACACAAGGAGCTGCAGATCCAAATGACGAATGCTAACATATCAGCTTCACCACTGATTGTTCGATGTGCTAAACATGGGTCAGCATTACAGGGTGTTTCAAAAAGGACTTTACAATTTTCAAAATTCATATAAATTAATTCACAGTACCCACAGAGGTGAGTGTGTTGTGTCAATTTGTAGAGAAATACATCAAGTTTTGTCTCGCATAGTTTGCTAGTGCCAAATTGGACCATAATGAACACTAGCGGCAGTTGCATTAAAGATGGCTACCTTCACTGGACCTGAGCATGCTAGCTGTGGTTTTGGTTTGAAGAATCAAAGTCGCTGACAACAGTTCAGCATTATTTCCATACCAACTATGCTAAAGATCCTCCTAGTAGGCCTACAACTAATGAGTGGCATATATGTTTTGTAGAAACAGGGTGCTCCGTAAGACATGGGAAATGCACATCTGATGATGTTGTTGAGCAAGTGAGACAACATTTTGTCTACAGCCCTACAAAATCTAGCCGGTGTTAATCTCGCAAACTTGATGTTGTACAAACAATAAAAGACACTGATAAAATTGCTCACATGAACTTCTGTGCGGATATGTTAAATCGATACATGAGGATGAATACTTCTTGGAAAAAATCATGTTTCCTGAGGAGTTGACTACTCACTTAAGTGGCAATGTTAACACACGGGACTGTAGGATTTGGAGCAGAGAAAATCCACATAAAACAATGCAACATGTTCATGGTAGCCCTAAAATGAACATTTTTTGTACATTGAGCAAGGACAAAATGTATAGCCCCTTGTTTTTCCATGAGAGAACCATCAACGGGATAGTGTACCTGGATATGTCACAACAATTTTTGATACCCCAGATTGATGAGGATAACCAAGAATGAAATGTTTACTTCATGCAAGATGGTGCACAACCCCACTACCTAGCTGATGACTGGGATTTTCTCAGTGATCGCTTTCCAGGTCAACGGATTGGCCATGATTTGCCAATTGGATGTTGTGTTTGTACCTCCTGTGTCGGCTTCTCTACCTCAACTTGGAGCAAGAATTTGTGCCACCACTGCCACTGACCAAGCTACACCTGCAATGTTATAGCAAGTTTGGGAAGAGATTGCCTTCTGATGGGATGTGAGTAGAATAACCAATGGAAACCACATACAATGTCTTTAGTTTAAGGTAAAAAAACTTGATGTGTTTCCCTACAAAATAACACTAAATCCAGCTCTATATCTTCTTTCAATAAATTTATAAGAATTTTTAAAGTTGTAAAGTCCTTTTTGAAACATCTTGTATTTGCTTAAAAATTAAACTGCAGAAGAATGTTTAGGAACTTTGTTTCAGCCTGCTTGAGCCCATCTGGTGATTTCTCAATCTTACAGACTGCAGGATTATTTGTGTCAATACCAGCCACATGAGTATTCAATATTTCTTTCTTCTTCAAGGCTGTATATAGAAATAAAGTGAGTATATTGAACTGTTTGATTTCTAAATCTTTGTATGTGACAGTTGCCAGGAAAACTATAACTGTTGAGGTCTCATCCTGTTTGAAGCCGTGCCACAAAGCCTTGTTTTCTACCAAGTAATCTTGCCATTTGTATCAAGCACCCACTTTGAGTCAATAAGTTGCTGGCTGCTGGTTTTTGTAATGATCTTCCTAGTTTTGTTCTCCTTGTAAACTTTCAGTTTCTCAGCAATAACCTTTTTTAGTGTTTCAAGTCAGTTCCAGAAACTGTTTCCTTGAAACTATTAGGAGCATAATGTTGGATGAAATCAGCTTCGTGTCTTGCTGACTTGTGGCTTGTAGTTATGTCAACCAGACTTGACTAGGTGACTCTTCCATTAGCTGTTGTGTTACTGTTATATAGTTTTGAGGAGGCTCTTTCATTTTGCTTACTTGTAATGAGCTTACTTGCCATGAGACATTAATTCTTTTTCTTCAGCACCCAAGATCATCTATGATCTTTATCTTCTTGAGTTTCTGGTGTTGTGCTGCTGCTCACCCCATTGAGTGTGACATCTGAGGATGCTAAAGCTTTCAGCATTGTTGATAAAAAAATTAATAATTTGTCAGCTCTCCTTGGTACCCAAAAGCTTAACTTTTTGGGCTTTGGCATTGAACTTTCTTCAAAATAATTTTGGCTCTTGAGCAAAAGTATCAGGTCGAAAGATACCAAAATGTTCAACATAGGGTTTTTGTCTCTTCTACAGTTTAAGTAAAGTTTGCTGCAAATTGTGTTTTCTTGGAATCCTGTTAAGTATGCGGACAGTAGTGTTAACTGCTTCTGCTCATAGAAATGTTAGAAGAGTTTTGGCTTTAGAAGAGTTTTGGCTTTAGAAGAGTTTTGCACTTGCTTTCAGCAATTATTCATTTGTCTCGCTCAGATTTGGCATTCTGGTCTACTGTGTATGGAGCACTCACTTCCAGCTAGATTCCAAAGTTTCTGAGAAGCTGTTTCATGTTACAATTAATGTACCCAGTACTACTGTCTGCATGCAGTACTTTCATTCTTTGACTGAACATATTCAGCAAAAGGGCATTTATTTAATGAAATCAATCAATGAAATTAAATTTGTGTCTGAGAAAATAAGTGGCCCTATGTCAATTTGAGTCATCTTTAAATTTGACAAAAGAACTTTGCACCATGACTTATTCATCAGAAATTGGACTGCAGACATCCAAATGGATAAATTCACCTGGGTTTGTAGAACAAATTGTATCTTTATTGTTGAACTTGAGCCAATTTGATTGCTTAACTGACAGGGTTCAGGAGGGGAGGGAAGGGAGGGGCATCAACTTTTATTTTTAATGACTTTAAAATTATTGGACTGCAATTTTTTTGCATGCAGTAGTATAATAGGGTGTACACCCTGAGATAACCAGAAAATCTCAGAAAAACCTGGAATTTTTTTCATTTGGGAGACATCTGGAAAAAATGCAGGAATTTTTTAGAATTCTGGGTAATTTTCATTATTTCAGTTCTCAGTTAATTTTTTTAAATTTTGACTGTTAATAACAAAGAATTTTACTTTATCCTTTTACTGCAGAATAATGTTGCAGCAATAAAACATAAATGAGGGAATAACACCAAAATAAAACTTCGGTTGCAAAGAAAATACACCATTTACAACACCAAAACACAGTGCACACACAAGTGTCTGCCAACAGCAAAATGTTTCACAGCTATGCAGCACTTCATGACATCGAACTGCTTTCAAAGCATCTTTCTTGTGGCCCTCATTTTGATGAATGTCTCATCACAACTGTTTACATTTCAAACAGGAGGTGGGGAAATAATGCGAATGGTGGTTTGAGATGCACTACTTTCAAAGTAAATTTCCTTCTAAGCAAGATGAATTATTGTATGTGCGAAAATGTGTGATCAGTTTCTTTAATCATGGAGCATTACATTGTCATTCAAAATTTAACAGTGACTTAGAAAAATTTTGGGCCCAAAAGACCAGCCATTTATGCCATTAATTAAAATTTTGCTGACACATTTGTGTTTCATATCCTAAAGGGTAACGTACTAAAGAAGAACAAGTTTGAAGGTTAGTTTTTCATATTTCTTTTAATTCTCTCATACTGATAAAAATTATATGTGAAAACTTAGTTTTTCTTGTAGCTATATGTGTGCATATTAATGTAAACCATTAACTTTTCTCATTTGTGTGCTCACACTACTTACCAATGGCATTGTTATTGGCTGACTATATCTGATATCCTATCACGCTGAATACCTTCTGCCATTAGCTGGCGTCATTGTGTGACATGAGCTATAATTGGCTGACAAGCACGTCACAGTCTAGATTTCAGAGTTTCAGAAACTGTTGTGCTGTATTTGGTGGAATTTGTGTTTATACTTTAATAATATGAAAATATGCTCTCTAAATCTTGCCGCACATCAAGGATTTTTACAAAACGTGTTGGTTCTTGCTGGGTTCCATTTCCTAAAGTGCCAGGAATTTCTATGCTGGTATATAAAACCTTCACTATTGAAAGGGAAAGTATATTGTCACTTAAATGGAAAAAAATGTACTTTCACCTGGGAAAAAGTGAATTTTCACCCAGGAAAAAAAGAATTTTTAACTGGGAAAGCTGGGAAAAATTCAGGAATTTTGATTTTCTTATCCATGTATACACTCTGTATAACTTCATCTTCTGTGAAAAATGTAGTGATTTTCTTTAAAATACATGTCCCAACACTAAACAAATTGTTTTTAATAACTAATAAATACAATACATTTTTGAGACATGCTTCATTTCATGTGCCATCAGCTTCTACATTGACAATTCCAGTGGCTTCACATACTTTATTATCGCCAAGTGATATGTGTTCTGCCATTGTGGATCACACTCCTGTCAAAAAATCCTGTGATGGGCAGTCCATTGTTCATCATCCATACATCCGACTGATCATTGTCTAGTCATTTCACAACGCATTGTACTTTTACAAAAATGATGTGATGATTTTTGTCATTATGGCTACATCTGACACACTTTCTCCAACATTTCGGAGCTGAAGTGCCAGGTTGTCAGCTTTAGCTGCAAAATAACTGAATCATTCATATTCATCTGCTGATAATGAAAAGACTGCATTAATGTTAACTTATCTGCTTCTGATTGCTGCTTGTGCAGGAGAAACAGTTTGTTCCACATTGCATGTGTTGTCTCACAAACTAACAGATTTTGCATTTGATTTGTGTTTGCTGATGTGGAAATCAAGTACATAGACTTGGCAATTTCTTTTATCCATGTTTTCGTAACTGCATCATTTGTTTTAGTCAGTTGAACATGTGTTCCAATTACAACAGAATTGCATTCATCTGGAGTTTCTAGGCCTGATAATCCTTCCTGGCTAGTTTTGCAACTTGCCTCAAAGACATCTCTTCAGCCATTGTAGACTACTTTTTGTCTAAGCACCTCAAGATCAGCATAATGAGATTTTGCCTAGTAATGGTGTCTTACAATGTTTTCTGAGTAACTACTCATGATATAACTTGTCCAGTTCTCTCAGGCAAGCAGCAAAATGCCTGGCCTCATAACCTGATTATGTATTTGAAGATTTCCAAAGAGAAATAACATTTTTGTATCAACTATATTACTGATTTATTTGACTGAACTAGCATCTTTTACAATGATGGACTTAACCCTCTAACTGCATGCGATTTTTCCATACAAAATCATTGGGCATAATCAGAATAGTTGTAAAGATAGAATTAAAGAAATGTAACAGGAAAACAAAAAATTTCATTTATAGTTGATTTTTTATTGCCATTTTATGTAAATAATTCAGGAAATGCAAAATCTCATTCAATGTTATAAAAGCAGAAGAAACTTATTGATAATTTTTCTGAATGTTCTATCTCTTAAAGCAAGGTTCCATACACAAGCTTGGGAAAATGGTTTTGAAAAGTGCTGGCATGAAAGATGCATGTGTAAGTATGTGACTGAGACTGGAGAACATTTAAAATATGACTCCTGATGTTTTGGTGGCTTCCAATATTTGAGAGCAACAGAAAAAGATTTGATAGGAAAATACCATTCTATAGTGCTCCAGAGTAACAGAAAGTATTCAGAGTGAATACCATGACATCCAATGAGCAAACAGTGCAGAAATTACATATGGTGCGATAATAGCAGTGCCTGTGAAGTTGTCTGGAAGGAGCTGTACACACAAGTTTGTGTTGCTTGTGGCTGAAGGGTTAAGAGTAACAACATACTTATTGAAAAAATGGTAAAAACATTCATATATGAAAACTTAGAACTTTATTTGTAATTGCACAAGAAATAAATGCAAGCATGGAAAACTTATTCAACATATAATACTTACAGTGTTACTATATAAATCATGTATATATACCATTACTGCTTATGGTCACGGAGTTATTCCTGCAAGTTGTGCCTCACCAAAATATATTTCAGACAATTAATTATATCACTAACACATCAGACAAACTGTGTGTAGTACCAAGAGTCAAACTAAAATCTCTGCCTTTCACGGGCAACAGTCTACCAACTGATCTTGTCACACAGACCAGCACATAGTCACAACTTTCCTCTGCAGTTCCTAGCTCTGCTGTGATGCTGCATGACTCTCACTTCCAGGTGAAAAGGATAGGATGGATAATGACCTACATTGAGACAGGGTTTATTTCTGCATTGAAGCTCAGTTTGCCAGTAGAATGCTCCTTAAATGTCTGTAGTACATAATCATAGGAGTAGATTGGAAGTGAGCTACATATCTTGCAACTTTATCTGTGTCCTTAAGCATGAAATTTTCAAATGTGATGTAGCATGTTATCTTAATATAGGTCTAATAATGGTTCTTGTCTGAAAATATATAGGGTTCTGTGAGAGCCTGGAGCAGTTAATCTGTTTTTAAATGCTTTGTGAAAGGAACCTTTCTTCAAGATATTCCCCTTTTAACCATTGCTTAAGTTACATAATTTGTTTTTCTTTCTTTTGTCGTGATGTTACTTAAATTACAAATAGAGTTAGGAATCTTGTCTCTGCAATCCCTACAAGAGCAATATTCCTAGATTACTCACTTATTATTGGTTCTTGAATCTTGTGGGATAGTTGGTGTTTATCAGTTCATGTTTACCAGCATATCCAAGCTGCTCCTCTGTGGTGAAAACAAATCTGTGACCATTTATGCTGCATTTCTTTGTATATGTTCAATGTGGAAAGAATATAACACAGTAGAAAAATCTTCTAGGATGAATGCCATGAGTGTTTTGTAAGAAATCTGATTCATAGGCTGAATTTTACCAGTATCATAGCAATCATATAAAGTATGCCTCCTGTCTAATGACCACACTCTTGACAGGAGATTAAACTCTAATCTCCCTTTTTGTCTGATGTGTGCCACAATATGCAAACACTGGTGTTATTATGAGCATATGAAATAGTTTCAAGAGTAATAAATGAGTGACAGTTGTAAACAGGACATTTATTAAGACATTTTGAGCCCAAAGTTGTGTGGGACACATCATGGATAATGTTAGTGTAATATTTTTTCTAAGTTAGTTCCCCTGTTCAATTTAATTTATCATTTTTATTCAATAATATACTGCAACAAAAATCTGCATGTGGCAGGTACAACACATCAGGTACATGTTAATAAAACCTGATAAATTATTACCCCAGATTGATTGGCAATCACTCTTGCACAGAAATTGTGTTAAGAATGTTGAGACAAACTATTTCTGCTTCAATAATATTTAGAACGTACTGGAAAGTGTGTTGCACTTATGTCACTGTCTGAAAAAATGCCTCAAGTAATTTTTTATCTGTTGATATAATTCCATGAAGTATATGTAATGTCGACTTTTGCATTCAGAACTTGCTGGCCACAGATCCGCTTCTTCTTCTTTGCTAATAACCACATTTTTGTTGTGGCAAATCACTGTAATTGATGTCAGACAATGTGGAGAATGTCATTTTCACTTCTCACCACTGCAAGTAGTTCAACTAACTAGTGACGGGAGCTGGTGCAGGATAAATGTTCCAAGTGAACAGCTATCTGCTAGCACGAGGCATAACCTTCTGAAGAAGGATGGTAAGTGCCCAAAACCAGTAAAGAAATTAAATTTCTTTTATGCAACTGGGATGCTTGTTATTTCATTATATATTTCCGGAAGTGCCAATCAAAGATTATCCTCTTCACTCCTGACATAAAAAAGCATAAAAAATTTTCTTTTCATATTTTTTAGCAAACTAACAAACAAGCATGACAAAAATAGAAATGAAATATTATTTTGGTGGTTCATTAAGGCATAAATTGAGGTCAACATATGTTTACCTCAAGTCCTCAATTATTCTGAAAATGTGCTAGTCTTTGCTTTGTATTTTGTTTCCTCTTTTTTTAGTAAAAATATTTTTTCAACAATATATGCAGTTTATTTGAAACTTTAAACTGTATGTGCAAATGCACACAGAAAATAGGATTCTTAATCTTCATATTTTTGAAACATATGATACTGTAAAACATCCCCTTAAAAGCCTTGAAATAATAGTCATACAATAATTTCTTGGAGGTAATAATTTGCTACTGCCAGTACATAAATCTTTATGTTCTATAAGCAGCTTAAAAACAATTATTTTTGACAATACATAAATACATTCCACATTTGACACGTATGCCTCTTATTTTTGTATTAGAATTGCAGCAAGGTTTCCTGTATTTTGAGGCATTCCTTGCCTCAACAGATTTTGGTAGTTGATGAATGTTGTAAAACTGAACGTCTGAAATTGGTTGCAACACAGCTATTCTTGGCTTTTTATTAACCTTTTCTACATCACCTACATCTTTGCCATCAGAAGAGTTCATTGTACAATGCTGTACTCTTTGTCTACCTATTGACACATCATCTTAATATTATTATTGTTTACCATCAGTGCTCATCAAGCTCAGCAGAACCTTCTGTCAAAACCAAAAATTCATCATCTTTCCAGTCAGATAATTGCGCATTGCAGTCATTAAGAAGAACTTCTAATTGCTCATCAGTTGATATTTCATGCATTGCTGTAGAGTGTAGAAATAACAGTTATTTCAGTATTTCATTATCTAAGACCAAATAGAAACTAGCAAACATGCATTGTGACCTGAGGCCCACATTTGAGGACCATCAGAAAATGTTATTTCATAGTAATGAACAAAATTTATGCAAACTTGAACTAATTCTCAATATCAAGAATAGTTTGCAAATTTATGTGAAAAACATAGATTCTCAGTACAATATTTAGGCATAATAATTGTTCACATATAATTTAAATATGTAGAAGTAACAGATCTGTGTATTATCAGCTGTAAACTAACACAGAAATTGTTGTTTGCACAGTGTTGCACTGTGGTTTTAAAACTAATGACTAGAAGGTCCACACTCATGCACCATCAGTCTATAAGCAGAAAAGTACGCCTATTTGTGGAGAAAAAAATAGGGAATGAAGGTCCTTACATGTTGACTGAGGGAATGAAGAGGTTGTTCAAGTTAGTGTGTAGAATCTTTTATCCACACAATCCCAAAGGTAGCAAGGAGAACTGCTGCACATTCGGATTAATGACTGTGCATCCAAGCTGCTGTCAATAACAATACACAGAAAATTGAAGATCTATAAAATGACCATAAATTTGAGTTTAGGAACTGCATCTCTGCACCAGAGACATGGTTCTGATGTAGCACCTGATAATAGATGTTATACGTAAGAAAAATCAAGGCACGTACCACGTACATAAGATTTCTCAACCCAAATCCAACAAAATAAATTGGGGGGGGGGGGGGCGGGGAGAATTATGGAGGACCAAGAGAGAAGTTCTTGGGTTAAGAAGGGCATAGGCTAAGGATCCAGCATTGCTCCCAACTATGTACATCAAAGGGCAATGACAGATATAAAACAAAGGTTCAAGAATGATAATTAAAATTCAGGGTGAAAGACACTGACTATACGTTTTGTTGGTGATATTACTATATTCAATGAAAGTGAGGATGAATTACAGCAGTTGTTGGATAGAATGAATAGTCTAGTAGATGAACATTTAATCAATGATATAAATCATTATCCTGTAGTGAATAGCCCCTCTGACTCTAATGCACAACTAGCCATAGTAAAAGAACTGTCTGATGACAATGAATTGGGATCATGGAAAACATTTAGAGTAATTAATAAACACACAACAGAAAGTTTCAAACCAGCCTTACAGGAAGCTGTCTGGAAGTACACTGATGAGCCAAAACATTGTGACCACCTGATTAATAGCAGATGGGTTTCATAGGATTTACATCAGGTGAATTTGGTTGCTGGGACATCAATGTGAGTTCACTGTAATGCTACTCAAGCTGCTGTAGCATGGTTCTGGCTCTGCATTTGCTGAGACGACCATCTACCTAGTGTAGCAAAAATATGATTCACCTGAAGAGCCGACACATTTCCATTGACCAACAGTCAAATCCAGGTGGTCCTGTGCCCTCTGCAGTCATACAGAGTGTGCTCCATAAGTAATGCGACCAATTTTTTTTCTGATGCAACGGGACACCACAGCGTGTTGTAACTGGCTGGGCTAAGTGGAGGGGGATGTTAGCTTCAAAACACTCTTTGTCTCATTCGGCTGCGAGCTGCAGGAGAGTCAGGACATGCGTTTCTGTCAACCCTGTTTTGAGTTTATGTAACATGGCACAATGGATCATTCTGTAGAGCAACAATACACTATCAAATTTTGCATTAAACTTGGGAAGTCCACCACCAAAACGTTTCCATTACTTCAGCATGCCTTTGTGAATGATTGCTTGTCCAAATCACAAGTTTTCCGATGGCACAAGTCGTTCAAGGAGGGCCAAGAGGAGATCTCCGATGACCATTAGACGGCCATTAACTGCATCAGTCGACAAAAATGTGACGCATGTGCGTGATTGTTTGAACTCTGACAGACAGCTGAGCCTTCAATTGAGAGCACAAACTCTAAACATGTCAAAACAACAGTTTTCTGCATTGTGACTGAAGATTTGAACATCAGAAAGGTGTGTGCCAAACTCGTCCCAAAAGCGGTGACCGACGAACACAAGCACATGCGAGTGCTTCGGTGCCGAGAAATGTTGGAAATGTGTGAAAATAATCTTCATTTTTTAAACTCAGTTATCACTGATGATGAGTCATGGATATCTGAGTATGACCCTGAGACAAAAAGGCAGTGTTCATAGTGGCACACCCTATCGTCGCCCCGTCCCAAGAAGGCATGGCATGAGCAAGTCCAGGATCAAAATCATGCTCATTGTCTTCTTTGACGTCAGAGGCATTATCCACCATGAATTTGTACCTACTGGGACTACAGTGAACTCAGCTTTCTACTTGTAAGTGCTCAAAAGACTGAAAAGGAGGGTCTCATGCTGCTGAAGCAACATTAAGGACACGGGGAAACTTCACCACGACAATGCGCCGTGCCCAAGTGCCTTCGTTGTCAGTGACTTCCTGGCCAGGACCAAGACCCTATTGGTTCCCCAGCCTCCCTAAAGTCCTGACCTGGCTCCCACTGACTTTTTGTTTTGTTTTCTCTGTTAAAAGGAGTCATGAAAGGAAAACATTGGGACACGATTGAAAGCATCCAGGCGCATGTTACATTCCAGAAAAGGCCTTGCAGGATGCCTTCCAGGCATGGAAACACTGCCTCCAGAAGTGTATTGATGCAAGAGGGTCCTATTTTGAAAGTTTTTGATTATTTGTATGAATATATTCAATGAATGATTTTTTTATGAATTTGGTCGCATTACTTATGGAACACACCTTGCAATTGACAATGTCATTGAGTCAATATGTGAACACCTACTGGTGGTCTGCGCCAGAGCTCCATGTTCAACAATTTACAATGAAAAGTGTGCTCAGAAATGTGTGCATGCACCAACACTGGGCTCTTTTATCAGAGATTCCACAGATAGCCATCTATTGTACTTTACAGAGCAGACATGCCTCCAAAACCCACATTCTGTGAAGAGTTGTTGATGTCGAAACATTTAATGCCTAGTGGTAGTTTCAAAGTCCTTACACATCTTTTCATAGGTGGTTTTGACCTTAGCATGTGAACATTCGACCAACTTCACCGTTTTTGAGATACCTGTTCACAGGCTCTGCATAATGACAAACTGCCCTTTGGCAAAGTCTCTTACCTAAAAGAATTTCCCCATTTGCAGCCCATATCTTTGCCAGGGTGATCCTCTGTCTGTGTCGGCTCTGCTTACATTCTTTCGTTACTACATCACATGGCCACAACACCACCTTGCAGCATCCAACATCATGGTGGGCAGTGGTCATAACATTTTGGCTTATCAGATTACGTGTACAATGAGACAGATGTCAGTTCCAAATTAGTGTATTTATAAATGGGTTTCTATCAACAACATATGGAATTAATAACAAGTAGGACTGATTTTGTATTGCAAAAGATACTGTGCTGTCTAAGGAAGAGGATTAAAAAATCAAGAAGGATCTGTATAATGTCTCAAATTAGTAATTCCAATAAAAAAATTAAATATGTGTGTACAGTAGTTAAAAAAATAAATGAGGAAATCAGATAATATATGTGAGAACTTTCTTATTAAAGAAAAAGCCAAATAATAAATGATAAGAGTTAGATAGCCAACAAATTTATTAATCATTTCCTTAAAGTTGCTAAAAGATTGGCTTTGATATTTCAAGGATAGTGCAATAGAATACATGCAAGAAGGAGTGGTATGTACATACAGGCAAATAACAATTAATGCATGACCTATCAAAGACATTAAGAATGTAATTAATATGTCAAGTGAAGTTCTAAAACCCTGTTCTTCACAGGTATATAACGTATTTGTCATATATGTGATACATTATTGTCACAGGGGATATTACCAGATAGACTGAAATATTCTGTTTTCAGACTCTGTTTCAAGGAAGGTAATAAGACAGGTATGAATAATTTGTGAACAGTATCAGTTCTACCTTGTTTTTGAAGGTAATGGAAGAAACTCCAGGACTGGAAAATGAAAATAAAATTTTCTTCACTATTAATAACTGGTTCTTTGCAAATTGACTCTAACTGAATTTGGATGTAATGAATTACATACAATTCTATAATGTACAAATGAAACAGGAAATTGTAAACCCTTGGGTGTTAATATTCATAGTAAGCTGTACTTAAAGTCACATCTTAAAACTCTTGTAAAACATTGAAATTCTGCAACCTTTGCACTATGGATAATACCAGATCCTTGGAGGGGGATGGGGTGAGGGGGAAGAGAGAGATCAACAATTTAACTCTCCTGTTTTCATTCACTAACGACTTATAGCATTTTTCTGGGGTTACTTGTTATTGACAAAGAACCTTTTTGGTACACCGATGCATATAGTAATAAAAATATGTGGTGTCAACTCTAGAGCCTCTTTGAGATAGCCATTTAAATAGTTGTGTTTAATGGTAACATCCTCAGAGTCCATTTGCTTCTTTATGAAGTTTTAACAAAGAGATAGAGGGGCTGGCCAGTACTTACCTCAGCTCAGTACAGCCGATAGATACACAAAACAGAACAGAAAATTTACGTTCCTAGCTTTCGGAACTTTGTTCCTTCATCTGGCAGGAGAGAGGGGAAAGAAAGGGAAGAAGGGAAAGTGGGTTCAGTTACTCACAACCCAGGAACGTAAATTTTCTGTTCTGTTTTGTGTATCTATTGGCTGTACTGAGCTGAGGTAAGTACTGGCCAGCCCCTCTATCTCTTTGTTAGTATTTGTTTCACATCTCTATATGAGATTTTCCATTAATCTTGTAGATCTTTAGGAAGTTTGTTATTAAGAATCAAACACAATTTGAAAACAATAATAACATTCATAAATATAATATTAGAAGGAGAACTGACACTATCCACCACTCAAAGCGTGAGACACAGAAATGAATGAGATATTAAGTGAGAAAAATCTCTGACCACCCACCCGACAGTATAAAGGATCTAATAAAAAAAAAAAAAATTAACTTCAAACACACATATGATCAATAGTTCCTTCAATTCTACAACAGAATGTGTAATAAAATTGTGTGTGTGTGTGTGTGTGTGTGTGTGTGTGTGAGTGTGTGTGTGTGTGTTTTGAACAGACGGAGGGGGAGCCATTGAAAATAGTTATGTGTAAATCACAGCTAAACAGTATTTAACTCAAG
Organism: Schistocerca americana; assembly: GCF_021461395.2. Lineage (NCBI taxonomy): Eukaryota > Metazoa > Arthropoda > Insecta > Orthoptera > Acrididae > Schistocerca > Schistocerca americana. The sequence continues at coordinate 687,082,345 of NC_060121.1, read as the reverse complement.
ATAATCATATAAATGGTCAGTACGTTGCTGTATTTTGGCTGAAAAAAAGTATTTCAACTGTAAAACTTAGATGTTTTGGTTGTCCAATTCTGGTGTCCATGTTCCACTAATTGGTACACAGATTCTTATATTTTTCGTAATATCAAGGCCATTTTTTAAATATGTATGTTTGTTAAGTATTGGGGGAACAAGAGGAAAATTTTAAGCCTACAATACATTCAGAATAAGAGTGACATAAAAAATGTATGTTGGAAATTCGGGAATCAGGTGAAAATTATTACAAGGAAACACCAGAAACAAGAGTGGGTAAATGAGAACTAAGAGATAATCCAAAGTACTAAAATTTGATTAAATCACTGCTTGTGTTAGGCAGTTCCAGCTTAGAGTACAACAGCAAGCCATGAGTATTTGATTTCAATGTTGAGACACTAGTTTTCAGAGTACTACAGTTCACACATGGCTTTATGTGCCTGTTTGGGGGAACACATTTCTAGTTTCTTAACTATGTTCCAAACACATGCTACACAACTATTTAAAACCTACCTGTATACATAGAACAATATCATAGTACTCAAGTAGGTAAAATGTTTGTCTTTTATTAAGTGCAACAAACTGGAGGTGGATAATATTTACTGCTGCTCATAGTGCCCAGTGGGTAACAGCATTTATGAAAGTAAAAACAAGGGATAAAATAGTAAGGGGGAGAGGGTGAACTATGAGGGTCTATATGCTCTGGGACAATTGGGAAATCTGGGAATTTTTCCACGCAGGAAAAATCTGGGAAAAACCCAGGAATTTTTTAGAACCGCATGAATTATTCATTGTTTTAGTTTTCAGTTAAATTTTTGTGGTTTTGTTAAATTTTTGTGGTTTTGACTGGTAAAAACTGATCTTTAACATAGAATTTTACTTTAGCCTGCTACTGTAGACTTATACTACAGCAATAAAACATAAACGAGAGAATAACGCCAAAATAAAACTTCCATTGCAAAGAACATGCACCATTTATAACAACAGAATGCAATGCACACACAAGACTTTGTTCACAGCCAGATGTGTCAGAGGCTTAAGGATGAAGACCATGCAATACTTTATAACAGCAAACTGATTTCGATTAGCATGACGTCACAACTGTTTACATTTCTAACAGGCTGCAGTAAAATATTGCAAATGGTGGCTTGAGAAGCATTACTTTCAAGATAAAGTTCACTTTATGCAAGATGAATTATGTTATGTGTGAGAAAGTGCAATGAATTTCTTACATCACAGAGTGTTAGACTACCATTCAAAACTAATAACTGTGGACCAGCCACTTAAAAAAATTTTTGTCCCAGAAGACCAGCCATTTATGCCACTATTTAAAATTTTTCTGGCATGCTAAAAAGAGACTAAGATCCAAGGTTAGTTTTTCATATTTACCTTTATTCTTTCATGGATTACAAATTATGCAATAATGATGACAAAAATATAATAACCCTTCAAAAAATGTACAAAGTGAGTTATTAAGTGGTTTCACTTGTAACTGGCTTTTCTGTGGGAAAGTTGAAGTGCTTGATGGATCATATATTCCGCCAGGTATCCCTCTAAATGTTCAGGACATAGCTGTAAAATTTATAATCCTGCTTCTTGGAAATATTCAGCAGTGATCTTAGGATCTTGCCTAACCACACCCATGGAAAAAATGGTTAAATCATTTTGACAACCAATATTATACGTGATAGCTTAGCTTTTGTTGTAGCTATACTGTATGGATATTAACTTAAACCATTAGCTTCGTCTGTTTGTGTGTCCGTGTTACTTCACAGTGAGGTTGCTGTTGGCTGACTACATAACATATTCTACTCTCTGAATACCTGCTGTCATTGGCTGGCAAGATCACATGACATGAGCTAAGATTGGCTGACAAAAGCACATAACAGTCTCAGTTTCATCACTTCGGAAGCTACAGTGCTGTATTTGGTGGAATTTTTGTTTATACTTCTGTAATATGAAAATATGCAGTGAAAATGTTGCCACTTATCAAAGATGTTTCCAGAATGCATTGTTTTTGTTTTTTTTTTACTCTGTTTTACAGCTCCAATGGAAAGTATATTGTCAGTTAACGTGGAAACAACATACTTTCACCAGGGGTACAGTGTACTTCCAACCAGGAAACAGTGTAAAAAGTGCATTTTCATCCCAGAATTTTTTTTACTGGGAAATCTGGGAGAAAGCCAGGATTTTCTTTAGTTTGACTGTGCATAGCCCCTGATAGTTTTCTTTATGTGACAATTATATAGTCTCAAATAATTTATGTTTTCTGATAAAATGTTATGCTAAAGTCTAGAAAGTAAATAAGAAATAATAGACATAAAGGAAACAGTGCTCTGTAACAGATGCTTGAATACTTCTTTCATTGCCTTTTGTATAATCCTCAGATTCTTTAAGGTAATGTCTGCTCTTAAAATGCTTTGACTGGTTGAATAAACTAACAAACTCAAACTGTACTCAGAACTAGCATTTGATGAGGCAGTAGTACTTTGTTATGACTAACAAACTTCCATTCTGTTCCAGGCATCAAGTCCATTTGGAAGTCATGAAAATCTGAAGTCCCCGCAGAGCCCGCATGGTTTCCAGCTTCCCCCTCACTCCGATTTTTATCCTCCAGACAGTTCTCGGAAATCATCTCAGGCTGGTATTTATGGTGAGTGGCATCCAATGCACAGCTTATTTGTCCTTCTTTTCAGTTTATCGATTATGAATTATTTTTGTCAAAAATGCCATCTCCCCTCTGTAGGGTTATTATGAGAGAATATTTTTCAAAAATGTTAATTTTTTGGCAATATTCATGTAGTACTTAATTGATTTGTTATATATATATCTTCATCACTTCTCTCTTTCTTTTCCTCAAATTTTTATATATATATATATATATATATATATATGATATCAATATAATGGAAGGAAACATTCCACGTGGGAAAAATTATATATAAAAAACAAAGATGAGGTGACTTACCGAACAAAAGCGCTGGCAGGTCGATAGACACACAAACAAACACAAACACACACACAAAATTCAAGCTTTCGCAACAAACTGTTGCCTCATCAGGAAAGAGGGAAGGAGAGGGGAAGACGAAAGGAAGTGGGTTTTAAGGGAGAGGGTAAGGAGTCATTCCAATCCCGGGAGCGGAAAGACTTACCTAATGATCCGACTCCTCAAGACACCATCCAAATTGAACCCTGCCTGGAACAGTTCCGTCCTCCGTCACAGCGGGACCCACCTCCTCTTCCTCAAAATCACCCTCTCCAAACCTTCCAGGAATTTCTGACTTCCAGCCTTGCATCTCAATCCTTCTTAAAAAACCTTAATCCTACACCCAACATCACCACTGCTGAAGCCCAGGCTATCCGTGATCTGAAGGCTGACCGATCCATCGTCATTCTTCCGGCGGACAAGGGTTCCACGACCGTGGTACTTGATCGTCGGGAGTATGTGGCTGAGGGACTGCGTCAGCTTTCAGACAACACCACATACAAAGTTTGCCAAGGTAACCCCATTCCCGATGTCCAGGCGGAGCTTCAAGGAATCCTCAGAACCTTAGGCCCCCTGCAAAACCTTTCACCTGACTCCATCAACCTCCTGACCCCACCGACACCCCGCACCCCTACCTTCTACCTTCTTCCTAAAATCCACAAACCCAATCATCCCGGCCGCCCCATTGTAGCTGGTTACCAAGCCCCCACAGAACGTATCTCTGCCTACGTAGATCAACACCTTCAACCCATTACATGCAGTCTCCCATCCTTCATCAAGGACACCAACCACTTCCTTGAACGCCTGGAATCCTTACCCAATCTGTTACCCCCGGAAACCATCCTTGTAACCATTGATGCCACGTCCTTATACACTAATATTCCGCACGTCCAGGGCCTCGCTGCGATGGAGCATTTCCTTTCACGCCGATCACCTGCCACCCTACCTAAAACCTCTTTCCTCATCACCTTAGCCAGCTTCATCCTGACCCACAACTTCTTCACTTTTGAGGGCCAGACATACCAACAATTAAAGGGAACAGCCATGGGCACCAGGATGGCCCCCTCGTACGCCAACCTATTCATGGGTCGCTTAGAGGAAGCCTTCTTGGTTACCCAAGTCTGCCAACCCAAAGTTTGGTACAGATTTATTGATGACATCTTCATGATCTGGACTCACAGTGAAGAAGAACTCCAGAATTTCCTCTCCAACCTCAACTCCTTTGGTTCCATCAGTTTCACCTGGTCCTACTCCAAATCCCATGCCACTTTCCTTGACGTTGACCTCCACCTGTCCAATGGCCAACTTCACACGTCCGTCCACATCAAACCCACCAACAAGCAACAGTACCTCCATTATGACAGCTGCCACCCATTCCACATCAAACGGTCCCTTCCCTACAGCCTAGGTCTTCGTGGCAAACGAATCTGCTCCAGTCCGGAATCCCTGAATCATTACACCAACAACCTGAAAACAGCTTTCGCATCCCGCAACTACCCTCCCGACCTGGTACAGAAGCAAATAACCAGAGCCACTTCCTCGTCCCCTCAAACCCAGAATCCCCCACAGAAGAACCACAAAAGTGCCCCACTTGTGACAGGATACTTTCCGGGACTGGACCAGACTCTGAATGTGGCTCTCCAGCAGGGATACGACTTCCTCAAATCCTGCCCTGAAATGAGGTCCATCCTTCATGAAATCCTCCCCACTCCGCCAAGAGTGTCTTTCCGCCGTCCACCTAACCTTCGTAACCTGTTAGTTCATCCCTATGAAATCCCCAAACCACCTTCCCTACCCTCTGGCTCCTATCCTTGTAACCGCCCCCGATGCAAAACCTGTCCCATGCACCCTCCCACCACCACCTACTCCAGTCCTGTAACCCGGAAGGTGTACACGATCAGAGGCAGAGCCACGTGTGAAAGCACCCACGTGATTTACCAACTGACCTGCCTACACTGTGATGCATTCTATGTGGGAATGACCAGCAACAAACTGTCCATTCGCATGAATGGACACAGGCAGACAGTGTTTGTTGGTAATGAGGATCACCCTGTGGCTAAACATGCCTTGGTGCACAGCCAGCACATCTTGGCACAGTGTTACACCGTCCGGGTTATCTGGATACTTCCCACCAACACCAACCTATCCGAACTCCGGAGATGGGAACTTGCCCTTCAGTATATCCTCTATTCTCGTCATCCGCCAGGCCTCAATCTCCGCTAATTTCAAGTTGCCGCCACTCATACCTCACCTGTCTTTCAACAACTTCTTTGCCTCTACACTTCTGCCTCGACTGACATCTCTGCCCAAACTCTTTGTCTTTAAATATGTCTGCTTGTGTCTGTATGTGTGGATGGATATGTGCGTGTGTGCGAGTGTATACCTTCCCCCTAAGGTAAGTCTTTCCGCTCCCGGGATTGGAATGACTCCTTACCCTCTCCCTTAAAACCCACTTCCTTTCGTCTTCCCCTCTCCTTCCCTCTTTCCTGATGAGGCAACAGTTTGTTGCGAAAGCTTGAATTTTGTGTGTGTGTTTGTGTTTGTTTGTGTGTCTATCGACCTGCCAGCGCTTTTGTTCGGTAAGTCACCTCATCTTTGTTTTATATATATATATATATATATATATAATGGAAGGAAACATTCCACGTGGGAAAAATTATATATAAAAACAAAGATGAGGTGACTTACCGAACAAAAGCGCTGGCAGGTCGATAGACACACAAACAAACACAAACATACACACAAAATTCAAGCTTTCGCAACAAACTGTTGCCTCATCAGGAAAGAGGGAAGGAGAGGGGAAGACGAAAGGAAGTGGGTTTTAAGGGAGAGGGTAAGGAGTCATTCCAATCCCAGGAGCGGAAAGACTTACCTTAGGGGGAAAAAAGGACGGGTATACACTCGCACACACACACATATCCATCCGCACATATACAGACACAAGCAGACATATTTAAAGACAAAGAGTTTGGTCAGAGATGTCAGTCAAGGTGGAAGTGCAGAGGCAAAGATGATGTTGAATGACAGGTGAGGTGTGAGTGGCGGCAACTTGAAATTAGCGGAGATTGAGGCCTGGTGGGTAACGGGAAGAGAGGATATATTGAAGAGTTCGGATAGGTTGGTGTTGGTCGGAAATCTCTGCCCAAACTCTTTGTCTTTAAATATGTCTGCTTGTGTCTGTATATGTGTGGATGGATATGTGTGTGTGTGCGAGTGTATACCCGTCCTTTTTTCCCCCTAAGGTAAGTCTTTCCGCTCCCGGGATTGGAATGACTCCTTACCCTCTCCCTTAAAACCCACTTGCTTTCGTCTTTCCCTCTCCTTCCCTCTTTCCTGATGAGGCAACAGTTTGTTGCGAAAGCTTGAATTTTGTGGGTATGTTTGTGTTTGTTTGTGTGTCTATCGACGTGCCAGCGCTTTCGTTTGGTAAGTCACACCATTTTTGTTTTTAGATATATTTTTCCCATGTGGAATGTTTCCCTCTATTAATTCATATCATTAATTACATTATTATTTTGAAGAGTTGCTCAGTGTAGGTGAAAATACGATCAGTAATGTTTCAGATTTCGAGGTATACTGGGGTAGGAATGATGATGGAAATAGGATCACATTTGAGGAAGTGGAGAAAATGGTCAATAGATTGCAGTGCGGTAAAGCAGCTGGGATGGATGAAATTAAGTCGGAACTCATCAAATACAGTGGACTGTCAGGTCTTAAATGGCTACACAGGATAATTGAATTGGCCTGGGAATCGGGACAGGTTCCATCAGACTGGACAAAAGCAGTAATCACACCAATCTTTAAACAGGGAAACAGAAAAGATTGTAACAACTACAGAGGTATCTCTTTAATCAGCGTTGTGGGTAAAATCTTCTCAGGTATTGTTGAAAGGAAAGTGCGAGTATTAGATGAGGACCAATTGGATGAAAATCAGTGTGGGTTTAGGCCTCTTAGAGGTTGTCAGGACGAGATCTTTAGCTTACGGCAAATAATGGAGAAGTGTTATGAGTGGAACAGGGAATTGTATCTATGTTTTATAGATCTAGAAAAGGCATATGATCGGGTTCCTAGGAGGAAGTTATTGTCTGTTCTACGAGATTATGGAATAGGAGGCAAACTTTTGCAAGCAATTAAAGGTCTTTACATGGATAGTCAGGCAGCAGTTAGAGTTGACGGTAAATTGAGTTCATGGTTCAGAGTAGTTTCAGGGGTAAGACAAGGCTGCAACCTGTCTCCGATGTTGTTCATATTATTTATGGATCATATGTTGAAAACAATAAACTGGCTGGGTGAGATTAAGATATGTGAACACAAAATAAGCAGTCTTGCATATGCGGATGACTTACTTGTGATGACAGATTCGATTGAAAGTTTGCAGAGTAATATTTCAGAGCTAGATCAGAAATGTAAGGACTATGGTATGAAGATTAGCATCTCCAAAACGAAAGTAATGTCAGTGGGAAAGAAATATAAACGGATTGAGTGCCATATAGGAGGAACAAAGTTAGAACAGGTGGACGGTTTCAAGTACTTAGGATGCATATTCTCACAGGATGGCAACATAGTGAAAGAACTGGAAGCGAGGTGTAGCAAAGCTAATGCAGTGAGCGCTCATCTATGATCTACTCTGTTCTGCAAGAAGGAAGTCAGTACCAAGACTAAGTTATCTGTGCACCGTTCAATCTTTCGACCAACTTTGTTGTATGGGAGCGAAAGCTGGGTGGATTCAGGTTACCTTATCAACAAGGTTGAGGTTACGGATATGAAAGTAGCTAGGATGATTGCAGGTACTAGTAGATGGGAGCAATGGCAGGAGGGTGTCCACAGTGAGGAAATCAAAGAAAAACTGGGAATGAACTCTATAGATGTAGCAGTCAGGGTGAACAGGCTTAGATGGTGGGGTCATGTTACACGCATGGGAGAAGCAATGTTACCCAAGAGACTCATGGGTTCAGCAGTAGAGGGTAGGAGGAGTCGGGGCAGACCAAGGAGAAGGTACCTGGATTCAGTTAAGAACGATTTTGAAGTAATAGGTTTAACATCAGAAGAGGCACCAATGTTAGCACTGAATAGGGGATCATGGAGGAATTTTATAAGGGGGCTATGGTCCAGACTGAACGCCGAAAGGCATAATCAGTCTTAAATGATGATGATGATGATGATTATGATGATGCATGAAAATGTTTAAAATTGCATGAAAAGTGTCGAAATATGCAAGATCAAATAATAAAAAAAGCATGGTAGTTACTGCGTGCATTATATCTCAAAGTCGAACCTATGCATATCACTTGTGAACAAGAGTGCCGGCCATGCGAAAAATCGGTACATTTAGCATGCTGATATCATTTTCAGAATACTTTCTGAGAGAGTTTTAGAAAGGGGCCTTTCTGGGATTATTTTCTGAAAATTTGCATACCATGTTTCAAGAATTGTTCCTTCTTTGCTATTGTTGTCGGTAACAAGTGGATGCGATGCGAGTGAGTAGCAGTGAAACAATCAATATGTACAGGACAAACTTTGAGATATATCACATGCAGAGGGGCATGCTCAAAAGCTCCATAACATTTTATTTAATAAACAACATATAATCATGAATTTTTTTGAACAGCATTAACTTTTAATTAATACTATTGGACCAAAGCATCATTTACAATTTATTTTACATTTCTCTATTATTGTAAACATAAATGATCAAGTACTGTTCCAAATGTTCAGTAGTAAGATTGTGTGTTCAGTACTAAAAACAGTTTTATAAGAAGAAAATATAATATAATATAAACCGGTCTCTAATGATAACATTATGCCAGCAGTAGCACATAATGCAAATATCAAAAGGAGGGATTTCGGTAGTTTGAGAGGGATCAACCAAAGAAATGTTTTGTGAGCACTTCATTTCACCATGTTTCATACCCTTCACATTTTGGTACATCTACAGTTTTATAACAGTGACCTTCAAAATTGGTTACAGTTTTCTGAATGTTATCTATGAAAAGTGAAAATGATGCAGCATGTCTCTTCAGAATTTCGTTTAACGGATAAGTATTGTTTACAAATGATGGGCAAGTCAATCTTTGCAGTATGCACCAATTGTCAATTGAAAATGCATACTGACTTCAAGAAATAGATAAAACATTTTTTTCTCTCTCTCAACATTCAGTGCTTACGTTTCTGGACACACACATAATTGGTCCCCGTTTTATTGATAAAATCTAAATACACTTAGGTATCTCAAACTTCTAAGACATGCTGCTGTTGCACTTACTGGAAGACATCCCACTTGATATAAAGCAATCAGTGTTATACCAACATGACATATGTCCCTCCTATTCCACATATGTTATGACAGACCCCCACTTTAGAGAACATTTGGAGAGCACTGGAATGTTTCTTCAGGAAACACAAAATGATATGGACACTCACCAAATGTAACACTTCATACTTTTATCTGTGGTGAAAATTAAAACAAGAGCTCTATTATGAAGGTAAAACAAGACCTCTATTAGGAAACACTGGCAACTCCTGGAGCCATGATTTGCCTTATAACATGGGCCTTTGTGCTGGTTAACTCCAAATGAAATTCTACACACAGTATTGTTTCTACAGAATCACTTTATAGTGTGCAGCAATGCTTTAGGCCAACATTTTGGGCACTGGCATGATAGCCATAATAATAAAGACTTAAACCTTGCTTGAGTTGTGTGTTTTCTGACATGTGGTATAATAGTACAGGTGTTTGTGGAACCTCTCCTCCTGATGTCAGGACAGTGGTTGGTGGTACTGTTATCTTGATTCTATGTGGCTATGTCCCATACATGTTAACTCATTGAAGTTAGATTAGAAGATTCTTTCAAGTACCACAGAAAAAAGTATGTAGTTTCAGTAGAAAAAAACAAAGTCGGTATCCTATTTTGGCATATATAAATGATAAAAGTTATTTGCGAATATCAGGGAATTCATCATATTTTCCACTATAACTTGGCAAAAACCACACCCATTGAAGTTCTGTTAGATTCTTTCAAGTACCACAGAAAAAAGTATGTAGTTTCAGTAGAAAAAACAAAGTTGGTATCATAATTTGGCATATATAACTGATAAAAGTTATTTGAAAATATCAGGGAATTCACCATATTTTCCACTATAACTTGGAAAAATCGCACCATGGTATACTTATTCATTCTTTATATTTTTGGGGTCGCATGTCTTAGCTCCTTCATCCTCTATTTCTGAAGGTATTATACCATATAACCCTCTGAGTGATTTATCTGTTGTCTAAATTATGTAAATCTCTGTGGCTGAACATTATATGGAATTCTCAATACAGATCATAATATACGTAATAAACAGTTCCCAAGTTTTCCATATACACATATATTTTACCATAAAGACTGATACACATGAACACTGCATGAAGTACAAAGGCAGACTGAATTAATCGTGGTGGCGGCTCGTCAGAGCAGTTCATGTTCCAGAGATTGTAATTTGCGTGGTTCACGTGACCTGTCGACGCCACACAGCCCCCCCCCCCTCCCCCCCCCCCCCCAATCCCCCTACACCACAGTACGGATTACAGTCTATGACCTATGACCACTGAGGGGAGGTCGTGTGGGTGTCAGCTTCGGCGTGAGTAGTGCAAGTTGGCAGGCATACGACCGGAAGCTCCATCTCCGTCGGGTCGGCATATGAAGGTGTGATGAGCGCCTGCCGGTCCAACTCGTAATCTAAAAAGCAGTGGGGAGGACTAATGCGTCAGCCAACTCAGGAGTAGCGGTATGCGAGAGGAGGCGGTGTGTGAGTGTGCCTTCCCCGAATGCATACTGAGCTGTCCGAAGAAATGAAAGCTCGAACACATGATGGGTCGCACTCCTGTGGGAGAGACAAGCTGTGCTCTATCTTGACGTTGAGTTCCTCAGTGAGGGCCAGGCCTGTGCTGTCGGTGAGCAGTACAAGAAAATGATTATCTAACACCATAAACGACATGTCATTGACGCGGTCAGGTGGTACATTGTGGCGCAATATGAAGGACGGGGTATCCGCGTCTCTAGCACCTGAAATGTCTTCAAAACCTGTGAGAGGGATGATGATGACATGCCTGAGGAACCCGTGAGCTGTGGTGGTGACTCATTGGACGAAGAAAACCCAACTGTAGGTTGCTTGGACTTGTTAGCGGGTTTGTCAAAAAAACATGTGCTCGGGCAGTCCAACTGGGATGGCAGAGGGGTGTCGGAGTCTACGAAGGCAGGCTTGAGCCTGTGTAGAGATCTTTTATCATAATGTCGAACGTCATCTCACCCCTCCGGAGTACTTTGAAGGGGCCGAGGTAAGGAGGTTGTAAGGGTTGTCTGACAGAGTCGTTCCTGAGCATGATGTGTAAGCAAGTGCTGAGTGCAGTCGGCATGTAAGTGTCAGGTGAGGAATGGCTGTCCGGGTGTTTCTAAAGTGTGCATGCATCCTTCCGATAAAGTCTGGGAAGGAGGGGAAATCTCCAGGATCTTGGGGGAGAATTAGTTCCCCTGGTAAAACTGGGTTTTCACCGAAAACAAATTCGGAAATTGTCCCATAAAAATCTGGTTTAAATGTAGAACATAGGCCCAGCAACACCCAAGGAAGTGCTGCAGACCAGAGACAGTTGTGACACCTGAATTCAGTTTTAAGGGTGCAGTGCCATCGTTCCGCCAACCCGTTGCTTTGTGGGTGGTAGGCTGTTGTATGGATCTTTTTAATACCACAAAGAATACAGAGAATTGTAAAAAGTGTAGATTCGAACTGTCGACCGTGGTCAGTTGTGATGGAGGATGGGCAGCCGAACCTAGTGATCCAAGAAGAAACGAAACCCTTGGTTACAGTTTCTGCTGTGATGTTGGGTAAGGGGATAGCTTCCACCCAACGAGACATTCAGCCTGTTGTGGACAGGATATACCTGTGGCCCTCCGATGGAGGCAGGGGACCGATAAGATCCATATGTACATGACGGAAATGTCACTTAGGGATGTCAAACTTGCCGAGTGGTGGAGAGGTGTGACGCCCTATTTTGGTTCGTTGACAGGAAATGCAGCTGTGTGCCCGTGTTTGACAGTCCTGTTTCACATCTTTCCACACTAAACGCTCAGTGACGAGGTGAGTGGCGGCTCAGATGCTGGGGTGGGCGAGATTATGCAAGGCGTCGAAAACCTGTCGGCACATTGTGGGCGGGAGCAAAGTCCACAGAATGCCCGTAGAAGAGTCGCATCACACTTCGTCTGAAATGCCAGGGAACTTAGCCTTGGTGAAGATGAGCGAAGACTGTGGGTCCATGAGCAGACCCTGAGTGTCCTCATCCGAAGCCTGTAGAGTGGTGAGGTCGGATAAATTGATGATACTTGAAACAGCATTGATCCGCGAGATGAAATCAGTGGGGATGTTCTTCGTGCCTTTGATGTAGCTTACGTCTGTAGCAAATTGAGAGACCAGGTCAAAGTCGCAGAAGCGTCGGGGAGGAAGATCCTCTGGCGGATTGCAGAAGGCGTCTGCCAGTGGTTTGTGATCAGTAAGAATGAAGTAAGGATGGTCCTCGATGTCAGTGCGAAAATGTTTGACAGCCTCATACACCACCAGAAGCTCTCTATCAAAAGCAGAGTATTTCTTCTGTGCTGTAGACAGTATTTTAGAAAAGAAATGAGGTGGTGAAACTGTGTCGTCTTTGCTCTGTTGTAATACTGCCCCGACCACGATGTCACTGCTGTCCGTAGTGGTGAACAAGTCGGCAGATGGATCAGGTGGGTGAGTATGACTGCGCGAGCTAAAGCTGCTTTAAGAGCCCTGAAGGCCTCTAGCATGGGTTCAGTCCAACGGGCTGGTTTAACGCCCAAAGTTTGTTTGCTGGAGAACGAGTCCATTAGCGGGGCCTGCATGGTGGCAGCAGGAGGTAGATAACAGCAGCAGTAATTTATAGTACCTCAGAAACGTCTGAGCTCTTTGTACGTAGCTGGGGGTGGCAATGACATGATAGCCTGCACGTAGGGTTTGGGAGGCTGTATTCTGTCTGCGGAGACAGTGTGTAATCCAGAAATGTCACAGAAGACTGACGCAATTGGAATTTTTCTTTGTTGACCTTCACATTGTTGGATGCCAAAGTCTGGAGGACTCGGGATAAATGATCTTCATGGTCTTCAGTCGATTTGCTGAAAATGAGTGTGTCATCCAGGCATGCGAAGCAGAACTCGAATCGTCATAAGATTGAGTCAGTGAAACATTGTCATGTTTGTGCCACATTCTTTAAACCGAATGGCATGAAGTTGTACTTGAACAAACCGAGTGGCAAGATGATCACAGTCTTTGGCATGTCTTCCGGCGCTTTGGGAATCTGCTGATAAGCATGTTTGCCATCAGTCACACTGAAGATTGTGGTGCCCGATAACATATGAGTGAAGTCATGTATGGTTGGCACAGGGTAATTGTCTATGACAGTGCGAGCATTTAAACTTCTGTAATCACCACACATTTGAACAGAACCATTGTGTTTGGTGATGAGGTGAATTGGTGAAGACCAATTGCTGTCTGATGGCTGTCGAATGCCTGCCTCCAGAAGTTAGTTAATTTGCTGCTGGGCTGCACACAACTTAATGGGGTTGAGGTGTCTAACCTTGTGTCTAATAAGAGGGCCGACAGTGGTAATTATCTTGTGTGTCATTCTGTCAGTGATTCAGTGATGGAAGAGACTGAGAACTGCACACAAGGCTGAGTACCATTCTGACATGGAGTTTTGGGATGAGTGGGCCGTGATGAGGTGTAGCCATTAGTGCAAGTGAGAAAAGGCAGCATGAAAGTCACATGCCTATTACGTGAGCACAGCTTGTGCTTGTTTGTAGAACTCAGCCGCGTGGGTGCTTGGGCAGTGCGGAGGTCACTGAACACAAATCGTCACACGCAATGAATGTTTTTGAACTAACCTGATGAGTGTTCAAACTGATGCTTGGCAATGAAGTCCGATCCAGTAAAGGAACTGCAGATTGCAGTTTCAACAGCAAGGTGCGGGTCGCAGTGAGCTCATTGTAAGTGTGAGCAATGCATTGTTTCAGCTCGTCGTTCTCCTGGCAGAGGTGCACTGCTGAGTCGTATTCTGAAAGTAGGTTAATGATGCAGGTTACAATCTTGCCCGCGAGTGTGGAACACTCATGGACTAAATCCCATGTTAAGTCGGAAACAGAATGAGGAGAGTGGGTGCCAGAGTACAGTATCTGAGTGTTAGACAGGTGGTGTAACACTGAACACTGGACTACATTTGGGGACAGCTTGTAGTGGGACAAAAAAATCCATACTGAGAATTGGTCTGTCGATGTCGGCGATGTAGCATGTCCACGGAAAATGCTGAGAAGGGGATAAGTGCACCATTACTTTCACAGAATCAACAGTTTGTAACATTGATGTGTTGACAGCTCGTAGGAGAGACTACATCAGTGAAAAGTTGGCAACAGCCAATGATCGAATTATGATAGGTCAGCGCCAGTGTCAATTAGGTGGACAAACTGCGACGAAATGTCTGTCATGTATAAACGACCGCTCAGCTGAGGGGACGAGTGGACGGAGTGCAAGTTAGGGGATGTCTGTGAAGTTCCCCGCAGGACTCGGTGTCACTTAGTTCCTGTGGTCGGCATTGGGTGTTGACAAGGTAACGTGAACTTCTTGGCCTCAGCCCCAAAAATCTTGTGGTACCAACAGTATGGATGAGCCGGATGTGGTGGCGGCAGTGACTGTGATAGCGGGGGAGGCTTGTCCTCGTTGATCTGTTCTGGGACATAAACCAGGATGTATGAAGCATGGGCGATTCTTGAGTGCTCAGAAAGAGGAGAGGGCAAATGAGTACTGCCTGGCGGCATAGAAGGTGTGGAAGCGGAATGGGCTCTGTCCCTGCCTGCAGAGGGGCAGTAAACAGGAGGTGTAGTGTCACACAGCGATGGTGGATGAGCTGGGTGTTTCTGGTGCAGGAGCACATACAGCTGATCTGTGATGTGTAGGCGAGAACCGATAGACTCAAAACAGTGCGGCAGTAGGTGTATCTGTAGGTCAGTAGGTAACTTGGCAGACCATACCGCCCACAGGGTGACATCTGGCATCATGTGTTCTTTTATGAGTAACATGAGGCAGCACCAAAGCTGTGACGGAGTGTGTTCTCCCAGGTGCTCTTCATACAGAATCTTGATTATCAATTCTTGTGGCAAGCAGGAAGTCGGTCCAATATTGTTTTCTTGGCGAACTCATACATCGGTGGTGGTGGAGGCGAAAGTAGGAGATCACAAATTAAATCCAAGTGGTCGTGAAGGTGTGTGACCAAACATAGGAACTTGGAGTTGTCATCAGTCACTTGATGCAGCTCGAAGAGGTGCTCCACCAGTGCGAACTATGAAACTGGATTGTCCTTGTGTAAGGGAGATAGCTAGGGTAGGCGGACTGGAAGTGGAGACGAAGGTTGCTTCAGCGTGTCTTGGAAGACCTGCAGTCCCGCTGCACAAGAGTTCATTCTAGGATCCGGCATCACCGGAGTGGAAATGTTACTAGCACACACGTTCAGAGCAATGGCTGGTTGTATAGTCTCTGAAGATGCCTGAAAACATGACACGGCAGGCATAGTTGGTACTGCAGAAGTGAACGGGCGAGCAGGGTGTAATGAGCGGCTGTAATTTGGACCAGAAATTGCAGGAATAGCACTGACATTGTCGAACTCGGAAATGACATGTAAGGCTGGTGTGGCAGACACAGATGGTGCTGCAGAAGGAGTGAGCGGTTGTGTGGTCAGAATCAAGGCCCCCTGTGGGGGTGGGGTGTGGCCTGGAGCTCAAAGTGGGAACAACGAGAGTTTTTCGCGCACTCTGGTTATGCACCCTTTGTGGTAGGATCATAAAACACTGGTGAAACCTGTTGGCTGTCGCACTGTCATAGTACTACATTGCTGGGTGAAGAGGCTATGTTGAGTGCACTCGTACCCACGTGGTCGCGAAACTGGGCTGCCGGTCCGGTGGTTTGTTCTGGCAAACTGAAGGCATAAAAATGTCTGTTACTGATTTGTAAAGAAGGCGAGGCTGGTGTAGATTGGTAATAGTTGAATGCATGTGCGTTTTGCACAAATAGCGGCGTTGCACACGGCACTACTGTAACTGACGTCGTGGTGCGTAGAGGATAGGAGCACGTGTGCGAATTTCGGTCCCTTTGAACTTTGTACAAGCAATCGATTGTCACACTATTTAATAGATCGTCCACTTCACTTTTCATTTATTCTTGTGCGTAATCTGGTGTAACAAAACCTGAGTCCATTGTCTGAGGTATCTGCGTAACACTTGGTTGTTGTGGAGTTGCTATTGTAGAGGTTATCCTCCTCGAAGATCCTAGATCATTGTCTGTTAGCTGCGAAATAACTGACAGCGGAGGATTGTGTTGGCTGGTTGTAAGAGGTGGGCCACCAAATCTTCGTAAAGAATGTTCAGTGGTGTAACCATGGCATTGTACATGAAACCTGTTGATTCTATATGACCAGTCGTGGAAGACGTAGAACTTTTTGCCCGGGGTCACCAATATGGGATTCTGGATATGGATTGTAATATATGCAATAAACAGTTCCCAAGTTTTCTATATACACATGTATTTTACCATAAAGACTGATACACATGAACCCTGCATGAAGTACAAAGGCAGACTGAATTAAACATGGCGGCTTGTCAGAGTAGTTCATGTTCCAAAGATTGTAAATTGTGTGGTCGATGTGACCTATCGACGCTACAACTATTTATCCTAACCAAATAAAAGCATCTGATGGATGTAATAAAGATGTTGGCATTTAATTAATTAATACAGAAAAAGTGGAAAATGCCACATTCTTTTAATAAATTCATTGCTATGGTACTGATTATGAAAGAGTAATAAAATTGTATCAGATTCCCTTGACTGAATTAGTGTAATTGAATTACTCAACACACCTCCAACATACAGCAGATTCCAATCATAAAATTTCTTGTAATCCACTGTGTATACACTGTGTGAGTGTGGATAGGACACCAGCAGTTTGCTATGGGGCCATATTGACAGTTTTTGTGCGTGGCCTTCCACTGTGCTGCTATAAATGACAACTCAGACTGCATGAAATAACTGATGATGCCCTACCTGTATCAAATGCATAATTTTTGAGCCAACAAAGAGCTTTCTGAAATCTAAGACTGTTTTTAATGTTAATTTAGATTAAAATTACTCATAAACAGTGAATGTTAGAAAGTACTCATGGTAAACAGGTACTAAGTAAAATAAAGGTAGTAAGTATGTAGCAGTTGAAAATTGATTATCTTTTGTGTAAATCTGGAAAATAATTGATGAAACTTTTGGCTACTTTCGATGAATAATGTCATCAAAATATCAGTTTCATTCCTAGGCATATTAACATTTGCTTCAGTAGAGACAGTGTGAAGTAAATGCACATTATCATTATGATGTGCCACATGATAAAATGGTTCTCTTTGTACACTAACTGATGGCCAAGTTAGTTCATTTAACAGACAACCTATATGCAGATTATGACCTCCTAAATATCATTCATTTTTATTTCTGGCTTTAAAAGTGAACATCTGAGGTTGGGCTTTACCATGGCTGTTATCAATATTAATTGTTATGTACGAATCATATACTGTATGGACAATTCAGGTAGAATGTGAATAATTTATGGAGTATAGGAAGCAACTCACTGAAATGTAGAAGTGCAGAACTGTTGAAAGGCACATGTAGGCACATATAATCTAAAGCGGCAAAGAAACTGGTATAGGCATGCGTAATCAAATACAGAGATATGTAAACAGGCAGAATACAGTGCTGTGGTTGGCAGTGTTTATATAAGACAACAAGTGTCTGGCGCAGTTGTCAGATCTGTTACTGCTGCTACAAAGACAGGTTATCAAGACTTAAGTGAGTTTGAATGTACAGCACACAAGTGATGGGCTACAGCATCTCCGAGGTAGCAATGAAGTGTGGATTTTCCTGTATCACCATTTCACAAATGTACCATGAATATCATGAATCTGTTAAAATATCAAGTTTCCAACATTGATGCTTCCAGTAAAAGATCCTGCAAGAACAGGACCAATGATGACTGAAAAGAACATGACAGAAGCGCAACCCTTCTACAAATTGCTGTAGATTTCTATGCTGAGCCATCAACAAGTGTCAGCATGTGAACCATTCAATGAAACATCAACTACACTCCTGGAAATGGAAAAAAGAACACATTGACACCGGTGTGTCAGACCCACCATACTTGCTCCGGACACTGCGAGAGGGCTGTACAAGCAATGATCACACGCACGGCACAGCGGACACACCAGGAACCGCGGTGTTGGCTGTCGAATGGCGCTAGCTGCGCAGCATTTTTGCACCACCGCCGTCAGTGTCAGCCAGTTTGCCGTGGCATACGGAGCTCCATCGCAGTCTTTAACACTGGTAGCATGCCGCGACAGCGTGGACGTGAACCGTATGTGCAGTTGACGGACTTTGAGCGAGGGCGTATAGTGGGCATGCGGGAGGCCGGGTGGACGTACCGCCGAATTGCTCAACACGTGGGACTGGATGAAGCGTCGTCTCACGCGGTCTGCACGTCCAGCACGAACGCTGGTCCAACTGAGGCACCAGGTGGAAATGGCATGGCAAGCCATTCCACAGGACTACATCCAGCATCTCTACGATCGTCTCCATGGGAGAATAGCAGCCTGCATTGCTGCGAAAGGTGGATATACACTGTACTAGTGCCGACATTGTGCATGCTCTGTTGCCTGTGTCTATGTGCCTGTGGTTCTGTCAGTGTGATCATGTGATGTATCTGACCCCAGGAATGTGTCAATAAAGTTTCCCCTTCCTGGGACAATGAATTCACGGTGTTCTTATTTCAATTTCCAGGAGTGTATATTGGCTTTTGGAGCCAAAGGCCCACTAGCGTACACTTGATGACACAAAGATTTACACCTTGCCCATCAACACTGACATTGGACTGTTGATGGCTGGAAACATGTTGCCTGGCCGAACAAGTCTTGTTTCAAATTGTATCAAGCAGATGGAAGTGTGTGGGTATGGAATCCAGAGATCCTGCATGTCAGCAAGGGACTGTTCAAGTTGGTGGAGGCTCTGTAATGGTGTGGGGCATGTGTAGTTGGAGTGATGTGGGACCCCTGATATATCTGGATAAGACTCTGACAGGTGACACCTACATAAGTATCCTGTCTGATCACCTGCATCTATTAATGTCCATTGTGTATTCCAATGGACTTGGGCAATTCCATCAGGACAATGTGGCACCCCCCATGTCCAGAATTGCTACAAAGTGGCGGGTATGTAATGTTTTCTTAGCACCTATCGACTTTTAATGGTTTCTGAGTCAATAAATTCTTGCTTGTTGAAATAGGTGCAGTCACTATTTCATTCAACTCAACATGAATTCAGCTACTCATTCTTCATTACATTCAGTGAAGATTTCATCAAGTATTTGTTTAGAAGTGCATAATGAACAAAAATGAAGAACGGTCAACATTCAGCTGTAGTTGATTTCAAAATAGAATGTATGCTGCTTGGAAATGATTTAAAAATAGAATTTATAGTCTGTGGAAAAGATTGACTATGTCACTGCATCCATAGGTAGGAGTGTTTTAATATCTGTGTTTACTAACTATAGGTGAGATGTGGCCTTGGCTCATTCTTGATTATTGATTATCATTTTCTTCCTGGAATTTCCATTATTGTAATAACAAACTTATTTAGACTTTTAGCAAATGGAAAATTCACTTGGGAAAACCATAAAATCCCAGGAAGACAGAATTGGTGACATACCTTACCTTCAGAAAGTGAAATTTTGAGTACTTCTGACAAACTCACATAAAATTACAAAGAACTATCATAGCTTTCAGAACAATTGTTTGCTTCCTTGGGAAGGAAAGAGAGATGGAGAGGAGAATTGTAGATTGGAGGGGCAGGTCACAACTACTGTTCTGGGAACAAAGGGAGACAAAGATGAGAAAGATAGAGAGAGGAGAAGATCAAAGATATTACATTGGCATTGTGGTGGCTTCTCTTCAGAGGTGACAGACGGATAGAATGAGAAGTAAAAATTGATTAAGACAAGGAGAAATGAAATTGGTGGTGCAATTAAGAATTAAGAAAGTGGGAAAGGAAATGGAGGAAAATCGAAGGGTTAGAAAGGTGGGGAGGAGGAGTAAGATAATGTATTTTGCCTAGGATGATTGTTGTACCAGTATATGTCTGTCTGATGCACACATGTAATTATAGTAAGTTCTTTTGCTAATCGGGTTTACCTTGTGTGTTATTCACATTGGTTTGTCGCATACAAGATTATGCAAGTTATTGCAAATGTAGAAGAATTTAAGCAACCTTTTTCATAAATATATTTCATAAAAGCAATGGAAGTAACGTTCAGTGATGCTAATAGAGTAAGAAATGTACTCACAGCTGTTTAAATATCTGGAACATTCCTTGTCCCCTTCACAAGTACTGAATAATTCTAAAACTAGGTCTAGAAATATTGTGTTCATGGTGTAGCCCTAGGCCTGATCACAGATGCTTTAGATGTTATGTATTTAAATTTTTGGATTTTGATGCCCCTGGTTTTTGAATTTCAGTTATTTTTCTGACAAGATTCTTTTTCGGTGGCACCAGATTCACTTCAACACATCACAGCACTCTGGCCACACCATTATGTAAATAGTTTCATTTTGTTTATACAATACTGTGTGCTTAGCAGCTTTGTGTCATGTGTACCAGTAACTGTCACATTCTTGAATGGAATTCTGTTTCCTCAATAATTCCGAGCCCCACTATTTTAAAAAAGAAAGCACTTGTTTGTAAACTTATAAATACAATATGGGGGACAGCAACTTGCCTATTTAAATTTGGCACCCTGAAGCAAGGTCATTCTGAGAAGGTGGGGGGTAGGCACATTCAAGAGGGCAGAGTGTAAAGTTGTAGATTCAGTGTTTCACTTAGTATCATGGAGTAGACAAAACTGTAATGTACGTTCACTGATGATGTGTACTTTTGTAATGGTCACTCTATCATTGCCATGCAATGAGCATCCCATACTCATTTCATTGGTATGCCTCGAGTCTTGTTCCTGGCTGGCAGTTGTATGTTTCATGAGTAAACAACTTCAGGGAAACTGGTGATGTGAAGGGGGGGGGGGGGGGGGCTTCCATGCCATGAACAGCAAGGTCACAGGTCACCCCAGAACATTGGGTAGGTAAGGGTTTCTGTTTTATGATCCTCCAGCGCTCTACCAACAAACATGTGGCTTCTGTTGGGTTGTCTTCTCATTCTGTGGGGTGAATCCTTTATGAAGAACTAAAATTTCATGCCTACAAGTTAGCTGTGGTGCAGCAACTAAATCTATGAGATTTTGTTGCTTGAGAAACTGCATGTCAGGTGCTTTTTTGCATGCCTAACAATGAACTTGTTCTCTTCAGTGATGAGTCTCACTTCCACCTTCTGGGATCTGTAAATAGGCATAACTTATGCTACTGGAGTTCACAATGTCTAACTATACATACAGTACTACAACTTGGAATAATTGGTCCATGATTTTTTTGAAGAATATTGATGAGCAGTTTTGGTGACTTCTGACCATTAAGTCCACATAATTCAGGAGTTTTTGCTGCCAACACTCAATGAGTTGGATGTGGGCAGCATATGGTTCAACAGGATGGTGCTTCAGCACACACAGAGTGTGTTTCAACAACTGTTTTGCTACACTACTTCCCAGGATACCTCATCTTCTTGAGAGGTGATCTGCACTGGCCAAGGTGGTGACCTGGTTAGCTCCATGTGACAGTCATGCTCCATGCCCCATGTGACAATGACTTTTTCATGGAATATTCCTAGTTCCCTTCCTCATATGAAGAACAACGTTCATCAAGATGTCACCAACATATTCCTTGATATGCTGTAAAGAGTTGAAGAAAACTTCTGAGTTCAATTAACACAATGTATTGAGAATAATGGACGTCATCTGCTTGATATCATCTTTAAAATTGTGCAGACAGAGAGTACTGAAATGTTGTACTTGGTGCTGTTCAAAGAATTAAATATAAACCTGCCTTGCTTTTATTTAAATTGAATTTTTAAATAAGCATGTTGCTCTGCCCTACTCTGTTCATTATTGGTGTATATTTCATAGAGTTTGAAGCGCATATAATTCCCTGAAATATTCATTTTATGTGTTTCTGTGGCAGTTCTTATTAATTTTGAACTTCTAAAAAACAACTACATTGCACACAATAAATTGTATCTGGGACCATAAATAAGAAAAAAATGAGAAATGTAATAGTGTATTTGTAGAGAATATTGTTCTGGAAAACCACATGGGTATAGTGATCTTTGTCGATTGATTTCAAATAAAAGATTAGTGAAGTGGTGTAGCGACTGTGGTTCAGAATACATGTTAAAATGTAGATCACCCATTTAATTGGTTGTGTAAATCAACTGAAAGGACAGAGACTAGTAAAGTAGTGCGGTACCAGGGCATAGGACCGTGCCTACTACAGTAATCCAGTTTTAAATCAGACTTCAGTGTGCACCACAAACAAACAAGAAAAGTTTTCATCATAATTTTACATTACATGTGAGAGGAAATGGAGAAAGTAGGGTGGGAGTGGAAAGGGGGGAGGGGTACAGTATTGGGTAAGTCATTCTTATCTTACAGGGCAGCTAGGGGTGGTAACAACATACACTTACCAGAGCTGAAGGTGGCACAGCCATGCATGTTGAGGCTTTCTTACATCTCATACTATTATAAAACTCCATAAATTGATCTCTGGCTATGAAATGCTGATTTAATAGGCAGCTCTGTGTGGGAAATAGTTTACAGGGAAGGACATTCAGAGAAAAAAAGCAAAAGTAGGTGTTTCTAGAATGAAATTTTCACTCTACAGCGGAGTGTGCACTGATATGAAACTTCCTGGCAGATGAAAACTGTGTGCTGGATCGAGACTTGAACTCAGGACCTTTGCCTTTCGTGGGCAAGTGCTCTACCAACTGAGCTACCAAGCACGACTCACACCCCGTACTCACAGCTTTAATTCCGCCAGTACCTCATCTCCTACCTTCCAAACTTCACAGAAGCTCTCCTGCAAACCTTGCAGAAATAGCACTCCTGGAAGAAAGGAGGAGAGCTTCTGTGAAGTTTGGAAGGTAGGAGACAAGGTACTGGTGGAATTAAAGCTGTGAGTATGGGGTGTGAGTCATGGTTGGGCAGCTCAGTTGATAGAGCACTTGCCTGCAAAAGGCAAAGGTCCCGAGTTCGAGTCTTCGTCCAGTACACAGTTTTAATCTACCAGGAAGTTTCAAAGTAGGTGTGTTTGAAAGGCTGCTGATTAAAGTACTGTATGGAATAATGTTGCAGAGCAAGGTGAAATAGAATGTCCATAAAAGAACTATTTGAATGTTAATTAACTTTCATACTGGGCGTTTTGTTCCCAGTGAGTTGTTCTGTACCAGCTATCATTTTGTTGCACACAGAAACTGAATACCCTGTGTGAGTTTTCTGGGTTTGAGATGCTGTAGAAGATTCAGCTGCCATTTTATGGTGTTCTGTTTCAGTATTTAGTTTATGCAACTAGTATTTGTCTCCTGGTGTCTCTAGGGTTATTTTCATGCTGCTAAAACACATGGAAATATAATACCAACAACATGTTTGATACATCAAAAAAAAATTTCACGTTGTCCGAGTCATTACTTTTTGTTTACATACATGCCAGATGAAAATGCAGTTACTGTTGTTCAGAGAATAAACTTTTTTTAATACATGTGACAGCTTTGACAGTATTTAAAACGTGAATTGTCAATATGTTTTGAAGATACAATGACTGCAGTAATATTTATGCCACACCCTGAAATGTGTCATATTGCTTTATGTGTTCATGACTGACACATCAACAAGTCATGCACATAAAATAATATTGAACTGGATCTTTAAACAGATTCACCTCCATCAGTGCGGTTGATTCAGGATCCTCAACAAGGAACAGAAGAAAGTGGTGATGGGCAGTCTACCACTGATATGCTCCGTGATTTGCTCAATCAGAAACGGCATTTGCTTTTATCTAAATTAACCTCCATGGACTCTGAGGTAAGTTACAAGTACAATGGTGTAGTGAGAGCAGGCAATTGTTCTGAATTTTGTCATACTTATAGTTTTAAAAATCCACAGAACTATAGGAGCATGTTGATCTCCAATTTTCCTGCAAGTGACTCTCCCACTACATCTCTAGACCATCCCAAAACCCGCATTACTTAGCTGCAAAATTAAACTGAGTTTATGATTTGGATTATTGCTTGCTTCCCACATAATTCATTTGTTTTCTTTGATGAATACTATATACCACATAATACAGTAATCATATACACAGATCATAGCTGCCCTTACGTTTTATGAAAGGCATGATTTTTTGGTTCCTTTCCTTTTTCTTTCTGTATTTGATGTAAGGCCATTACAATCACTTATTTGGTGTATACTACCCATAAAAACTTTGCACATGTTTCTGGTATTGATAAAACTCTGCTGCTCTGTTTATTGATATGTGCTCTTGATTTAATAAAGGAAAAAGTTACTACATGAAAATTTACCTTCCTTATTGCGAAGCAAGAAAAAATCCCTTTAGCTGTTGCTAAAGCCAAAGAATCTATGTAGGAGAGGAATGTTCTTGATTGACTAAAATGTAGTCAAGAAATTCCAATAGAAACCTATAAAGTTCCTGCCAAATGTTTGAACTCTACAAAAGTTCAGTGTTTGACGAGTATTGCGTGGCATTGAAGAATGTTCCAAAAGTAGATGCATGAAATTAAAAAGTAGAGACTTTTAGACACTGGTCTTAACTTTCATGTGTTAATATTAGCAATAAATTTGTAGCATATTACATCTGTCCATTGGTAGGCAAAAAATAAATGAATTTACATTTTTTTATGGACTATCCTTACAAATATTTCTTACTTTCCACCCTTCAAAAATTTCTGTGCTTATGTTTCAAAATATATATATTTGTAATCTAGTGTATTCATACTTTCCTTCCCATTATGTAGATTCACCCACCCCTTATCTTTTCAAGCTGTAGTAGAAGTTATAAAGCTACAGTATTGTAAATATTCATCTTATAATATCCTTTTTATCTTTAAGAATAGATTATTATGCCTATCCATTCAGTCCTTTTATTTGTGTCATGTGTCGCATATCCCAGTAATTCAGGAAAATTGTCAGGAACTTGAATGGATTAGTGTTGAGTACATGGGGTGTCTGAAAGTAAAACTTGGAACACTTATGTTGAATATCTGTTTATCATTCAAGTTTTCCTAATGTCAATATCAGAGATTCACAAATCATTGTGTTTATTGTGTTCTTATGTCTTCAGTTGGTTTTTTAGTTTGTAATATTTGATTTCTTGTGAAGTTTCTTATTCAGGCATTAAATAATCTTATATAGACATTATTAATTTAGTAAACTCAGTGTAAAGCATGATTCATGTTTTATGTGGTTTTTAATTGTTTCAAAATGAAACAGGTATATAGAGTTTTGGAATGACAACAGCTGGCTGGCCTATGTTGAAAGAACAATTTCATTTATTTGATTGTTGTCTCGATCTTAATTCCAGATAAACAATGAGTATGAAGCCAAGTTTCTGCATGCATGCTGTGTGATTATTTTATGCTGTCCATTTCTGTATTAATACATTATACTTATTTTGTGCTTTATTATTGGGGTACTGTTCCTTATATTTCACTATGAGTCTCTGTAAGCTTAACACAGTTTTACAGTCTGTGAAACAATTTTTCTAATTTTAGTTCTTTTGTCAATTTACTTTCAGTATTAATGAATTTTAAAGGAAAAAACCTTATCAGAAAATTGCAGTGGGTAGTTTTTTTTTAGATGATTTTAAGATCTTTGAATCCCACGGAACACTGCATATTATGAACATTTTTACATGGTAAACCTTTTTTGGTAACAAATTCAACAGTAAATGTGCAATACACAAGAGCTATGAGACATCAACACGCAAGTTTATTCTGTCAGGAAATACACCAATGGATGAGTAAACAGCAATTTACAGGAAAATAACATACACTTGTTTTTATTATTAGAACACATAATTACTGAAAATTTGCTTCATAATGGTTGGATATCCCTGTTATGTGACAACACTACAATAAAAAAAGAAATAAATGGTTGTCATCCCTGACATTTGTGTATTGTTATCTGGTGTAAATGCACTGTAATTCAAAGAGAAAGTGCACTATTTGGTGATCAAAGCACAGTTGTCGAGTTCTTACCTCTACCAGCTAATTCACATTACATCTCCGTTGTGACTCGCAGTGGCAAAAAAAAATTAAATAACAAGGTACCATGATAATTAATAAAGCATACCATCAGCTGAAAATTATTTATATAGGTTTATGTTACACAGATACAGTTGGAAATTATTAATGTGATTGTATATGATCTGCACAGTTTCATATGATTGATCTGGAGTGAAATGATATAACAATGTCCTTAACCAACTTAATAACTGTCTAAGGACTATGAGAAATAGATTAGTGTGATGCTCGAGATTCTCATCAACATAGATGAGAACATCATATTAGGCTTTGTTATATCAGAAATATTTGCCATTAAAATACTATCTTACCTACTGAATTTCACACTTTGAGCTATTCAGAACACTGGAATCACAAAAAGTCACAATAGCTCAAACCTATGGAAAGCAATTTGTAGCTGAAGACCAAATTCAAACAGCCCACTAAAATTTTACAATTTTTCTGCATAACAATGACTAATATAGCATGTTTTAAGCCACCATAATGAAAGCTTTGAGGAACGTATTCCTAAATGGAATGGTATAATGACAATATTAATCTACTTCACCGTTTTGAAGCCATTCCTTTTATAACAGATATGACTATATGAGAAATATTTTGAAATGTTGGGTGTGGGAAATCCAAAATAAATTTATTCAACAAAGTAATGTCAAGAAAGAATTCTGTCAATTTGTGTGATCTAAATGCTGGAAAAAAAAGATTAGCTACTGAGAAAAGAGCTTCAAATACCCAGACTGCAGTGAAGTTAAGTTACAAATGAGGTACTGTTCAAACAACAATGAACTGACTGTATAAATAGTGTGCAAATTTTCAAACCTTGTGGAATGTTTCCTACCTTGTATATATTTTAGTGAAGAAATCCTAGGCAGTGAGCTACGCTTTATATCAAGAATAGTATTCAAGTTTTCTATAATATTTGATGGGATGTGGAAAGTAGGGCCTCCAGATGAACTTGTGACATTTTATTGCTTTTTGTGCTATTTCTTTTGTTACTTTCTTCAAAACTTCCGTTTTCTTTTGTTCTTTTGTTTTTTAGGGTGGGACTGAGAACACTTTACATGGCTCAACTGAGGGTGTGGCTTCTTGCAATGCATCCGATGCTGGCAGTATCATCACAAACCCGGCATTCACAAGACAAAGGGCCGGTCACCAAGCTTCGTTCCGTAGTACTGTTTCTGATAGTGAGATAGAACAGGGCAATGTGAGTTTTTGCATTTTTGTATAGCCACATTTGCCACGCTTTTTTCCGTTGTTTGCCTGCTGAATGGCACCTATTTTTGCAGTTTAGCCTTTGGTTCTGCTGCATGTTGCATGATTTTTCTTTTTGTAAAGGGTCTATTCTGTGATAGTCAAGTTATTGATGCCCTGTATAGCTCTTGAGGAATAGTCTAAATCACTGGTTCCCAATCTACAGCAATAAAACCTCTGATTGATCACTTGCACCATAACCACTCTTTACTTTTAATGATTGTTAAGAATCAACAGTATTCTTGAATAATAGTCTGGGGAAGTCATAAATGTGTTGAATATTACTTTCCAGTACCAGATGAGTGGATAAGTTGCTTCTTCGTTCTTTATAGAAACCCTAAGGTTCTGTAGGCTAATTCAGAAAATTGGCTTTCCACTACCAGCTAAGTAGATAAGTTACTTTTCCTTTATTTATAAGAGACTTATGGTTCTGAAGGTTGCAGTTTGGGAACTGCTGATTTAGATTTGAGTTTTTATACATTGTGCAACTGAAATATGTGATTCGGAGTATTTTAAACTTGACTTTAAAAAAAAGAAAAAAAAAACATTTTAGCCTTGATAGTTACTATGAAGAGAACTTACTGATTGCAAATTTGTGTACTCCACATACTAAACTCATTAATTTATGTGATTTTCATTTATTAACGAAATTATTTACTCAATGTTGTGTACACTTCTGACCATTAAAATTGTTTTGACATGAAGGCAGCGTGCAACAGAAGTCAAACTAGCATGAAGTGTACAAAATGCTTAGATATGCAAATAATTACCATTGCAGTGCAGCTGTTCAAAGTAGGTAGGAGTGACACCATCTGTGTTATATATAAGACTATGCTATGGGTTTCTCATTCAAAAATTACATCTCAGTGTTGTTTGTTTGTGAGAAGATTATGTTAGGCTGCATCATAGAAGGAGAAACACATACTATCTTGTGACAGAATTTGACTATTGAGGCTGTAATTTATTATTCTGTGATATTGCTATTCATATTGGCCAAGATCTCATTAGAATATGTCATTGATTGGTTCAGGAAGGCCATAATTAATGCTGAGCAGGACCTCAGTGGTTCCACATGATAGAAATAAGGGTGCATGAAAATATAGTGAACAGGGACAGTGATTGCATCTCTGTGATGCTTGTGATGATGTGCTGAAAATGGACTGGACAGACTGGTGTCTCCAGAACACAATGTTTGGCCACTCCCCCAACAATTCTACCAGTACCGTTCAGGACTATCGCTTCTGACAGCAAGTTATGTCGAACGATAACATCCCCAGTCTTAAATTTTCAATGTAAATAAGTATTCTACAACAAGTTCTAGATGGCTGCAGATGACAAACTGTAAAAGGAAAACAAATGTAATGCAAAGTGTGAAAAACCACAAGATGTGAAATGAGGTCCCATGACCATGTGTCCGGAAATGCATCATTGCCACGGTAGGTGGTACTGACGAATGAAAGTTACTGTGACCATGTGCTGTGTGTTCCTTGTGTTTTGGGGTCTGTGAAATTGACACAGTGAACTGTAGGCAGCAGAACGTCTGATATTCATGTTGGGAACAAGCCGTAATGGTGTTTGTATACAGCCAAGCAGATGGAAATGGTCAAAAGGAGTATGATGCGATGCCCCATCCAGTTTTATCCTAGTGTGGATAATTTTTTGCTATTAAAATTGTCTGTGAGTGGCATTCAGATTCATTCATAAGTGTGGGGGACAACCAGGTGTAGTACAGTACTCAGTATACAACTAGAGTTCATCACTCTACCAATATCAAGGCAAGCATTCTACCAGTTTAAAATAAATGTTGCAAAAGGAATTACTGTTGTAAAGTCAATATCATAAAGATGTATGCACAACTACTTGTAACCAACTTTAAGATGATGACATTTACCTGTTTGGTGACTAATATGGATGGGTAACAGACATAAAACCATCCAATGAAGATTTCAGCACTGACATAAGTATCAAAACATATGTTTGATGCTAAAATACATTAATCATGCAAACGTACACTGCAGAATTAATGTAATATCCACTATGTGATCCAATGTATCCAGACACCCCCCAGAACATAAATATTTCATATTAGGTGCATTGTGCTGCCACCTATTGCCAGGTATTCCATATCAGTGACCTCAGTAGTCATTAGGCCTCATGAGAGAGCGGAATGGGGACTCTGTGGAACTCACAGACTTCGAATATGGTCAGGTGATTGGGAAACGTGAAGGGACATGTACAACACAATAGCGTACAGGCCGACCTCATCTGTTGGCTGACAGAGACTGCCAAGTTGAAGAGGGTTGTAATGTGTAATAGGCAAACATCTATCCAGATCGTCACACAGGAATTCCAAACTGCATCAGGATCCACTGTAAGTACTATGACAGTTAGGTGGGAGATGAGAAAACTTGGATTTCATGGTCGAGCGGCTGCTCATAAGCCACACATCACGCCGGTAAATGCCAAACAACACCTCACTAGGTGTAAGAAGCATACACACTGGATGATTGAACAGTGGAAAAATGTTGTGGAGTGATGAATCACAGTACACAATGTAGCACTCCAGTGGTAGTGTGTGGGTATGGCGAATGCCCGGTGAACATCATATGCCAATGTGTGTACTGCCAACAGTAAAATTCAGAGGCAATGGTGTTATGGTGTGTCGTGTTTTTCATGGAGGGGGGCTTGCACCTCTTGTTGTTTTGTGTGGCATTATCACAGCACAGGATTACATTGATGTTTTAAGCACCTTCTTGCTTCCCACTGTTGAAGAGCAATTCATGGATGGCAATTGCATCTTTCACACAATCGAGCAACTGTTCATAATTCACGGCCTGTGGTGGAGTGGTTACATGACAATAACATCTCTGTAATGGACTGGCCTGCACAGAATCCAGACCTGAATTCTATAGAACACATTTAGGATGTTTTGGAATGCTGACTTCGTGCCAGGCCTCACCGACCAACACCGATACCTCTCCTCAGTGCAGCATGACGAATAGTCTGCCATTCCCCAAGAAACCTTCCAGTACCTGACTGAATATATGCCTGTGGGAGTGGAAGCTGTCATCATGGCTAAGGGTGGGCCAACACCCTATTGAATTCCAGAATTACTGATGGAGGGCGCCATGAACTTGAGCCAGGTGTCCAGATACTTTTGATCACATAGTGTAAAAACCTAATAAGCATTGAGGATGTTTAGCCACTGTGGCTGTAAATTTTGAAAAGTGTACAACTGTTAGATATAAACTTATGAATCTCTTTGACATAATTTGCTTATGTTAGTTTGAAAACCTTTCATAAAATTATGTATGTAGATTCAGTATCCACCACAGTAATTAATTTTCTTAATACAAAAATATTCACTGTACGTTTTGTTGTCTTCATCTGCTACAAAGCATCCTATTCATGCAGCATGTTCTGGTGATTTTAGCTGGTAAACATCATTCACTTATCTTACGATTTTGTTCCATGTATTCCCCACTCACATTCAAGTGGCTAATGTATCTGAAAAATATTCTGCTATAAGTATACAGTTTAGGGAACAATTATTGATAGCCTAAGAACTTCTAATGAAATAAGGAAACTGTTAAAGCCATTTGCTTTGTATAAAAGACAGAAAAATATATTACTTAACTTTTATATTTTGTCAGTGATCATGGTTTTCACAACATGGATTCCTATCCCATGGTAAATGATACACTAAAGTTCACAAATGAAATTATACTTGAGTCTTTTATTTGGTGGTGAGCACAGTTTATCACCCCGAATGAGAAATGCTACATGAAGAATAAATTGCAGCAAATAATAGTGACTCCAACATTGTAGTATTTATTGTTACTATCCTAGGCTAATACAACATTTCTTGAAGTTGCACAGTATGTGCAGCAAGCCAGTATACACTTTTTCCAAATTGTCGGATTACATTAGCCACTTCTTCTTACTTGTAATTCTGCTGCTCAAAATTCACCGTAGTGGTGTCAATAGCTACTTTTAACTCATTCATCCAAGATGTTGTTCATAAAAGCCCATTTTACCACTAAACACAGTTTTACACATTCGCTCTTATAAAGCAATACTCAAACTGTACGAAGACTGTCCTCATAGGCAAAAGCAGCAGTAAACTTTCTTGCCGCCAATTCGTAGGTGGTGGTTCCCCTCATCTTCATAACTTAATATTAACGCCATGAACACTTACATAATTGTTAACATAGTCACAGTATATTTAAATATGGAAAAACTCTTTTACAAAACATATTATGCTTTAGACACCTGATTACTTAAAAAATAATGTTTCTACATAGTTGTCAGTGTTTAGATCACACTCTTTTCTTTAGGTGGCAGCACCCTTCAGCCACTTCTATTCATTTTGTTTAGTTCTATACTTCAGCCGCGAGATGGCAGATGACAACGCTAGGTGCTCACTGTCGCCTTGCTGCCTGCTACATTTCAGCATCCTCTGCTGCTTGGTGAATGATCTTGATTAATAAAGTTATAATGAAGATTTATTTGCATGGTCTGGAAGTATCTATTGGGTTGTAAGGATACTTGCATCATTATAACATCTGTACCAGAACAAGTACCCTCACTGAGACCAACCACATCACACGATACTTCAAGCCCTTTTTGGCTGTTTTTGTGATCCTGGATCCTTTCAGACAGACAAATGTGCAGGGAGGCAGTTGAATGTGCGTACATCAGATTTGGAGGATTGGGTGCTGCTTCTCAACTGTTTCCATCTGCTTGGCCATATACAAACACCATCCTGGCTTGTTCCTGACATGAATACCCCCGCTGCATCAATCACACGGCCTGCAACACACAAGGAAAACACAGCATATGGCCAGGGGAACTTTCATTTGTCAGTGCCTTATATCATAGCGTCAATGTGTTTCTGAACAGACATTCATAGGACATTTTTTCCTCCATTTCCAATAAGAAGTCTGTCCTTGCAATTTTATTAAGTTCATCCAGTATAAAAAAATCTTGTCTGTTTTCAAATTTGTAAATACATTCTTTGAATATCAGATTTTTATATGTGAAGGTAGTAAAGAGCATTTTTCCTGTTGTTTAATAGAAAGAAAATAAAAGTCACTGATGATACTGTAAATTTACTGAAACAAGTCTGGCTAAAGGAAGGAAAAATTATGTTTTACCCAGAGAAGATCCCATCTGAAAACAAACTGGGCCAGGGATATTGGAAAGTTAGCTATGCACTCTTCAAGGGAACTGTTCCAGCATTTATTTTAAGTGGTTATGCAAACCACGGAAAACCTATGCAGCATGGTCAGCAGGAGTATAACCCTTGACATCCTGAATGCAAGTTCAGCTCAGTGCTGCTGTGCCTACCAGGCTCAGTACTTTATAATGTTGTTCTCTCTGTAGCAGAATAGCACCTGGAAACTTAATCTAACACTCAGAATACCAAGCTTACTCTACTCTTTTCGACTTGGTCTAAATGCCTCATTTTATAATTATTAAAGAACTGATTCACACTACATTTGGGTTCTCCACATTGATCTGCTACACCATGGGCATTTACTGAAGTGGTGACTTGTTTCTCTCTTTTCAGTGTCTCCTTTCATGATGGTTGACTATACGAAAAGAACCACTACTTCTGCAGCCTCTGCCTCCTAAGTCATTTAGCCCCACTGTGTTCATTTGTTTCCTGTTGTTATGAACCCCCTGATTTTACCTGAAATCATGTCAACAACTATCTATGTACCATCTGTCAAATTCACATCCTGTCCTCAAAAAGTATCAATATACTCTTACTGCCCAATGTATGAGATGTTTTATGAACTGGCAGTTTCTCCATGAATGTGTCAACCATAGCTCTATCATCAATTGGTTGATCCAAATACTTCCAATCACGGAGTTAAATTTTGAAATTAGAATTATATTAATACCTTCAGCTGATGACGGGTGTTGATATATATCAACAGGGACAGGTGAAAATGTGTGCCCCAACCGGGACTCAAACCAGGGATCTCCTGCTTACATGGCAGATGCTCTAATCAGCTGAGCCACCGAGGGCACAGAAGATAGTGCGACTGCAGGGACTATCTCGCACATGCCTACCTCGAAACCCACATTCTCACCTTGTATGTCCACACACTACATTCGTAGTGGACATGTCCGAAAGAACAAACACCATATACATATAAGTATTGAGTGAAATTTTTGTTATATTCCTTCGTAGATCTCTCTATCTGCATATTGAAATTAAGCACACTTGTAAAAACTGTTTGGTTCTCTTTACACCAATATTACAATAAAAACCCCTTAGTAAATTCATGAGAACTTTCATTGCCCTCTGGTTGGTTTGAATCTCAACCAATACTGTCTCCATTCAGTAATTTTCCTGTTTGTCCAAGTTTACCCTTTTTGACTAGTTTTCTATTAATAAATGCCAAATAAAAATATGAACTCAGCAATGACAATGGCATCAGGTTTACCGCCTTTGCAACACTGAAAGATATGTGCACCAACAGCACAAATTTCTAATGAAAGGTTATACACAAAGGAACTTGGGCGTTACCAGAAGGTAAAACAGATTATTAGATATATTACATTACAATTGACATCAAAGCAAAGAACTATGTGATGGATGTAAAGACAGCATGGGGTGCTTAGTGTGGAAGGAGAAATTTCCTAGCAAAAAGCTGACTGCAAATACAACTGAAAGCCAAGAATCAGAAGCAGTCTTAAGAAATCAGTACACTACTGTGGATATACTCAAAGACATTGCACAGAAAGCTGAATTTCAGACCCACCTCTGCAATCACTTTGAAATCCTGCAGGAAGAGTGTCCTCAAAAGATCTCAGAAAAAGTATTGAAAAAAGTAGAAGATTCAGTAAAGGATGTGTCTGATGCGGCCATCAAGAAGCGGATCAGCAGCAAGAAGATTTTGTTTCGGGATAAATGCATTCAGGCATTAGCCAAGAGAACAGAAGCCAAGGGGAGCTGGCTATGAGGCACAGATTTTACACAAGGCGAAGCACAGTTTGGAGAAGCATGGAGAACTATCATTGCAACCCTGAGGAGGGTAAACAGATGTATGTCAAAGAAATGATAGATGAGGCTCAACAAGGTTTCTTGGAAAAGACATTCAAAAGATGGACCGTGAAGTTAACTTCTTTAAGAAGGGATTCCAGAAGCACCAAAAGTTTGTCAAGATAATGGGACCATACTTACAAATAAATTCAACATTCCTGAGGGATGAAAACTATATTCCAGGGAGCTCCTCAACTGTGATGAATTCCAACCTCCTGATGTAGATCTAGAATATCCACCACCTACACTGGAGAAAATAAAGAAACTGACAATGAAGCTGAAAGAGAACAAAAATTCCAGGCAGAAGTCATTCAAACTGGGAAAGGGAGAGACTCCACAAGGGTAATTGCCAACTAATCAAGAGAATATGGATTGCAAAGGAGAACCCAGAAGATTGGAAGACTGCGTTCATCAGCCCTATACAGAAGAAAATTGACAAAATGTAATGAACCAACTAGGTAGCCATTGTTGTCTGAATGTCCACTGTAAGATTTTGTCCAACTGTGTATTGGATAGAATCCAGGCATTTACAGAAGAAGTGATTGATGAATATCTGGATGGTTTCAGAAAGGGCCATATGACTGTGGTCAACATTTATGCACTGTGGAAATTCACCAGGAAGATGTAGGAATATGATGAAGGTCTTCATGGTCTTCATGTGCTCTTCATAGATTTTAAGGTGTATGACAGCATTCACTGGGAGAGCGTAATGAACTGCCTAACCAAGTTTGGAATACCCAAGAAACTTGCCAGCCTGTTGTGAGTTTGACTCACTGATTCAAAAGGCAAAATGAAGCTTGGGAGCCAAGTCACAGAGATATTTTTACTTTAACACAGGGTTGAGACAAGGAAATGATGTGTCACCAATATTGTTCAACCTTATGGTTGAAAAGGTAGCAAGGGAAGTTTTCCATAAAAATTTTGAAGGGATTGAGATAGAAGGTAAGAAAGTCACACATCTTGCACTTGCTGACAATGTGGCCCTGTTGTTCAACTCTAAGGAAGAACTGATGTAGATGAATGACAGTGTGAAAGACAGTAACCAAGCTTGGTATCCTTGTGAATGGATTGAAGACCAAGCACTTGAGTGATGAACAGAACACATGCTTGCTTAAGAAATGCACCCCAGCCACTAGTAGTTGGAACCTGATAATGCAAAAGGGTTCATAATTTTAAATATTTGAAGATAATCTTTACAGAGGACACATCTAGTGAGGCAGAAATCAAAATGAGGATCCAGGTATCAAACCAATTGTACTTCAGTCTGAGTCAGTTTTTTAAATTGCTGAGTCTGAGGAGAAATTTCAAACTCCAACTGTACAAAACAATGATCCAACCCATGGGGCTACAAGGTTGCAGAACTTCGAGTGTCTGGAAAAAGACTTAAATAATCTTCTCAGAAGATCTATGGTCTGGTACAAGATGAGATCACAAGGGATTTGAGGATACAACATAATTGCTGGGCAATATCTACAACAGACCAAATCCTGTAGGCCTGATGAGATCCAAACAGCATGTATGGGCAAGGCTTGTTAGATGGATAAACACAAATTGCCTTTGAAATTCATTGATTTACCCCCTTCCTCTGAAAGAAGACACTAGAAAGACCAAAGAAAAGCTGGAGAGCTGGAATCCACAAGGACTTGTGCAGGTCAGCATAGAGTGTGATTAGCAGCAGAAAACAGGAAATAAAATCCATTGGAAGCAGGGCCGTGTAGCTGCACACAGTCCTCTGGTCCTGATAGCATAATGTAAGATAAGTAAGTTATAAATGCATTTGAGTAAGAAAAATGGTTCTCCCTTACAACTATTACAGTATTCGTGGCGTAATTACTACCCCGATGCACTGTACTTTGTTCCCCAAGTTCTCTACTTGTACTGTTACCCCTGATGTAGCATCCCCCAATTCTTACAATTTTCCATGAAAACTTACAGTCTGTGCAAGGATCAGATGACCACAGAAATCTTTCATTTTATTGTTTCCTTTATTGTGCAGAAGAACCTAGTGACTTACGGTATTATCCATGGCTTCTGTTTTATTTTATTTAATTTTTTTTGGACTGTCTAAATCTGATTGTCTACTGTTAATTTCTTTTTTTTTATTCTTTCAACTGTTTAATTTTTTTCAGTTTGAAACTCAGTCAAGTTTTTGTGGACATTTTCATTTGAATCCAGTCACAAATATGGTCTGATACTCTGGAAGCACAAATTGTTTTCGCTAAACAGCAATTTGAGAGAGGGTCAGATGCCTTCCTGGAGTTGAGTAACATGACAGCAACCTTAGCATCAATATTTTCAGTGCTGTGGGTCCATGAAGGAACAGAGTGAGCTGAGCTTCACAAGATCTCTATTTGTAGGATCCATTTTAGTTTCTATAGAAGAGATTTTTGTTCTCCAAAAATGTCATATGAGCATTAAACATGGTTGATAATCTTACAACAGATAGGCATAAATGATATAGGTGTATAATTATGTGCATCCACCCTCTGACCCTTGTTGAATATGGGAATAACCTACACTTTTTTCAGTCACTAGTACCTTTCATCACTCCAGCAAACTGCAATAAACTGCTGCTAGAAGGGGAGCAAGTTAATTTGCCTATTCCCTGTAGAATATTACAGGTACCTCATCAGTTCCTGAAGCCTTTCCACTTCAAAGTGATTGTAATTGTTTTTCTATTCTGTGAACAGGTATCTCAAGATCTGCCATTTTGAAGTCCATACAGTAATTGAAGTGAGGGACGGTACTACAATCTTCCACAGTGAAATAAGTTCACCAGACCAAATTCAGTATTTCAGCTGTCCCTCTGTCATTTTCTGTTTCTGTGCTTATTTTACATAAAACTAAAACATATGATGGTAGTCCAATCAGTTGACAAAATTTTACTTTCAGATTCACTGAAAACTTCGCTTATTGCTCTCCTTATTCCCCTTATCATTTTGTCCAGCTTTTACTTGGCATCTAGGTTTTGCCTTCTCCTGAATCTGTAGTGAAGCTCTTTTTGTTTATGTAGGAGTGTTCTAACATGACTATTACTCCATGATTGGCCTTTCCCATCCCTTAAGACCCTGCTTTGAACATAGTTGTCTAAGGCATAATGAACAATGCTTTTGCATTTTTTTTCCATTTGTGCCCCCACATCTTCACCCGCAGCACTGATTATTTGATTTTGACTACTAAGATACTTTGCAATTTGTAACCTGTCACTCTTGATAAGCAAAAATATTTTTCTACATTTCTTAATATTCCTTTTTAATATCCGTAGTTATAGTTGATATCACAGCCTTATGACCAAGTGAGGTGGCACGGTGGTTAGCACACTGGCCTCTCATTCAGCAGGCTGGTTCAAATCCACGTTTGGCCATCCTGATTTAGGTTTTCTGTGATTTCCCTAAACCACATCAGACAAATGCTAGGATGGTTCCTCTGAAAGGGCACGTCCTAATTCCTTCCCTAATCTGATGGGACCGATGACCTCACTGTTTGGTCCCCTCTCCCAAACAAACCAACAAACAGCCTTATAATCACTGATATCTTCCTCTATGTTGACTGATTCAAGAAATTCAGGCCCATTTATTGTTGAGAGGTTTAAGACATTACCCTTATGTGTTGGTTCTCAAACTATCATCTTGAAGTAATTTTCAGGCGAGACATGCAGAATGGTATCACATGAATGCCTGTCTCTGACACTAGTTTTAATGGTGCGACTCTCCAATCTATACCTGGCAGGTTGAAGCCAGCCCCTATTACAATAGCATAATCAGGAAACCTCTCCCAAATATTCTGCAAGTTCTCTCTGAAGTGCTTTCCACTACACCTTCCGACACAGGTGGTCTATAAAAGCATCTGATTACCATTTTTGATTCACATTTTATAATTAATTTCACCCAGATTAACTCACATTTGGAATGTGTGCTAATTTCATTACATATATCAAATTCATTATGGTGATAAACACACTGCTAAAATTGGTGACTGACCTATTCCTACAGTAAATATTCCAATCTCTGCTTTCAACCAGCTTTCTGTTGCTAATACTATCCGGGCATTATAACCTTCAATAAGCAATACTAATTCTTGGACCTTACCTTGTACATTCCTGCAATTTATTAATATCATACTAACTTTTTCCATTTCCAATGTGCAGGGATGAGCATTCTCTGAGAATAAAGATGCTGATGTAGCTTTGATTCCAGCAGGCAATTCTTCCCTGATGCCAAAGGGGGGGTCTTCTAAACTAAAAAACCTCAATGTGCTTGTCACATGTACTTGGCTACCCTAATAGCTGCTTCCTGCATGTAGTGCATGCCTGACCTAATAAGGGAAACACTACAACTGTTAACCCAATAGCGGATATCGAGAAATTGTCATCTAATACCATCACAGAATTGCTGAGCCTCTGGTTTAGACCTTCCACTCTGTTACAAACTAGAAGACCCTGATCGACCCCAGGTACGATGCTACAAATCATGAGCTTACAGTGCACTGTGTGTGTGGCTAGATGTCTTCACCAAATCACCCACCCTTGTAGGAACTGCAAATGACCACAGAAACCAAGTGGCAGGTGTCATTCATGGCAACATGACCCTCGATTTGCAGCTAGCTGCACTCAGTGCCCTTGATAGCCACCAGCAGAGCCTCCTCCACATCCACATCTACATCTACATCTACATCTACATACATACTCTGCAATCCACCATACGGTGCATGGCGGAGGGTACCTCATACTACAACAAGCATCTTCTCTCCCTGTTCCACTCCCAAACAGAACGAGGGAAAAATGACTGCCTATATGCCTCTGTACGAGCCCTAATCTCTCTTATCTTATCTTTGTGGTCTTTCCGTGAAATATAAGTTGGTGGCAGTAAAATTGTACTGCAGTCAGCCTCAAATGCTGGTTCTCTAAATTTCCTCAGTAGTGATTCACGAAAAGAATGCCTCCTTTCCTCCAGAGACTCCCACCTGAGTTCCTGAAGCATTTCCAAACACTCACGTGATGATCAAACCTACCAGTAACAAATCTAGTAGGCCGCCTCTAAATTGCTTCTATGTCCTCCCTCAATCCAACCTGATAGGGATCCTATACGCTCAAGCAGTACTCAAGAATAGGCTGTATTAGTGTTTTGTAAGTGGTCTCCTTTACAGATGAACCACATCTTCCCAATATTCTACCAATGAACTGAAGACGACTATCCGCCTTCCCCACAACTGCCATTACATGTTTGTCCCACTTCATATCGCTCTGCAATATTAAGCCCAAATATTTAATCAACATGACTGTGTCAAGCGCAACACTACTAATGGAGTATTCAAACATTATGGGATTCGTTTCCTATTCATCTGCATTAATTTACATTTATCTATATTTAGAGTTAGCTTCCATTCTTTACAGCAATCAAAAATCCTGTCCAAGTCATCTTGTATCCTCCTACAGTCACTCAACGACAACACTTTCCCATACACCACAGCATCAGCAGCAAACAGCCGCACATTGCTATCCACCCTATCCAAAAGATAATTTATGTAGATAGAAAACAACAGTGGACCTACCACACTTCCCTGGGGCACTCCAGATCATACCCTCACCTCCGATGACAACGTACTGGATTCTACTACTTAAGAAGTCTTTGAGCCAATCACATATTTGGGAACCAATCCCATATGCTTGTACCTTAGTTAGGAGTCTGCAGTGGGGCACCGAGTCAAACGCTTTCCGGAAGTCAAGGAATATGGCATCCGTCTGATACCCTTCATCCATGGTTTGCAAGATATCATGTGAAAAAAGGGTGAGTTGCGTTTCACAGGAGCGATGCTTTCTAAAGCCGTGCTGATGCATGCACAGCAACTTCTCTGTCTCAAGGAAATTCATTATATTCAAACTGAGAATTTGTTTGAGAATCCTGCTACAAACCGATGTTAAGGATATTGGTCTGTAATTTTGAGGATCCGTCCTTCTAGCCTTCTTATATACAGGTGTCACCTGCACTTTTTTCCAGTTGCTCGGGACTTTACGTTGGGCAAGAGATTCGCGATAAATGCAAGCTAAGTAAGGAGCCAATGCAGTAGAGTACTCTCTGTAAAACCAAATGGGAATCCCATCAGGACCTGGTGATTTATTTATTTTCTGCCCATTCAGCTGCTTCACAACCCCAGGGATGTGTATCACTATGTCCTCCACACAGGAATCTGTACAAGACTCAAATGGCGGTATGTTTGTACGTTCCTCCTGCATGAGAGATTGCTCAAATGCTAAATTTAAAATTTCAGCTTTTGTTTTGCTGTCTTCCGTTGCCAGGCCAGACTGATCAGTGAGTGACTGGATGGAAGCCTTCGACACACTTACCGATTTTACATAAGACCAGAATTTCCTCGGGCTTTTAGCAAAATCTTTTGCTAAGGTATGACAATGGTAGTGGTTGTATGCTTCGTGCATCGCTCTTTTTACAGCAGCATGAATCCCTACTAACTTTTGCGTGTCCTCATTCTCCCGATCTTTCTTGTGCCGCGAGTGCAACTGTCTTTGCTTCCTGAGCATTCTCCACATTGCGCTGTTAAACCACGGTGGGTTTTTTCTGTCCGTAACCCACTTTTTCAGCACATACTTCTCAAGGATCTTGGATGAAAGCCCCCAGCAGACGTACTGAGTACACACTGGCAGTCTTTCTTGACCTGCCTGCTGTTTCTGTGAGGGGCTCCATTACCTGCCTAATGTTGGAGCTCCCAATGACTAGCATACCTGCCCTCCATACTTTTCAATACTGGTTAGGAAAATTAGTGACTAGCCCAACAGCAGAGACGTCCTGTGCTGGCTCAGAAGTGTCATCAACACTGGCTAGCCCCTCATACCTGTTGCTGAGACATAAGGAGTCGGCTGTATGGCCAGTACCCACTTTCACCTTCCACCCAGAGACATGTTGTGAACCCACTACTGTTACTCTTGAGAGATGACAGACCAGTCAGATATAGCTTGTCATAAGTTACAGTGACAACTGGATCA
This sequence comes from Schistocerca americana, assembly GCF_021461395.2. Lineage (NCBI taxonomy): Eukaryota > Metazoa > Arthropoda > Insecta > Orthoptera > Acrididae > Schistocerca > Schistocerca americana. The sequence goes on along the minus strand of NC_060121.1, from coordinate 687,040,660 downwards.
CAAGTGGATTCCAATGGCACTAAATTTTTTTGCAGGTCTTGCCTCTGATGCCCAAATTTGCCACAACCATGGTCAATGCAGCTTCCAACTGATTAGATTTTGATGCTGCTGGTGTTGATGGTGAGCACAGAAAGTACACTGACACGGTGTCTCTGGGTATGCCAATATCCAGCCTGTCCTGATAAGTGTAGCACTGACAGTACACTACCGCTACCATTGTGACTCCGGAGTGTTGATGGCGTTTTGCTTCATGCAACCCATAGGGGATTGGCCCATCATTTCTGCAGTCACCAGGAACATGGCCTGTTACGTGTCACCACCTTAACATGGGGTGACGGTGTACCTCCTGGAAACCTCACAGAGGCAAGCATGGCTGGACACAGAGCCATGAAGGCAGCAGAGTGCTGAGCTGCCCAATTGCCCAGCTGGTCAGGCAGCAGACAGGGGCATGAGGCACAGTGATGGTAATGCCATCAATGTCATCATGATGGCACTGATCATTGTGATGGCATTAATCAGCACAGACTGGACATCATACTAAGCAATATCTATTACACCTAAGTGGCTCAGTTTGTGGTTCCTATAGTGTTGAGATGGCAATTATGTTTCATACACTACATTTCCACCTGGTCTAAAATGTCCTCCAATGAGATGCAGCCATTTTGCATAGATAACATCTAGAGAGATGAGCAGAATTGGCTCTAAAATGGTATTCAACTAAGTCAGGCTTTCAGCAGGTAGGATCTCAAAGGATTGGTTGAGTAGGTAAATTAATGTGTGACCAATATTTAGGGTGATGGTTCCAGTGATGGTGGTCGGTAGTCAAAAGCTTGGTCCAGAAATATCAAATCGGGTGCTATTAAGATACTATTCTTTGGAAGAATTCTGTTTTAACAGTGGTTATGTCTTTAGGACATTCTGTTGTGGGTGCAGAATATGATAACTTTTGTCTCCCAGGAATAGTATGTACCCTTTCTGTAGGGCAGGTACTGATTGGCCTGGCTTGGCAGCACAGTATTCCTATCTGGAGAGTAGGGCATGGGAGTGTCTATTTGGGATCATTACTAGTATTTCATGTACTTTCAGATACACAAACTTTTGAGGGGCTTCCCAGGCTCCTGGGTAAATATGGAAAGTGTTAAACTCAAATCTACACTCTCTGGGAGTCAATGATATTTTTATTTTGATTTTCAGCTGAATACCCTATTGTGTAATAGTGAAGGTGGCCATATGATAGCACAGGGGTAAATATTCTTCCCTCACTGCTGTTAATAATTTTAGTGGTGTGGGTAATTCTGCTTGAATGTAATGTAACTTTTAGAAACTGTTCTGCGCATAGGAATATCTGGGATAATGATTACTTCTATAAGTACAGTCTTAGACATAAAAACTGACCGCCGGCCGGCCGCCACAGTCCGAGTCGTTCACTCAAGGTGGCCAATAAAACTGACCACCCCTGACAACTCTAAGTCTGGCCATCTGCACAATCTGGCAACACTGTAAGATGGGGAAGTGTTAGGAGGAAGTGTTGTCTACTTCCGAGTAGATATGAATCGAGTGAGCCCGCGGTCTTGCGGTAACCTTCGTGCACTCTAAACCTAGAGTCGCGTGTTCGCGTCCAACTGTTTTCTTTTTTTTTTTTTAACACATTTCGGTCTAAAGTTATGAGTCTGATTGAACTTTGAAGACAATTTGCTTAACATTCTACCCACCCGCAATAACAAGTATTCCAGAAACAACTCCGCAGGACAGCTCGTGGCTGCATCGCGATCATAACAGCTTACGCTCGAGCGTTTCCTCGCGCTGCAGTGGCTACCGGCCACCGGCCAGACACCACCCACCGCCTGAAATCCGGTGCCGCCCATGTGAAGGCGGCGCCACGCTGTCAGTGTATGTATCAATGCCATTTTCGAATTTGAAGTTCTAGTTATCGTCTTGCAGTTAAGCATTGGATTTTGCATACATTCCTGGAAATTGAAATAAGAACACCGTGAATTCATTGTCCCAGGAAGGGGAAACTTTATTGACACATTCCTGGGGTCAGATACATCACATGATCACACTGACAGAACCACAGGCACATAGACACAGGCAACAGAGCATGCACAATGTCGGCACTAGTACAGTGTATATCCACCTTTCGCAGCAATGCAGGCTGCTATTCTCCCATGGAGACGATCGTAGAGATGCTGGATGTAGTCCTGTGCAACGGCTTGCCATGCCATTTCCACCTGGCGCCTCAGTTGGACCAGCGTTCGTGCTGGACGTGCAGACCGCGTGAGACGACGCTTCATCCAGTCCCAAACATGCTCAATGGGGGACAGATCCGGAGATCTTGCTGGCCAGGGTAGTTGACTTACACCTTCTAGAGCACGTTGGGTGGCACGGGATACATGCGGACGTGCATTGTCCTGTTGGAACAGCAAGTTCCCTTGCCGGTCTAGGAATGGTAGAACGATGGGTTCGATGACGGTTTGGATGTACCGTGCACTATTCAGTGTCCCCTCGACGATCACCAGTGGTGTACGGCCAGGGTAGGAGATCGCTCCCCACACCATGATGCCGGGTGTTGGCCCTGTGTGCCTCGGTCGTATGCAGTCCTGATTGTGGCGCTCACCTGCACGGCGCCAAACACGCATACGACCATCATTGGCACCAAGGCAGAAGCGACTCTCATCGCTGAAGACGACACGTCTCCATTCGTCCCTCCATTCACGCCTGTCGCGACACCACTGGAGGCGGGCTGCACGATGTTGGAGCGGAAGACGGCCTAACGGTGTGCGGGACCGTAGCCCAGCTTCATGGAGACGGTTGCGAATGGTCCTCGCCGATACCCCAGGAGCAACAGTGTCCCTAATTTCCTGGGAAGTGGCGGTGCGGTCCCCTACGGCACTGCGTAGGATCCTACGGTCTTGGCGTGCATCCGTGCGTCGCTGCGGTCTGGTCCCAGGTCGACGGGCACGTGCACCTTCCGCCGACCACTGGCGACAACATCGATGTACTGTGGAGACCTCATGCCCCACGTGTTGAGCAATTCGGCGGTACATCCACCCGGCCTCCCGCATGCCCACTATACGTCCTCACTCAAAGTCCGTCAACTGCCCATACGGTTCACGTCCACGCTGTCGCGGCATGCTACCAGTGTTAAAGACTGCGATGGAGCTCCGTATGCCACGGCAAACTGGCTGACACTGACGGCGGCGGTGCACAAATGCTGCGCAGCTAGCGCCATTCGACGGCCAACACTGCGGTTCCTGGTGCGTCCGCTGTGCCGTGCGTGTGATCATTGCTTGTACAGCCCTCTCGCAGTGTCCGGAGCAAGTATGGTGGGTCTGACACACCGGTGTCAATGTGTTCTTTTTTCCATTTCCAGGAGTGTACTTGAAAATCATGAACTACAGTTAAGCATTGTAAAATTGAGTCACAAGTGGAAAAAGGAGTAACATCTGCAACACAACGTTTACTTTTGGTACAACAGAGGGGTGAATGTAGAGGAGGCAGCTAGAAAGATCTGAACTGTGCGTGGAGCGAGTGGTTTTGGGAAAAATACGCCAGAAAAAGATATTCTTGTTTCAACAAAGATCGTTCTGGCATGAATGATTTTCCACATTAAGAAAGTCTCGACTACTGATATATGTGACAGATTACCATTTTACCATCATGCGACATTTGCATTCAACAGGCAAAGTACAGAAGTCTGGTGTAGGAGTACTGCATGCTCTAATTCGAAACAACAAAAATCAACGGAGTGACTATTATTGAACGTCATCAGGTCGCTCATTGAGCATTCCTATGCAGTACTGTTACTGGTGACGTGTTATGATGCCTTTATCGTTAACTTCCTAACAAGGGAAACTCCCCATCGCACCCCCCTCAGATTTAGTTGTAAGTTGGCACAGGGATAGGCCTTGAAAAACTGAACACAGATCACTCGAGAAAACAGGAAGAAGTTATGTGGAACTATGAAAAAAATAACCAAAATATACAAACTGAGTAGTCCATGCGGAACATAGGCAACATCAAGGACAATCTGAGCACAGGATCGCCATGGTCCCGTGGTTAGAGTGAGCACCTGTGGAACGAGAGGTCCTTGGTTCGAGTCTTCCCTCGAGTGAAAATTTTACTTTCTTTATTTTCGCAAAGTTACTATCTGTCCATTCATTCATTGATGTCTCTGTTCACTGTAATAAGTTTAGTGTCTGTGTTTTGCGACCGCACCGCAAAACCGTGTGATTAGTAGACGAAAGGACGTGCCTCTCCAATAGGAACCGAAAACATTTGATCGCAAGGTCATAGGTCAAACGATTCCTCCACAGGAAAACACATCTGATATATTGTATACGACACTGGTGACGGCATGTGTGTCACATGACGGGAATATGTTGTCGACCCATCTAACTTGCACACTTGGCGAATGGGTAAAAAGATTCTTCTACCTTGCCTGATTTAAGTTTTCTTGTGGATGTGATAATCACTCCCAAAAAAGTGATGAAAACATAAGAGTTTGTCACATAAACTGCAACAAATGAATGAAACAGTTTCACAGTCGCACAGTTTTCCCTGTGCTCTGTCAAAACATATGTTTCTTACGTTTTGAAATGTTTCCGTGTGTAGACCGTCAAATCCTGTATATGTCCAAGCAAATCTAAACATGTCCTGGAATTTTGGAGAGCGAAGTTGATTATGTGTGAGTGCCTGAACTTTGATAATTGTCTGAAAATAAAAAATTAAACTTTTCACTCGAGAGAAGATTTGAACCTAGGACCTCTCATTCCACAGCTGCTCACGCTAACCACGGGACCACGGTGCTCGTAAGCTCAGACGTTCCTTGATGTTGCCTACCTTGCACATGGACTACTCAGTTTGTATATTTTGTTTATTTTTTTCATAGTTCCACACAACTTCTTCCTGTTTTCTCGATTGATCTGTGTTCAGTTTTTCAAGGCCTATCCCTGTGCCAACTTATAACTAAATCTGAGGGGGGTGCGATGGGGAGGTTCCCTTGTAAGAAGAAATGAAAGGCTGAGCCCAACCAAAAGACGTAGACTAGAGTAAAGTGTAGTGTGAACATAATATTTTACATTTGATAGATCCATAAGTGTGTTTTGGACTACGAATTCTGCCCCAAGGGGCGTGTGCAACACAGCTGGAATTTGTTGTCAACAACTGAGACACCTTTCGGTCGCAGTGTAAGAAAGTCGAGCAACAAAACTGCATCACCTGCATGATAACTCACTCTGTTGATTTGAGAAACAAAACTATCCAGGAGATTGATAGGAAAGTCGTCTCTCAGGCACTTGTCCCTCTCGTCATATATTCGTAAAATTTTACCTTACCCGCTCTTGATCGATCAACCGTCAAGGCAAATATGTTCTAGATGAAAATACTTTTAAAACTACACTGGTTTAATGACATCGTTAGAACCAGTGGGTTTCTACAGGCGTAGAATTTGCTAACAACTACTGCATAGTCAGATTGTTGTAGATATGGTGAAAGGAAATTCAGTTGCTGATTAATTTCTCTTTGATGATTAATTTTGCGATTAGTAAATTAATGTAAAATGTAATCAAAATATTCACTGTACTAATACAAATTAAATTCAGCTTACTACAGAAACATCACGATCGCAATCTATCTTATTAAAGCATTATGTGTCTGTAAGACGATTGAGCCTATTTTAACACGAATTAGTAGAATATTACCGACTTTTAACTCCGAAAAAATCTGTATTTACTTCATTTCCTGTATCATTCGCAAGTATTATGAAAATGTGGCATTTCATAGATAAAATTATGTATTCACAACAACAAAAAATGTGTCGGCAGTAAACAAAAGCGGTAAGTAGCAGGCCGAATTTTGCTCGAACGTTATCTTACGTTTCCCATATTGTGTTGTATCTGCCTGCTTGTAGCTCAGCTACAAAAGAATTAAAAATCTGGCTTTCAGTGAGTCTCGAAAGGCAAACGAAAGCAGCTTGCACCTGCTAGCCAAGCATGTTACCTGGGAACTGGTTTTTTCTAAAGTGGAAAGACATCCTTTTGTAGTTGAATTGTTGGTAAATGTCAGTCAGACGTGTGCCGTTGACCCAAGCGTTTCGGTATGTTGAATTTGTACCAATGATTTTTCTACAGGTTTTCTCTGTTGCAAATAGAGAGTTGAAGTCTCCCATTAGTATTTTCACGTCATCTTGGTGAATTTTGGTAATAGCATTTTCGAGTGTGTTCCAGAGTTTTTCGACATTTTTGGTGCGAGCATGTGCATTGATGAGTGTATATTTTTTACTGGGGCTCTGAATGAGAAGTCGATTGTTGATGGCTGTGATTTCTTAGACAGACCTGATGATAGATCTGTGTTCGAGAAATGCCATGGCCAAGATTGGTATGCCTTTCGCTACCTTTTGTTGCATTTTGCTCTTGAAGATGCAATGGTTTCCGTAATGCAAGGTTTCATTGTCAGTTAGTCGTGGTTCATGAGGAGCAATGGTGAGAATTTTTTGTCGGTCGATTTATTCATCATCATCATCATCTTGGACAGTTTCCAGCCACTGGCTGGGTCTGTCGGGAACACAAGCCTCTCCATTGTGTTCTGTCTTTCCACCATTCCCCCTCTTCCGCCTTCGTCCAGTTCTCTCCTCCTCTCGTCACACATTCCTTCACTCCCTTCACCCAACTATCTCTTGGTCTTCCCCTGGGCCTCTTCCCCTCCAGTTGCAGATCGAACATCCTCTTTGGAATTCTTCCCTCATCCATTCTCTTCATGTGTCCATACCACTGCAGTCTTGATTTTTCTATCCCGTCCTGTAATGGTTCCTCCTTTAGTCTTTCCCTCACATACACATTTTGCAATCTGTCTCGTCTTGTTACACTCAACCTGCTCCTCTGGAACTTCATTTCACTAGCTTGTATTCTACTTTTGTCGCTTTTGTGCATTACCCATTTATTATGTTATGTTATTATATTAGATTATTTAGTTTTCGTTATTTGGATCAAAGTATTGATATTTTGTTATAAAAAAAGGTCTTATGTGTGTGAAATCTTATGGGACTCAACTGATAAGGTCATGTCCCTAAGCTTACACACTGCTTAACTTAAATTATCCTAAGGACAAACACACACACATCCATGCCCGAGGGAGGACTCGAACCTCCGCCGGGACCAGCCGAACCGTTCATGACTGCTGCGACCTCGACCGCTAGGCTAATCCCACGCGGCGTGTAGTTTTCAAATGCATGTTTTCTGCTTGTAGGGAAAATTTACAAGAGATCTTCAATTTTCTCTGCCGTGCTAACCTGGCCTCCCCAGAATCCGAAATTCCAACTGCCGCCTGTCGACAGTTTGCACAGTTCATGTTTGCTTGTGTTTCATTGGTTTGGCCTGGGTGATTCCAGAACCGGACAGGACCAGAGGGTGTTCAAGCCTTAGGAAGCAAATATTTTCAGCCGAGCTCATTGAGCTATCAGACGGTGACCAGAGTAGCGGTGGTTTTCACTCAGACGTGTGTGGATTTTGAGTTCATCGGTTTGAGTAGTCGTTGAGGATTGTGTTAGTATTTGGTTCACCCCAAGTATTTGATTTCCTTGGTAACGCCCATACGGGGGAGGGTTTCCCCTATCGGCCCCACGCGATTATTATTATTGTCATTACGTCATCAGCAAATCCGATATGGTGCATCTTTCCACCACTGAAATAGATGTGCATTGTTCGACTCAGTATTTCCATCACATAAATATGGGTTATAATTACGTTACATTGCTGCTAGTAGACATATTTCTCACTTTTTCTTGTGCAGTTGCTACCTGTTACTCCATCATAGGAATTTATGTGCGCAGCATTGTTGCAATACAGGCGTTCAAATTATCCAATTTCTGTAATTTCATTTCGATACCAGATCGTTATAATCGGATTCAGCCAGTCAGGCTTAATGTGGATATCCGAATACGACTCTCATCATTTGATAGACTGGGTGAACCACATTCTTAATTGGACGGTTGAATCTAGATCACTTATTTATGACAGGGCCAGAATTCTTAAACACTGTCAAAAATAATAATACAATGTGCTTATTACTAATATTTTATTTAAATATAAATATATGAACAAACGAGATAACAGTTTATTTACAGGAGCACAGCCCCATCCATCACAGCAGAGCAGTGCGAGATTGGTTTCAGGGCCAAGAGAGGATAAAGCTGTTGCCGTTTGTTCCACGATCACCGAAGATCAACCAGATAGAGGATATGTGGGCAGAGGTAACAAGGTCATTGCCATGTGGACCTACAAATGCAAGCGACCTTTGGACGAATATAGAAAACGTATGGTGGGAAGTAAACCATCACGCTACACTGTCGACGACTTAATGAAAACAATGCCCCTACGCCTTCGAGAAATCTTACGTAATGATCATGGGTGGGTTGGTTACTAAAACTATACTCGTCCACTGCACCCACGTAAACAATTATCTGATAGTCGGTCAAGCTTTGCTTTGTCACAGCTCTTTAGATACAAGTCGATTTACTTTCAGTCTCCTCCTTACAATTCTTGCAATGCAAGGTAGTTGAAAAATCTCATCCACTCGACGCCAACTGAGGAATTGACTGGTGCATGCATTGTTCAACACACAGTAGTGGTCACCCTCACTGGAATCAGTGACTGTTTGTGTGTGTGCGTTTTCGTGTTCACTCACAATCTGAATCAATACTATTAACATTAGAGAGACAACCAACAATAAATATTGCATCAAATATGACTATAAAGTATTTTAATGCGATGGGAAGTTACAAACTGAATTTTTACCCAACCCACGACCTGCATATTATGTTACGTTAAGTAAGATGTATTAACTCCATAGTATCGTTAGCAAAGAAGGTGCGCTCTTGTTGTCGAGGCTCGCAACAAGTGCAGCGATTAGCAGTGCCCAATGCCGCCGCGATTTGTTTATGTTGGCTGAGCGTGGACACTGCAGCAGACGCTTCACCATAAACAGAAAGAAATCACCTTGGCTCTGACTGCAGTGAGCGGATATCACTGCCTGCGTGTTCTTATAGTAACCAACGTGAGACTCTACTCACAGGTGCCATGGAGCAATTGCAACGGGTATCATGTCATTAGTCATCAGAATATTAACCAGTGATGAAATGTCCACTCTATTTGAATCCCAAGAAAATAGGAACCTTCTCACAAAGGAATTTGAGGTGATATCAAAATTTATCCAACATACAAAAATTAACTGCAGGCCTTTCATGTATGCAGTTGTAGCACACAAGGAAATATTATGTCTTGGAAGCGTATATTTCATTTCCTCTTCTCATATTAACGCCCTTGTTTTAGTATGAACTGAGAAAAAACCGTGAAAAACTAAAGTTCCTGAGAAGCATATCAGTCATTTCCTCTTCTCAGATCATAACTTTTATTTTAGTATGAAGTAAAAAAACAAAGAGTTTAAGTTTGTGAAGCATAATATGACACAAGATTCTTATCGTAGGCGCTATCGGAAACGCAAAAAGCAGAGAGCTGTCCATTCTTTTGTCCAACAGTCTGTCTCCTTTCATGCATTACTCCCGCTGGGAGATTCTTATTTAAGGACTTGTGGGCATCAAGTTCTTCATCAGAACAAGCCTTATGTTATTGTGCTAATTATGGTATGGAGAAAATGCAACAAAGACAATTTCCCCTAATATATTTGCAAAACTCTGTATTCAGCAATGACTGCCAGCTGCCATAACACTTGACAGAATCCATGCGATAGGCAACACAACTGTGCATGCACTTCAGACATCATTCAGTAAGATGTCAGGAGATGGATGGAAACGTCAAATTAACGTCGCTTTCCGAGTCATGTTCAATCCAGAATGAGGTGTTATTAAGGTAGTTGAGCATTCTAGCAATTACACTTTTATAATTCCCATATGAGTATTCCGATAGCCAAAAGAACCCGTTAGTGTGAAACTATCGGGAACTGCATTAATATCAAACTGCAAGAACTTGAGACAATATGTGGACTCTTCTCTTCGCTGGGTGACCTATTACTGTTATTCAGGATTCTCTCCGTCCTAGGTGTAATGCAAATGGAACTTCAGAGGCGCTTTCCGCTATTCTTGACAAACATCAGCAACTTGTAATCACTGCGAATTACAACTGCGTGATGATATGGCTCAGGTTGTCAGTAGCTGTGGTGGTGTTATGCTGTCAAACTGCTTACAGTAACGTTAATGGTGGCACATATAATTTAGCGCTGACTACCTACTTAAGTAAAGATAGTGTTGTGGCGTCGTCGCTTCTCTTTATTTGGCCTCACCTTGAGTAATCCGATTTAACGAACATAGTACTCCATTCGCGGGCTGCTAATGATACAGTATGACTACAGAAATCATTGTGCGGGTATTACATTAATTCTCCAATGAATTGCTTAACAAATATTATCCTCAGCTATGCAGCTGGAATGACTCATTACATAGGTACTCTATGTTGCACTTGGTTAAGGGATCAGTTCGCTGCAATCCTACTTCTACTGTTCGTGAATACTCATATACTTCATAAATGGTTCAAATGGCTCTGAGCACTATGGGACTTAACTTCTGAGGTCATCAGTCCACTAGAACTTAGAACTAATTAAACCTAACTAACCTAATGACATCAGACACATCCATGCCCGAGACAGGATTCGAACCTGCGACCTTAGCGGTCGCGCGGTTCCAGACTGTAGCAGTTCGACCACACCGGACGGCATACTTATTACTCACCATTCGTTATTTGACTAAATATGAACTACAATCTGATTCGCATGTATATGACATGGGTTAGCGCCGGCACAAAGCAATGACTAAGGGTTGGATGCCGTTGAAGTCCCGTTACACTGATGGCAAGACTAATGTTCGGAAATCACCTCTATTGCCTCAAGAAACAATTGCATCTTAAATGTCGAAGGACCGACGTCCACACTGTCACAGCGCGTTGAAATACAGCTAAGACGGCAGATGAATATTTGTGACCGACTGGGCATCGAACCTGCACCTCCTGCTTACTAGACAGACATGCTGATCACTGCACAATTTTTTTTTTTTTTAAAGTTTGAGAAGACTTTCAGCACCAGGTAGGCGGAGGCAAAGAGGGCAGGGGTCGAAGATCCGAGGCCTGCTGTCAATGCCTCCCCCATACCTGTCACTGAGCAGCTGCATTATTCCCATGTATTCCATGTTTGCACCTATATACACCTTTAAATTGTGGAAAAAATTGAAGTAGTAATTAAGGTAAAATAAATTACAGATTGCCGCCTCCAGTGGCGTGCGTTCCTTGTAGAACATAACTTATAACAGTGAAAATGGTGACGGAAAAATACATAACAAACATTCATTCAGAAATATATTCACAATTTAAGTTATTATGCTCTTAACCACAATCCGAGTTGGAGTCTCTCTTCAGTGACAGCTAACCAGTGCGCACCTATTGCACTATCGTAAGAACCTAGATGCAGTATTTTGGATTTAAAATTTTGAAAAATCGTTGTAAGAACTTTGAGACTAAGCTGCTTAGGTCATCGGTCCCTAAGCTTACGCACTACTTAATCTAACTTAAACTAACTTATGCTATGGACAACACACACACCCACGTCGGAGGGAGGACTCGAACCTCTGACGGTAGGCACTGTCAGGACGCAGCAGCCAACCTCTTTTCAGCACCTATCTACACACGCTCCTCGTCAGACGCGAATTCCCATCTTTGCCGCATACAACATGCGCGGCTCTTTCGGGAATGTCCGAAAGGAAAGACACTACGAATCCGGGTTCGAATCTGATCAGGCACATATTTTCATGTGACGCCGTTGTTCTGTTTTAATCCTGGACATCTATCCTTCAATCTTTAACTGATTAACAAGGCTGTCTATTTCGATTCGTAGTGTCTGTTCTTTCGGACCACACACACACACACACACACACACACACACACACACACACACACATACACATTTTTATCTTAAGTGCTATTCGGAAAACGTTTGGCAACTCAGTGATAGTGCCGGACTGGAGCTGCATCAACCTACTCATTTCACAAGATGCAGTTGTAATTTTCTGAACAATTCCTGTTTAATAAGTGACAGCGACAGTGTCTCTCGTCGTTTACTTTGTTGGAAACCTGCTTCTCTCTGCCCTAGCGTATACTATAGCACTGAGTGATCGCGCACATTCTTGATACCTCACTGGACGTGCTACTGCAACTGTAGCCAAAGATTCAAATCCTGCTGGAAAAGTATGTTTCAAGTCAGATGGTAGTGCTCCTCCCGTACTGTCATTGAAAACGATCACAACGAAATTAAGTATAGGTATCCTATGAAACCCTTGAGTTCAATTCATACTGTGGTGTTGTGAAGATGAAAAAAGTAGTTTTTCACAATTATCAGATGACAGATGGAATTTGTCAGATTCCACTAATTATGATTGCATTATTAACTGTTGATTCACAGGCGCTTTACTGCCGCTTATTGTAACTGTTATTTGAATATTAGAGCTGGAAGAATAGAAACATCAAATTTTCGCCATATGGAATGTTCGAATTCACCCTAAGTCTTCACGTTTTGAACAAAGGCGGAATATCCGTCAGGAAAGCTGACAACAATAAGCCAGGCCATCCCTGTCTTCATGTGGATGTGCCAATGACAAGTGATCTCAATAACAATATTCTACAGCAAATATACATTGCCAACTCAACCACTGGAGAAGTTCCAAAACTGTGAATCGCGTCTGGTGAATACGCTTTCAAGGTTTCTGTCCGATTAAGTCAGTAAAACACAAATAATTGCCGCAGTTATTAATTTATGACATTTAGTTTGCATTCAGTGCATCGATGTATTACAAGTAATTGCACTCTAGTCCCTAAACCTAGTTACAGAAATACGAATAAGACTGATTGACATATAATGAGGATCTTACGGCCCTTCCAACCCACAACTTTGAAACGAAGCTATAGTCACTTCCAAGGTCACTCACAGAACACATCAGCTGGTATCCTTCCTGGCGGTATAACTGAATGTTGGCAACAGCGCAGAATATGTTTGGCAACTCTGTGACCGACGAGTTACTTCCTTGATGGCACAGAACTATCCTGCTAAATTCACTTGATATTATCGTGTCATTTTAATTTAATACTGAGTGATTTTCGCTTGAGATGTGACATAAGGATATCAGTTAATCCTTCTGAGTCCACGAAAGTCGTTCCACATGGTAAATACAACTACTGTCGCCTCTTATGTTGCGGTTTATCTGCCACAGCGCTTACTGGGTCAATAAGTAAGTAGAAGACACCGCGCCCATTCGCTAGCTCGTAGGTAACGTGCTTGCCTGTCAGGTGCATGCTACCTCTGTTCGCCTTTCGAGCCTCGCCGAAAGCTATGTTTTAAATTGTTTTGTAGCAGAGCTACAAGCAGGCAGATACAAATTCAATGAAGGAATCGTAAGACAACGCTCTAGCAAAATTCGTCATGTTTCTTTTAGTATCCCTTAGTGTCAAAGCGAAAACCTTGAGGTACTGCTAAATTCATAATGCCACGTTTTTGTTTCTGCCAACATATTTTTTGTTGTTGTGAATACATAATTTTATCTATGAACTGCCCATTTTCATAATACTTGCGAAGCAAATCATGTGAAGTAACACTTCACCAACTTGTTGGGAAGGTGGAAAAAGCACTACCCTTTCTGGGCGCTCTCTGTCTCTTCCTGGATGTTGAGTAATACGACCTTCGTGTAAATGGTTAGAGATGAAGAACCTAGTAGTGAATGAACACAGAGATGGGCTGAATGCCAGGGACTACTCTTGAAAAGAATAAGTAGACGATCTATTCACAGTAAGACTTAGGAAATTTGTTAGTACTGTTAAACCTATGTGCACTGGACATTGTGAAAAAATATTTAAAGACGAGCCCCACGAAAACTGGTGTAGTATTATTTATGGGGAAGCATGTCCAGCACACATACTGAAAAATTATGTTTCTCGATGAAACTTTAGAGAGGGTTGTAGTGTATCTAGAGGTAGCCCTGGATGGAAAACTATTATGAACACCTCACATAAAGAATATTTTCCACTGCGAAAGATAATCTTACAAGCACTAGAAGCTGCTGTAGGGTAAACTGGGGTCTCAACCCAGTACTTACTGGATATACATCCCTGCAAAAAGACCAATCATAATTTATTGGCCTATAATATGAACAAAGTCGAACAGAAGGTGGCTGCTAGGGAGTCTGGCAAAGTGCAGAGACTGGCCTGCTTTCACAAACAGATGGAATTAGCAGGATATCCACTCTTGCAATGGATATTATGCTACATATGCCCGCCTTACACCTGTGGCTTAAAATGGAGGCAGCGGCAGGGACATAAAGGCTAAAAACTAGAAATAACTGGATATAGTTAGAATATACGGAATCCAAAATCAGTAAGGCGATGGCTGGGGAAATGCCGACTAATTACACAATAACTTCTAGCTGTTTCAATAAACTTTGCCATGTAACAGTTGGAAGCAGGGAGCAGTGGAAAAACGAACCAGAACACCGTGCAGGAGACATAATATAGTGGTTTACTGACAGGTCGAAAACAGATGAAAGTACCAGGTCTGGTGTACTGCCTAGAATCTCTTTAAGGAAGATGGCCACAGTATTACACGTTTTTTCTTCTGTCAGCATGTGCATGGAGGAAAATTAGAGTAGACCCTACAAAAATCGTAGCATCTACTTTTATTCAGACAGCCAAGCATCTCTGAAATCTGTATCAGCCCCTGCAACTAGATTGAAGGTCGTTACAGAATGCCATGAAGCATTTTCTTTCGGACATGTCCGAAAGAACAGACACCACACATATATCCATATACAGGGTGTTTCAGGAGGAATAGTACATATTTAAGCAGGTGGTAGTACAGACGAAAAAAATTCCATATAAATGCGTCCACTTTTTATTGATTACAGAGATACAGCTGTTAGTACGTAACGCTAACAAACTCAAAGCAAAGGCAAATGAGGACATTCAAAGTTGATTCTCAAAAATTCACCAACCAACTTCAATGCACATTTGACTTCTCTTGATAACACCACGTGTAGCCTTACTGAGGTCGTCTTTGCGTTCTTTTATGAGGGCTGCACTATTCATAAACCGAACGATCACATCGGCTCTTGGGTTTACCTTTTATTTGTAGACTTCGCCTTTAACCATCCACGCAGACAAAAATCCAAAGAGATAAGGTCTGAGGGCCTTGAAGGCCAAGAAAAGTGTCATATCTAATGATGCACCCTCCGGGAAATGTTGGGTTTGGATAATGTGTCACCTGACGACTAGAATGTGCAGGAGCCCCGTCGTGCTGGAGGAACATACCCATTCTTGTAGCCAAATGAACCTGCATCTCGGTTCAAATGGTTCAAATGGCTCTGAGCACTATGGGACTCAACTTCTGAGGTCATCAGTCCCCTAGAACTTAGAACTACTTAAACCTAACTAACCTAAGGACATCACACACATCCATGCCTGAGGCAGGATTCGAACCTGCGACCGTAGCGGTCTCGCGGATCCAGACTGGAGCGCCTAGAACCGCACGACCACTTCGGCCGCCTGCATCTCGCTTCTTACAATAGTGCAACAGGTGCGCACTGGTTAGATGTAACTGAAGAGAGACTCCAACTCGGCTTGAGGTTAAGGGCGAATCCCAAGCGCATGGCCACGAACAATTGGGAGTGGAAACTTAATGTCATCGGAACCTTGTTGAAGGACCATGACATGCGATTGTTAGACTGACTGCAGAAAGTTCACTTTATAAATACATACATACTTAGCAAAATATATCATGTCGCAGCAGTCTTACTGATACTGCAGGTTACTGCCCATAAAATATTAGCTGTAGCCTCTTGGTATGTGTGGAAACAAAATATCTTCAAAGTATCCCTCCACATGGCAAATTTACAGAGGCAAAATGGAAGACTTGTAATTAAAGACGTGCTTTTAAACTAATACATGCCATGAAGACAAGCATCACGAAACTTCTGTTCCTCTTGTTAGATCCTGGAGATAGGAACGCTCCTGTTAATGTAGCATGCCAGCCTAGATTACGTCCCAAAGCAATATGGCGATTAGAGCTGTATAAGACTTCCACCAGCACAAACCAGCACTAGAACCGTCTATGACTATATTACCACACATTGTCTTCACAAACCAATTCCGGTAAATTCACCTACAAAACTGGAGGAACGGCTGGAAAAATATCAACAATAAAATTCTACCAACTAGAGTCAGTGCCGTATGGTGCTACGTTGTAAACGAAACCATACACTCAGCGGAACGATTATGGAAAATCAAATTGAGACTATCTCCATACTGCGACAAATGTCGGCTTGTAGAAAGTGTAGAGCACATCTTCTTATGTGAAAATAGAATCAGAATTTGGAACCGGACTAGGAAGAAATTAGCACTATCAACAGAACCGCCGAGAGTCATATACCGATAACTGAAGCTTTACAACCTGACTGGAAATGTTTCCCGTCCGCAAAGAATAACAGTTATTCGTGGCTTCTGTTCAAATGGTTCAATTGGCTCTGAGCACTATGGGAGTTAACTGCTGTGGTCATCAGTCCCCTAGAACTTAGAACTACTTAAACCTAACTAACGTAAGGACATCACACACATCCATGCCCGAGGCAGGATTCGAACCTGCGACCGTAGCGGTCGCGCGATTCCAGACCGTAGCGCCTAGAACCGCTCGGCCACTCCGGCCGGCCGTGGCTTCTGTGACAGTTTGTGTTTTACGTCGTAACAAACAGAACTTAGAAGAGTACAAGTTTTATATTGCAAAAGAACATTTTACGCCAAAGAAGAATAACAAATATTAGGAATGGTTTCAAATTCTTTTAACTATTGCTTTATGTGGGCTACGAAGAGGTGGACAGTTTTTTTTTATTAGAAGCAGAATACTATTCTTTCACTGTTTTTTATTCCTGGAATATTCTTTTACGTTGGTTCTGAAATCAGAACTGTTCGAATTTGGCAAAACCCCTCCGGCTCCGAAATTTTTATCATTTGTGAAAAAAATAAGGCTTCCTCACAGACCTCATATGCATCCAGTGCAAAATAACTTAAATTGTGATTATATTTCTGAATGAATGTTTGTTATGTATTTTTCCATCACCCTTTTCATTGTTTTAAGTTATGTTCTACAAGGAACGCACGCCACTGGAGGTGGCAATCTGTAATTTATTTTACCTTAATTACTACTTCAATTTTTTCCGCAATTTAAAGGTGTATATAGGTGCAAACATGGAATACATGGGAATTGTGCAGCTGCTCAGTGACAGGTATGGGGGAGGCATTGACAGCAGGCCTCGGATCTTCGACCCCTGCCCTCTTTGCCTCCGCCTACCTGGTGCTGAAAGTCTTCTCAAACTTTAAAAAAAAAAAATTGTGCAGTGATCAGCATGTCTGTCTAGTAAGCAGCAGGTGCAGGTTCGATGCCCAGTCGGTCACAAATATTCATCTGCCGTCTTAGCTGTATTTCAACGCGCTGTGACAGTGTGGACGTCGGTCCTTCGACATTTAAGATGCAATTGTTTCTTGAGGCAATAGAGGTGATTTCCGAACATTAGTCTTGCCATCAGTGTAACGGGACTTCAACGGCATCCAACCCTTAGTCATTGCTTTGTGCCGGCGCTAACCCATGTCATATACATGCGAATCAGATTGTAGTTCATATTTAGTCAAATAACGAATGGTGAGTAATAAGTATGCCGTCCGGTGTGGTCGAACTGCTACAGTCTGGAACCGCGCGACCGCTAAGGTCGCAGGTTCGAATCCTGTCTCGGGCATGGATGTGTCTGATGTCATTAGGTTAGTTAGGTTTAATTAGTTCTAAGTTCTAGTGGACTGATGACCTCAGAAGTTAAGTCCCATAGTGCTCAGAGCCATTTGAACCATTTATGAAGTATATGAGTATTCACGAACAGTAGAAGTAGGATTGCAGCGAACTGATCCCTTAACCAAGTGCAACATAGAGTACCTATGTAATGAGTCATTCCAGCTGCATAGCTGAGGATAATATTTGTTAAGCAGTTCATTGGAGAATTAATGTAATACCCGCACAATGATTTCTGTAGTCATACTGTATCATTAGCAGCCCGCTAATGGAGTACTATGTTAGTTAAATCGGATTACTCAAGGTGAGGCCAAATAAAGAGAAGCAACGATGCCACAACACTATCTTTACTTAAGTAGGTAGTCAGCGCTAAATTATATGTGCCACCATTAACGTTACTGTAAGCAGTTTGACAGCATAACACTACCACAGCTACTGACAACCTGAGCCATATCATCACGCAGTTGTAATTCACAGTGATTACAAGTTGCTGATGTTTGTCAAGAATAGCGGAAAGCGCCTCTGAAGTTCCATTTGCATTGCGCCTAGGACGGAGAGAATCCTGAATAACAGTAATAGGTCACCCAGTGAAGAGAAGAGTCCACGTATTGTCTCAAGTTCTTGCAGTTTGATATTAATGCAGTTCCCGATAGTTTCACACTAACGGGTTCTTTTGGCTATCGGAATACTCATATGGGAATTAAAAATGTGTAATTGCTAGATCGCTCAACTACCTTAATAACACCTCATTCTGGATTGAACACGACTCGGAAAGCGACGTTAATTTGACGTTTCCATCCATCTCCTGACGTCTTACTGAATGATGTCTGAAGTGCACGCACAGTTGTGTTGTCTATCGCACGGATTCTGCCAAGTGTTATGGCAGCTGGCAGTCATTGCTGAATACAGAGTTTTGCAAATATATTAGGGGAAATTGTCTTTGTTGCATTTTCTCCATACCGTAATTAGCACAATAACATAAGGCTTGTTCTGATGAAGAACTTGATGCCCACAAGTCCTTAAATAAGAATCTCCCAGCGGGAGTAATGCATGAAAGGAGACAGACTGTTGGACAAAAGAGTGGACAGCTCTCTGCTTTTTGCGTTTCCGATAGTGCCTACGATAAGAATCTTGTGTCATATTATGCTTCACAAACTTAAACTCTTTGTTTTTTTACTTCATACTAAAATAAAAGTTATGATCTGAGAAGAGGAAATGACTGATATGCTTCTCAGGAACTTTAGTTTTTCATGGTTTTTTCTCAGTTCATACTAAAACAAGGGCGTTAATATGAGAAGAGGAAATGAAATATACGCTTCCAAGACATAATATTTCCTTGTGTGCTACAACTGCATACATGAAAGGCCTGCAGTTAATTTTTGTATGTTGGATAAATTTTGATATCACCTCAAATTCCTTTGTGAGAAGGTTCCTATTTTCTTGGGATTCAAATAGAGTGGACATTTCATCACTGGTTAATATTCTGATGACTAATGACATGATACCCGTTGCAATTGCTCCATGGCACCTGTGAGTAGAGTCTCACGTTGGTTACTATAAGAACACGCAGGCAGTGATATCCGCTCACTGCAGTCAGAGCCAAGGTGATTTCTTTCTGTTTATGGTGAAGCGTCTGCTGCAGTGTCCACGCTCAGCCAACATAAACAAATCGCGGCGGCATTGGGCACTGCTAATCGCTGCACTTGTTGCGAGCCTCGACAACAAGAGCGCACCTTCTCTGCTAACGATACTATGGAGTTAATACATCTTACTTAACGTAACATAATATGCAGGTCGTGGGTTGGGTAAAAATTCAGTTTGTAACTTCCCATCACATTAAAATACTTTATAGTCATATTTGATGCAATATTTATTGTTGGTTGTCTCTCTAATGTTAATAGTATTGATTCAGATTGTGAGTGAACACGAAAACGCACACACACAAACAGTCACTGTGTGTTGAACAATGCATGCACCAGTCAATTCCTCAGTTGGCGTCGAGTGGATGAGATTTTTCAATTACCTTGCATTGCAAGAATTTTAAGGAGGAGACTAAAAGTAAATCGACTTGTATCTAAAGAGCTGCGACAAAGCAAAGCTTGACCGACTATCAGATAATTGTTTACGTGGGTGCAGTGGACGAGTATAGTTTTAGTAACCAACCCACCCACGATCATTACGTAAGATTTCTCGAAGGCGTAGGGGCATTGTTTTCATTAAGTCGTCGACAGTGTAGCGTGATGGTTTACTTCCCACCATACGTTTTCTATATTCGTCCAAAGGTCGCTTGCATTTGTAGGTCCACATGGCAATGACCTTGTTACCTCTGCCCACATATCCTCTATCTGGTTGATCTTCGGTGATCGTGGAACAAACGGCAGCAGCTTTATCCTCTCTTGGCCCTGAAACCAATCTCGCACTGCTCTGCTGTGATGGATGGGGCTGTGCTCCTGTAAATAAACTGTTATCTCGTTCGTTCATATATTTATATTTAAATAAAATATTAGTAATAAGCACATTGTGTTATTATTTTTGACAGTGTTTAAGAATTCAGGCCCTGTCATAAATAAGTGATCTAGATTCAACCGTCCAATTAAGAATGTGGTTTACCCAGTCTATCAAATGATGAGAGTCATATTCGGATATACACATTAAGCCTGACTGGCTGAATCCGATTAGAACGATCTGGTATCGAAATGAAATTACAGAAATTGGATAATTTGAACGCCTGTATTGCAACAATGCTGCGCACATAAATTCCTATGATGGAGTAACAGGTAGCAACTGCACAAGAAAAAGTGAGAAATATGTCTACTAGCAGCAATGTAACGTAATTATAACCCATATTTATGTGATGGAAATACTGAGTCGAACAATGCACATCTATTTCAGTGGTGGAAAGATGCACCATATCGGATTTGCTGATGACGTAATGACAATAATAATAATCGCGTGGGGCCGATAGGGGAAACCCTCCCCCGTATGGGCGTTACCAAGGAAATCAAATACTTGGGGTGAACCAAATACTAACACAATCCTCAACGACTACTCAAACCGATGAACTCAAAATCCACACACGTCTGAGTGAAAACCACCGCTACTCTGGTCACCGTCTGATAGCTCAATGAGCTCGGCTGAAAATATTCGCTTCCTAAGGCTTGAACACCCTCTGGTCCTGTCCGGTCCTGGAATCACCCAGACCAAACCAATGAAACACAAGCAAACATGAACTGTGCAAACTGTCGACAGGCGGCAGTTGGAATTTCGGCAGAGAATATTGAAGATCTCTTGTAAATTTTCCCTACAAGCAGAAAATATGCATTTGAAAACTACACGCCACGCGGGATTAGCCGAGCCGTCGAGGTCGCTGCAGTCATGAACTGTTCATCTGGTCCTGGCAGTGGATCGAGTCCTCCCTCGGGCGTGCATGTGTGTATGTTTGTCCTTAGGATAATTTAAGTTAAGTAGTGTGTAGGCTTAGGGACTTTTGATCTTATCAGTTAAGTCCCATAAGATTTCACACACATAAGACCTTTTTTTATAACAAAATATCAATACATTGATCCAAATAATGAAAACTAAATAATCTTACATAATAAATCTACCGACAAATAATTCTCAGCATTGTTCCTCAAGTACCACGACTAACTGACAATGAAACCTTGCATTACAGAAACCATTGCATCTTCAAGAGCAAAACGCAACAAAAGGTAGCGAAAGGTGTACCAATCTTGGCCATGGCATTTCTCGAACACAGATCTATCGTCAGGTCTGTCAAAGAAATCACAGCCATTAACAATCGACTTCTCATTCAGAGCCCCAGTAAAAAATATACACTCATCAATGCACATGCCCCCACCAAAAATGTCGAAAAATTCTGGAACACACTCGAAAATACTATTACCAAAATTCACCAAGATGACGTGAAAATACTAATGGGAGACTTCAACTCTCTATTTTCAACAGAGAAAACCTGTAGAAAAATCATTGGTACAAATTCAACATACCGAAACGCTTAGGTCAACGGCACACGTCTGACTGACATTTGCCAACAATTCAACTACAAAAGGATATCTTTCCACTTTAGAAAAAAACCAGTTCCCAGGTAATATGCTTGGCTAGCAGGTGCAAGCTGCTTTCGTTCGCCTTTCGAGACTCGCTGAAAGCCAGATTTTTAATTCTTTTGTAGCTGAGCTACAAGCAGGCATATACAAACACAATATGGGAATCGTAAGATAACGCTCGAGCAAAATTCGGCCTGCTACTTACCGCTTTTGTTTTCTGCCGACATATTTTTTGTTGTTGTGAATACATAATTTTATCTATGAAATGCCACATTTTCATAATACTTGCGAATGATACAGGAAATGAAGTAAATACAGATCTTTTCGGAGTTAAAAGTCGGTAATATTCTACTAATTCGTGTTAAAATAGGCTCAATCGTCTTACAGACACATAACGCTTTAATAAGATAGATTGCGATCGTGATGTTTCTGTAGTAAGCTAAATTTAATTTGTATTAGTACAGTGAATATTTTAATTGCATTTTACATTAATTTACTAATCGCAACATTAATCATCAAAGAGAAATTAATCAGCAGCTGAATTTCCTTTCACCATATCTACAACAATCTGACTATGCAGTAGTTGTTTGCAAATTCTACGCCTGTAGAAACCCACTGGTTCTAACGATGTCATTAAACCAGTGTAGTTTTAAAAGTATTTTCGTCTAGAACGTATTTGCCTTGACAGTTGATCGATCAAGAGCAGGTAAGGTAAAATTTTACGAATATATGACGAGAGGGACAAGGGCCTGAGAGACGACTTTCCTATCAATCTCCTGGATAGTTTTGTTTCTCAAATCAACAGAGTGAGTTATCATGCAGGTGATGCAGTTTTGTTGCTCGACTTTCTTTCACTGCGACCGAAAGGTGTCTCAGTTGTTGACAACAAATTCCAGCTGTGTTGCACACGCCCCTTGGGGCAGAATTCGTAGTCCAAAACACACTTATGGAGCTATCAAATGTAAAATATTATGTTCACACTACACTTTACTCTAGTTTACGTCTTTTGGTTGGGCTCAGCCTCTCATTTCTTCTTAGGAAGTTAACGATAAAGGCATCATAACAATTCACCAGTAACAGTACTGCATAGGAATGCTCAATGAGCGACCTGATGACGTTCAGTAATAGTCACTCCGTTGATTTTTGTTGTTTTCAATTAGAGCACGCAGTACTCCTAAACCAGACTTCTGAACTTTGCCTGTTGAATGCAAATGTTGCATGACGGTAAAATGGTAATCTGTCACATATATCAGTAGTCGAGACTTCCTTAATGTGGAAAATCATTCATGCCAGAACGATCTTCGTTGAAACAAGAATATCTTTTTCTGGCGTATTTTTCCCAAAAGCACTCACTCCACACACAGCTCAAATCTTTCTAGCTGCCTCCTCTACATTCACCCCTCTGTTATACCAAAGTAAATGTTGTGTTGCAGATGTTACACCTTTTTCCACTTGCGACTCAATTTTACAATCCTTAATTGTAGTTCACGATTTTCAAGTATGCAAAATCTAATGCTTAACTGCAAGATGATAAATAGAACTTCAAATACGAAAATGGTATTGATACATGCACTGACAGCGTGGCGCCGCCTTCACATGGGCGGTGCCGGATTTCAGGCGGCGAGTGGCGTCTGGCCGGTGGCCGGTAGCCGCTGCAGCGCGAGGAAACACTCGAGCGTAAGCTGATATGATCGCGACGCAGCCACGAGCTGTCCTGCGGAATTGTTTCTGGAATACTTGTTATTGCGGGTGGGTAGAATGTTAAGCGAATTGTCTTCAAAGTTCAATCAGACTCATAACTTTAGACCGAAATGTGTTAAAAAAAAAAAAAAAAGAAAACAGTTGGATGCGAACACGCGACTCTAGTTTTAGAGTGCACGAAGGTTACCGCAAGACCGCGGGCCAGATTGTGCAGATGGCCGGACTTAGAGTTGTCAGGGGTGGTCAGTTTTATTGGCCACCTTGAGTGAACGACTCGGACTTAGTCTCTGTGGCGGCCAGCCGGCGGTCAGGTTTTATGTCTAAGACTGTACATTGGTAATATTTTCAGTGGGCACATGAAATAGCTTTGCAACCATTAACTGGGTGTCTGCATTACCCAAACAGTCCCTAAATATGCTGAAGTTGTGATTTCAAGATTGGTGAGCTGTGTGGTGTGTGGGTCCACTGTTCCTTGGTTGACTTCTACATCCACTTGTGCTTGCTGTAATGCTTTATTGATCTTTTCTAGGTTATTTGCCTCCTTTGAGCCAAAAATAGTTTTCAAGATTTGATCGTCTTCATCTAGCCAACCCCTTTGTGGTCAGACTCGAAGGACTTGTGTAGCTGCCTCTGTTGTCATGTAAAGCTGTCTGTAGAAACTGATGTTCTCTATGTGTATTGTTTAGCCTTGTCTGATTATTTTTACTTCAAATGAATTTGTACCAAAAGGTCATCATTGATGTAGTTAATGTTCATACAAAAGAAGGTATTTCATGAAAACTTAATCAGACTTCAAACTGAGATGTGGGTTCAACTTTTTAATAACAAGATAACTAATGATGATGTGCTTAAGGCACCTGATTGTTGCATCACAAGCAAGTTGCTTTCGGCTTGATTTAAACGTAACTGTTACTTGGTAGTCCGCAAGTAGGAAAATCATTATTCAGGGTTATTTAATTAGGTGAAAGAGTTCACCCATTGTTCTTTTTCAAAAGATATACTATGAAGGTAATGCTGGAAATGGAGGCAGCACCTCTAGGGTTCACTTAAAAGGGAGAACACTATTTGCAAGCACTATTAATGTGCAGGTTGGTAGTTGCAATTTAACATTAATGAGGAGTGTCATTTCTATTACTTGATAGGCTCCTTTGCAACATGTAACAGATTTTTTAGTCTTTTCTTTTGGTACGTAATGGTTGCCAAGCATCACCCATCATCCGACATGATATTTTGGTGGAGTAGCTTTTTTGTGAGTACTTTTCTGTCCTTCCATGGCTTTACTGCTCATCTTTTTATCTTGATAGCATTATTTGCAACTAAGACCATCTGCTTTTCTATATGGTTTACCCACTCAGTGTGTTACTAAAAATTCAAATTCACTTAGTAGTAACGCCTGTCTAAGTAAATGACTTGTTGGATCATGTACTACATATTCAATTATAACTTTGATGCATCGACCATAAAAATAACAGCAGAAGTAATTTTTTCCATTTACACTTCCAGTAAAAAAAGAAAAATGAATAACTATTAAGAAAATTAGTACACCTGGAAAGACCATGTTAATTTTATCGGATGATGGATTATGCTATCTGAGGGATAGTAGATATACTGATAATGGTTTCAACATTGTCTGCCAACAGGTAGCGTAGTGGCATAGCTACTAGAGCACCATCTGTGTCTACCCTTAAATAGGGAATGCTGACAGCCAGAAGGCTCAATGTGGTGCAGATGTGTGAAGCCAACAAGCAACCATGCTATGGAAATGCGCTCATGCTTCCTACAGCCAAATGAGTGAGTTTGAAAGGGGTAAAATTGTGGCTTTCTGAGTAGTGGGATGATCCTTTGGGAGAATTGATATGCAAGTTTGACATGCTGCATCAGTTATGCAAAGATGCTGGTATCAGCGATCACATGAACATTTTCACACCAATAGCTCCCCGAGGTTCTGGACATACAAGCAGCACAGATGCCCACCAGGATTGTCATATTGCAAGGGCACCAGTGGCAGATTGTACAGCTACCACAGCATAGATAAGAGGGTTTGTGAGCTCAGATGAGTCAACAAGAATTGTTGTGAACTGGTTATTAGCAGTGGGAGTACGGGCATGCACATCCCTAGCCCATCTTCCACTCACAACACAGCATCAACATGCATGACTTGACCTGTACTGCCACAGGATCACTTGGAAGATGGAATGGCATGCCATGGTCTTCAGCAATGAAAGCAGATTCTGCAAGCATGCAAGTATAGTTGTTTGTGTATATTATGTAGAGCGGTTGAATGCTGTCTCATAGAGTGCATTGATCCAAAACATACTGGCTGCATCCGAGACCTCAAGGTCTACAACTCTTTCACCTTTGGTGTTTCTGGAGGGGATGCTAACCAGCACTTCATACGTGCAGAATGTTGTTATACCTGTCGTTTTGCTGTTCTTCAGACAGGAAGGAGATGTATGGTTCCAACAAGATAATGCTCACCCACACACTGCCCATGAAACTCAACATGCTCTGCAAGACTTGCAGCAACTTCCCTGGCCAGCACAATCTCCAGACTTGATCCCAATTGAGCATGTGTGAAATATGATGGGACAAGAAGTCGCTTATGCGACTTTTCAACCAGCTCTTACAGAAGTACATGAACTGGTTGAACAGCATGGAATAACATAGGAGAGTATTCACCCTCTACACAGTTGGCTGAATGCCAGAGTCAGTGCCTGCATATCCATCCATGGAGGCTACACCATGTACTAATATGGGTGTTTCAGCACAGTTTGATTCCTGGTATCTAACAGCCACTTATGCTATTGATCTGCAAATGTGATCATTTCACATTCTCCATTTGCATTGTTGGAATAATAAATCTTAAGTGAATTGGGAACCTCTAAAAGCAGGTACTAATTTTTCCTGGCAGTGTATTAGCATTATTATTTCTTTCTCAGTAGTCAAATAATTTTTCCCTGCCTTACTAAGCTGTCTTAATGCATATGCTTTTAGATGTCCATAACCATTTACTTACTGGCTTAAAATGAAACCTGAAGCAAAAAACACTGGTGTCAGATGAAAGTATAATTTTCATTTGGTAGCTAGAAAATAGTTGAATGGACAGGTCGTTAATAACTCTCTCAGATTTACAAATGCTGTTCCGAAATCCAGAGAGCATTGAAATTTCACTCCTTTCTTTAATAAATGTCTGTGGGGTCACGCAATTTCAGTAAGTTTTGGAATAAATTTTCTATAGATATTAGTTAACTCTAAATATGACCGCAATTAGTTTTCAGTAGTGGGTGTCTGAAAATTTCTTATGCCATCAGTGAGTCAAAGATCAGCACATACACAATCCTGGCTGGTAATATGGCATGAGTAATGCAGTTCTTGTCATATGAAATGGCATTTTTCCAGGCTGAGAATTGTGCTGCACTTAAATGGATAAACACTTCGTGTAAAGGCATTACATGTCATCTAAACAGACAATGCACTGCTTTGGTTCGAATCATTCTAATACACCATCTAATAGGTAGTGGAAGGTTGACGGCAGATTTTACAGTCCAGATGGAATCCACTCAGAGTGAATAAAGAGAGAAGCAGCTTTTAGCAAAGGACATCATGTTCAGTTCAACTTATAGTCAGTATTCACAAACATGCCAGTAGACAAAATTGTTCGCACTGCACAAGAGCATGTCATACTAGACATATGCAACTTCACTGAGTTATGTTTGTCTTCAGTGTACATAAAATGGGAAGGAAAATACTACGAGCAGACAGACAGCATAGCATGGGATCTTCCTACGCCATTAGCATCCAACATATTCATGGTGGCCTTTGAAGCAGTAGCACTTTGTCCTTTTCCTTTTACACCTACAGTGCTGGCTCAGATACGTAGATGATATGTTCATCATATTGCCTCATGGTGCAACAGAGGTTCACAGGTTTCAGGAATGGTTGAATAAAATACGAGGGATGATATAGTTCTCTGTCAAGATAGAGAAGAATGGCGCTGTTCCATTCCTTGATGTGGAAGTGTACAGAACAACTGAATACATTCTAGGGCACAGAGTATATCAGAAGCCTACAACCACAGAGTCATGCTTCATTTACTGCCCATATGCACTGCCTAAGTGATCCTCAAAACATGATACAAGAGTTCAAAAGGCTGATTAACATTCTCGCCCAAAGTTACAGCCATAAATCAATCCAGACAGCCATAGCAGTGCACAAAAGAAAACAAGACACACAAGAAACAGACAAACTGCAGCTTCAGCATGCTTACACTATGTGAAGAATGTCACTGACAGGACTGACAAATATTTTTGCTGGGTTGGTGTCCCTACCAGTGTGCACAACATGGAATGTCGGTGTGGAGAAGTATGCATCGGTGAGACCAGCAGGCCAAAGGCGATGTGCATGCAGGTACACGAGTCCCACATTTGTCTAGGGTAAAACAGCAAATCTGCAGTGCTCAAGCACCAGCAAGACTGTGGGAAGGAAATAAAAGTTTAAAAGTCCTGCATGCTTGCCAAGCAGCTAGGTTTTATAAAACTGAGTTTCAGAGAACCCATTGAATACTAAAACACCCTAACAACAAGAACAGAGAGGATGAATTCAGGCTTACCCTGCCATGTCTGCCAGTCCTTAGAGTCCAACAGGCCACACTAACAATGCTAGAAATGAGTGCTAATTTTTTTTTGTGAGTAACTGCCTCCCTACAGCCTATGACTCATTCACCAATGACCACCAATCCTGGCACATAATGCAAGAAACAGTAGACAATGACAGACCCAACTTCCTCCATTGTAGTAACCTAATGCAATGAAGCTCCCGCTCTTTCTGCTGTTATATTAAGTGCAATTGAGAACTAGGTATTAGACATAGCTTGACCTGCAATAACTACTGTACTATCAGTTGTGTTTTATCTTGTCTCCATAAACTTTAGAGAATTTCAGTAATTTGCTACTAACAGGATCAAGAAAACATCAATGAAATTTTGTTTTCATAGCTGGATCTACTCTCAATCTACTGGACATCAATTTCTGTATGTCATTTTCCTTACCTCTTCATGAGTAAATTTTGGGTTATTCTCTTCAAGTTCTGCTGTTTCAATATCATCTAATGGCTGCTTATATTCATAATCCCCCCCACACACAGGGTGAGTCAAATAAGATGGAACACCCCTTTTATTTCATGAGTGGTTACACATATTGAAACGTGGTTTTTGGCAAATGTTAGAGCATTGAGGGGCATGTATGTTTTTGTTTGGTTAAGGTCTTTAGTGCTGATGTCAACTGAGGTATTGAAGTGAGTAAGTTTTTTTAAATGGAACTGTATACTTTTTATAACTGCGCTCGATAGCTCTTGAGAAGACAATCACAGTGATATAGCATTTGTTAATGTTTATGTTGAAACATGTCATAAAAAAATTAAGAAATGTCTGAAAACGTGAGACCACGGTGGCTGGAAATGGCATTTACAGTACAAACACTGCCAAGCAAGCATCTCAGACCAGGATGCGTAGTTGTATACCATAAGGTATGCCTGCACTATGAGAATAAAGCCTTATTTCCCCTTGAATCAACTTAAGACCCAGATGCAGGTTCACCTACAAATGTTGTATTTGGAAATACAACATAGGCTAGAATCTAGCATATCACGAAGGGCTTAAAAAAACTATTTCACATTTGTGTAGACTCCAAGATTTACGTGAGGTAATACGGATAAATCAACTGTTAATTCTTCAAAAATAAAGAGGTCTTATACTCTGCAAAAAGCAACTACTGCATTAAATATATAACTGTTAGCTTTTCCTGTACATGGCTGTGTGCTTCTTAGAGGTAAAATACATGCTGTCAGACAGCTATCTCTACCTTCACTGCTCTAAATTATATCATATGGGATACATTCATTGAACTAAACATTTTATTAAAAATCCTTTTTTGACCACCTGTACATCAGAAAATAAATACTCTTCTTAATGAAACATCGTTTCATGCTGAACATAAGCGCATAATTACAGTGTCTTCAGCGATGTGCAATACACACTATTGACTTATTTGACACTGGAGTTCAGTTTTGTACACATGTAAATGAAATAAACAATTTACTAACAATGATTTGGTAATCACACGAATCACATAAGATAAACTTTGTCTCCTAAAAAAATAAATTTATCCTTTAATTTAAGAGTGTGTAGACTTAAAGGCACATTGGCAGTTGCTGTTTGAAAGAATGATGAACACATGTAATTACATTGGTTGATATATTAGAGCATCCACTGGTGATTTGATGACACATATAGTCTGGCGTAATTGGGGCTTCATTATAGACTGCATCTTTGAGTGCTCCCCAAAGAAAGAAATCAAGAGGAGTCAAACTGGGGGACCTTGCAGGCCAGCTGATAACAGAATTTTGTTCTATCCAATGTTCAGGAAAGATCTCATTCAATATTTGCATTGCAACAGGGAATGAATGAGCTGGACAACCGAAGCGCCTCCTCTAGAAGAACTGACAGAATGTTTGTCAGAAAGTGTGCGTATGAATGTTCATTGTAATGCATAGATGAAGTAAGGTCCCACAATGTGATTTACTATCATGCCACACCATACACTCCACAGTCATTGTTGTTGCAGCTGGCAAAGTCAGTGTGGATTTTCAGCTGCCTAGGAGTACATATTATGCAAATTTACTTTAGTGTGATTAATAAATATTGATTCATCGGTAAAGACCACTATACTGGAAAAATGCAGGGTCATCCCTCAGTTGCTGAAGGGCAAACTGACAAAATTCTGTATGACATTCAAAATTACAATTGTCAGGTGCCTGATGTAGTGACAGAAGATAGGGATGAAAATTCTGTCGATGCAGGATGCAAATGACACTTGTCTGGTTGATTGCACATTCCTTGGCAGTATGTCTCACACCGCTGTGTGGATTCATTAGCATTGTAGCCAGAGCAGCTTCTTCATGATCTCTGTCAATTGCACTTTTCTTTATCGTCCTCTTTTTGACATTGAAGCAGCTTGTCCGCATTAGTGTCTTAATAATTCATGAACTTGCCTCACATGTCAGATGCTGGTGATCTAGATAGATAGCCCTATATTGCTGTATTATTTTTACAGCATTTATTTTACATATCCAGTTTCTCCTCATTGGTACCGAGCGGGGTGGCGCAGTGGTTAGACACTGGACTCGCATTCGGGAGGACGACGGTTCAATCCCCCGTCCGGCCATCCTGATTTAGGTTTTCCGTGATTTCCCTAAATCACTCCAGGCAAATGCCGGGATGGTTCCTCTGAAAGGGCACGGCCGACTTCCTTCCCAATCCTTCCCTAATCCGATGAGACCGATGACCACGCTGTCTGGTCTCCTTCCCCAAACCAACCAACCAACCAATCCTCATTGGTGTACATGTTTGCATGCAATGAATGTTGTAGCAGAAATGAGCAGCCTGCAGTGCAGACAAGTAAACAGGTAAATGTGTTGACATTCTGACACAGGATAGCATAAGAACTCTGCTTGGCATTGTTTGCACTGCTAATGCCAATTAGGACCACTGTGCTATCAAATTCTAGGACATTTCTTGAATTTTTGTATGTTAGGTTTCAGCATCAGTATTAACAAATGCTATACCACTGTAACTGTCTTCTCAAGCGCTATCAAATGCAGCTATAAAAAGTACAGAGTTCAATTAAAAAAAGGCTAAAAAACATACTTGCTTCAATATCTCCATTGATACCAGCACTAGAAACATTAACAAAATAAAAAAATACGTCCTCCTCAATGCTCTAGCAGTTTCTGAAAACCGTGTTTTGATACATGTAACTGTTCACGAAGTAAAGGTGGTGTTACATCTTACATGGCTCACCCTGTATATACCTTATGAAAACCTACGTGTATAGTATTCTAGTTGCTTATACATTACTGAGGTAAATTTGGAATAACTTCTAGTTTTCTCGATCTGTTTATTTATCTATCCTTGAAATCATATTCATGATATGGGATACATGTTATTGTAAAATGTGAAAAAGTGTCTTCGGCTTGCAATTATTTTTATGTTTACTTGTACTGTGAAGGACAGCATATACATGACAAGAAGAACCAATTGTAAATTAAGTCCCATTAATTCCTGGAGTATAACATTTTAAACAAAATTAAAATTATTTATGACATAAATTGGTCTCCATAAATTCAGCAACCCCCATGAGCCACAGACATTGTTGAGGTGGGTGACTTGAGCATCTCAGTTGTACATATAGCTGTACTGGAGTGCAATTATGTCAGATATGTATCTGTGGAGAGGCCAGACAAACATGAATCCCAAAGTGGTGCAGCAGTCTTTTCAATAGCTGCAGGGCCAACACACTGGATAATTGACTGTCTGGCTTTGTAACATTAGCCAACATGGCTTTGCTGTGTTAATAGTGTGAATGGCTGAAAGCAAGGGAAAATTACAGCTTTTATTTTTCCCAAAGGCATGCAAGTCTTCTTTATGGTTAAATGAAGATGGGATCTGTTTGGTTAAAATATTCTAGAGATAAAAAAGTTCCCCAGTCAGATATCTGGATGGGGAATACTCAGGAGGAAATTCTCATCTAGAAAAACAAAACAGTTATTCTACAGGTCAGATAATGGAATGATAGAGCCCTTCATCAGATGACAGAAACTTCACAAAGGGAAACCGGTAGGTTGAAGTTAGATCTAGTGGAAATTAGCAAAATGCAGTGGCAGGGAGACCAGGACTTGTAGACGGATGAGTACAAACTTATAAATACAAAATCAAATGGGAGTAATGCAAGAATTTTGATTTTGAAGCAGTGGAACTGTGAAAGAGATGATGATTCTTACCTTTGCTGAAGGCTTGCTGCTATGCTAAGATAGGCCCACAGTTTTAATCTTGACACAAATACTGAAATACAAATTGTAGAATCCATGAATACATGACCACATTTGTTTGCACTATGTGAGATGAACCATAGACCTTGCCATTGGTGGGAAGGCTTGCGTGCCTCAGGTGCAACCACAACGGAGGGGTATGTGTTGAGAGGCCAGACAAACGTGTGGTTCCTGGAGAGGGTCAGCAGCCTTTTCAGTAGTTGCAGGGGCAACAGTCTGGATGATTGACGCATCTGGTCTTGTAACACTAACCAAAACGGCCTTGCTGTGCTGGTACTGCCAACGGCTGAATGCAAGGGGAAACTACAGCCGTAATTTTTCCCGAGGGCATGCAGCTTTACTGTATGGATAAATGATGATGGCGTCCTCTTGGGTAAAATATTCTGGAAGTAAAATAGTCCCCCATTCGGATCTCCGGGCGGGGACTACTCAAGAGGACGCCATTATTAGGAAAAAGAAAACTGGTGTTCTACGGATCGGAGCGTGGAATGTCAGATCTCTTAATCGGGCAGGTAGGTTAGAAAATTTAAAAAGGGAAATGGATAGATTAAAGTTAGATATAGTGGGAATTAGTGAAGTTCGGTGGCAGGAGGAACAAGACTTTTGGTCAGGTGAATACAGGGTTATAAATACAAAATCAGATAGGGGTAATGCAGGAGTAGGTTTAATAATGAATAAAAAAAATAGGAGTGCAGGTGAGCTACTACAAACTGCATAGTGAATGCATTATTGTGGCCAAGATAGACACGAAGCCCACGCCTACTACAGTAGTACAAGTTTATATGCTAACTAGCTCTGCAGATGATGAAGAAATTGATGAAATGTATGATGAGATAAAAGAAATTATTCAGGTAGTGAAGGGAGACGAAAATTTAATAGTCATGGGTGACTGGAATTCGAGAGTAGGAAAAGGGAGAGAAGGAAACATAGTAGGTGAATATGGATTGGGGGGAAGAAATGAAAGAGGAAGCCACCTGGTAGAGTTTTGCACAGAGCATAACTTAATCATAGCTAACACTTGGTTCAAGAATCATGAAAGAAGGTTGTATACATCAAAGAGTCCTGGAGATACTAGAAGGTATCAGATAGATTATATAATGGTAAGACAGAGATTTAGGAACCAGGTTTTCAAGTGTAAGACATTTCCAGGGGCAGATGTTGACTCTGACCACAATCTATTGGTTATGAACTGTAGATTAAGACTGAAGAAACTGCAAAAAGGTGGGAATTTAAGGAGATGGGACCTGGATAAACTGACTAAACCAGAGGTTGTACAGAGTTTCAGGGAGAGCATAAGGGTACAATTGACAGGAATGGGGGACAGAAGTACAGTAAAAGAAGAATGGGTAGCTCTGAGGGATGAAGTAGTGAAGGCAGCAGAGGACCAAGTAGGTAAAAAGATGAGGGCTAGTAGAAATCCTTGGGTAACAGGAGAAATATTGAATTTAACTGATGAAAGGAGAAAATATAAAAATGCAGTACATGAAGCAGGCAAAAAGGAATACAAACATCTCAAAAATGAGATCGACAGGAAGTCCAAAATGGCTAAGCAGGGATGGCTAGAGGACAAATATAAGGATGTAGAGGCTTATCTCACTAGGGGTAAGATAGATACTGCCTACAGGAAAATTAAAGAGCCCTTTGCAGAAAAGAGAACCACTTGTGTGAATATCAAGAGCTCAGATGGAAACCCAATGCTAAGCAAAGAAGGGAAAGCAGAAAGGTGGAAGGAGTATATAGAGGGTCTATACAAGGGCGATGTACTTAAGGACAATATTATGGAAATGGAAGAGGATGTAGATGAAGATGAAATGGGAGATATGATACTGCATGAAGAGTTTGACAGAGCACTGAAAGACCTGAGTCGAAACAAGGCCCCGGGAGTAGACAACTTTCCATTAGAAGTACTGATGGCCTTGGGACAGCCAGTCCTGACAAAACTCTACCATCTGGTGAGCAAGATGTATGAGACAGGTGAAATACCCTCATACTTCAAGAAGAACATAATAATTCCAATCCCAAAGAAAGCAGGTGTTGACAGATGGGAAAATTACCGAACAATCAGTTTAATAAGCCACAGCTGCAAAATACTACTGCAAATTCTTTACAGATGAATGGAAAAACTAGTAGAAGCTGACCTTGGGGAAGATCAGTTTGGATTCCGTAGAAATATTGGAACATGTGAGGCAATACTGACCTTACAACTTACCTTAGAAGAAAGATTAAGGAAAGGCAAACCTATGTTTCTAGCATTTGTAGACTTAGAGAAAGCTTTTGACAATGTTGACTGGAATACTCTCTTTCAAATTCTAAAGGTGGCTGGGGTGAAATACAGGGAGCGAAAGGCTATTTACAATTTGTACAGAAACCAGATGGCAATTATAAGAGTCGAGGGGCATGAAACCTCTCTCCTATGTTATTCAAACTGTATATTGAGCAAGCAGTAAAGGAAACAAAAAAAAATTCAGAGTAGGTATTAAAATCCATGGAGAAGAAGTAAAAACTTTGAGGTTCTCCGATGACATTGCAATTCTATCAGAGACAGCAAAGGACTTGGAAGAGCAGTTGAACGGAATGGACAGTGTCTTGAAAGGAGGATATAAGATGAACATCAACAAAAGCAAAACGAGGATAATGGAATGTAGTCGAATTAAGTCGGGTGATGCTGAGGGAATTAGATTAGGAAATGAGACACGTAAAGCAGTAAAGGAGTTTTACTATTTGGGGAGCAAAATAACATGATGGTCGAAGTAGAGAAGATATAAAATGTAGACTGGCAATGGCAAGGAAAGCGTTTCTGAAGAAGAGAAATTTGTTAACATCAAGTATAGATTTAAGTGTCAGGAAGTCGTTTCTGAAAGTATTTGTATGGAGTGTAGCCATGTATGGAAGTGAAACATGGATGATAAATAGTTTGGACAAGAAGAGAATAGAAGCTCTCGATGTGTGATGCTGCAGAAGAATGCTGAAGATTAGATGAGTAGATCACATAACTAATGATGAAGTATTGAATAGAATTGGGGAGAAGAGGAGTTTGTGGCACAACTTGACAAAAAGAAGGGACTGGTTAGTAGGACATGTTCTGAGGCATCAAGGGATCACAAATTTAGCATTGGACAGTAGTGTGGGGGGTAAAAATCGTAGAGAGAGACCAAGAGATGAATACACTAAGCAGATTCAGAAGGATGTAGGTTGCAGTAAGTACTTGGAGATGAAGAAGCTTGCATCGGATAGGGTAGCATGGAGAGCTGCATCAGACCAGTCTCAGGACTGAAGACTACAACAACAACAACAACAACAATGTAAGACTGTCGAGCAAGATGTTGCCAATGCAATGAATGTAAGATCCGCTAGACAGTATTTACATGTGTGAAAGCACTGAAAATATAGAGTAAAGTGAAATATATTGTCATAGTTGAAGTTGCTGCAAATGAAAAATAGGTTTAAAATAGGTGATGGAAGTAAAACAGATGTAAAAAAATTAAAGAAGGAATAAGATATCTAATACATGGCTCCATCTGCTGACATCAAAAGTAATGACAAGAAGCCCATAAGAAATATATGAACATAATAGCTTCTTTACAAAACAAATATAAAATATGTAAAAAAATTCCATAACCCAAATGTAACATATATGGTTTCGAAGTAAATTAACGTCTTCATGAAGAGAATTATGCCAGTACTCAGCTGCACTCTTTGAAAAATTGTTGTAATGGAATCATAAAACATTTGATTCTTCATAATCAGTTGGCCGTTAAGACTTACAACTTTATCTACATGAGAGTGTTTCACAGTCTCTAATTTCTCCAGCAATGTCAATTTTTTGCTCTTGGTTGCACAATGCAAAATTTGGAGTGATTGAATACATGTCCTGCATGGCTGCTAGCTTTTAAATTCTGAGTGAATGAAGAACTATTTTAGTTGTATCTATTTTAGTGACAATATGCTTCAGATTCTGGCCTCAGTAGCCAGAGATGGTGGTCATGTGTGTGTCAGTTGTGTCTGTATGAATGTGTGTGTGCATGTAGTCTAATTCAGAAGAAGGCCCTTTGGCTGAAAGCTTACTTGTTTTGCAGTCTTTTTGTTGTGCCTGTCTGTGACTCAACATCTCTACAATATAATGAGTAGCAGTCTATCCTTTTCAGAAAATTGTCATTATTCTTATTTACTGTACATCTACATCTCCTCAAGTCACCATTCAATCCGTGGCAGAGGGTACCCTGTACCTGTATCTTTCATGTTCCACTCACAGATAGGGCGTGGGAAAAATGACAACCTATATGGCTTCCTATGAGGCCTAGTTCCTCACATGTTAAGTTCCATAGTGCTTAGAGCCATTTGAACCATTTAGAGGCCTAATTTCTCGTATCTTATCTTGGTAAAATGGAAATGAGCATACGGTGTCAGTGGACGGGAGTTCCCAGGCGGAAAGTTCGGCTGCCAAGTGCAGGTCTTATTGAGTTGCATGTAGACAATGGGGATGAAATGATGATGAGGACAGCACAACACCCAGCCCCTGAGGGGAGAAAATCTCCCACCCCAGCTGGGAATCGTATCTGGGCCCCCATGCGTGGGATTCCAACATGCTGACCATTCAGCTAATGGGGCGGACATCTTCATGGTCCTCATGTGCAATGTATATTGGTGACAGTAGAATTGTTCGACAGTCAGTTTCAAATGCTGATTCTCTAAATTTTCTCAATAGTGTTTCTTGAAAACAATGTCACCTTCCCCACAGGGAATTTCATTTGGGTTCTTGAAGCATCTCTGTAACATTTACGTGTTGTTTGAATCTACTGGTAAAAAAAACCTAGGAGCCTACCTCTGTATTGCTTCAATGTCTTCTTTCAATCCGGCCTGGTATGGATCCCAAACACTGAAGCACTACTCAGGAATAGGTTGCACCCACATCCTATATGCGGTCTCCTTTACAGGTGATCTACTCTTTCCTAAAATTCTCCTAACAAACCTAAGTCGACCATTTGCCTTCCCTAGCA
The DNA here is from genome assembly GCF_021461395.2 of Schistocerca americana. Lineage (NCBI taxonomy): Eukaryota > Metazoa > Arthropoda > Insecta > Orthoptera > Acrididae > Schistocerca > Schistocerca americana. The sequence goes on along the minus strand of NC_060121.1, from coordinate 687,003,147 downwards.
CAGTTTTCACATGCTTGTTCCAACTCATATTGCTTTGCAGTGTTACGCCCAGATATTTAATTGACTTGACTGTGTCAAGCAGGACACTAGAAATACTGTATCTGAGCTTCACAGGCTTGATCTTCTTTCTCGTCCACATTAACTTACATTTTTTCTCATTTAGGGCTAGCTGCCATTCATCACACCAACTGGAAATTTTGTCTGTCTTATATCTTCTGCTGTCACTCAACTTCAACACCTTATGGTACACCACGGCATCATCAGCAAACAATTGCAGATTGCTGCCCACCATGTCCACCAAATCGATTTATACATATGGAGAACAACGGTGGTCCTATCACACTTCTCTGGGACACTCCTGATGATACTCTTGCCATCAAGGTCAACATACTGAGTTCTTTTATTTAAGAAGTCATCAACCCACTCACAAATCTGTGAACTTATTCCACATACTTGTACCTTCATTAACAGCCAGCAGTGGGACACTGCGTCAAATACTTTCTGGAAATCTAGAAATATGGAACCTGCCTGTTGACCTTCATCCATAGTTCTCTGTACATCATGTGAGAAAAGGGCAAGTTGAGTTTTGCATGAGTGATACTTTCTAAAACCATGCTGATTTGTGCTCATAAGTTTCTCAGTCTCAAGACAGTTTATCATATTCAGATTGAGAATATGTTCAAGGATTCTGCAGCAAACAGAAGTTAGGGATGTTGATCTGTAATTTTGCCAGTCTTTACTTTTACACTTCATATATACTGGAGTCACCTGCACACTCCTCCAGTCGCTTGGGGCTTTGCAAGCTAGGTAAGGGGCCAATGCCATAGAGTAATCTTTGTAAAATCAAACATGTAGACACCACCTAGCAGGCCTTCAATCCACTGCGTCAGCAGTGCCGTGCATGCCAGTCTCACATTGTGCATACACATGCAGTCATATATTCACAGTGAGTACAATTTATATTCCAATATATGTGTCAAGATTATAAGTGTGGCACTATCTTAGCATAGCTGTATGCCTTCACTGAAGGTAAGAACTGTTGTCTCTTCCATGGTTCGATTACCAATTTGACCCTTTGGTTTTAGTCTTGGGCAATGTTTTTTTAAAAATCCTTTTACTTTTACATTCTATGTGCAATCCAAAAGTTTGGCTACTTATGACTAATGCATTATCCGCAGTTCCTAAACTGGTGTCATCTCTGGTTTTTTGTAGTATTTTAAAAAAGGTTTTACCACCTTCTTATGCTAGATAGAACCATACCCCTAGTTTGTTTTTATGTATTTTTTCCATATAGAAACTCTGAAGATGCCTCATAAAGGCAAAATGCATCAATAAATCTGGTATCATTGCAACTGAGACTGTCTTCATCCTGAAAATATATTATGTTGCTGCACCATGGCCATAGAGTGGAAGGATTTAGGTTATTGAGAAGTTCAGAGGGAGCAGTAGACAACATTTCATTGGAACAGAGGGAGGGACTTCAGTAGAAGAGAAATGAGTAGCTTTGGGAGGTGAAACAGTGAAGACAGCAGGTGGTGAAATAAGTAAAAATATTAGGACTGTTATAAATCTTTGTATAGCCAGGGAGATGTTCAATGTAACTGACAATTGGAGAAAATACAAAAATTCAGCAATGAAGGAAGTGAAAGAGTATACAGCCATATAAAATATGAGATTGCCAGAAAGTGCAAAATGTCTAAACAGTTTGCTAGATGTCAAATGCAAGGCTATAGAAGCATGTGTAACTAGAGTAAAGATAGATACTGACTGCAGGAAAATTAAAGAGCCCTTTGGAGAAAAAGGAATCAACTGTATGAATAGCAGGAGCTCAGATGACAACGAAGGAAAAGCTAAAAGGAAGAAGGAATAAATAAAGGGGCACTACAAGGGAAAGGAAGTTGAAGACAGTATTATAGGAAGGGAGAGAAAGTAGGTGAAGGTGAGGTAGGACATATAATACTGCAGATAGAATTTGACAGGGCACTTAAAGTTCTAAGCTGAAACAAACCCCTAAAGACCTTAACCATCTAACAATTAATTGGGAAAATTACAGTTTTGGTAGTAGTGGCTGTGATAAGACATCCTGTGAAACATTATTAATTGCCTTCTCTGAACGTTACCTAAAACAGATTGTCAAGAACCCCACTTATGATGGAAATATATTGGATCTAGTGGCAACAAATAGACATGACCTCTTTAAGGCTGTCTACATCGAAACTGACATCAGTGACCATGATATAATTGTGGCAGCAATGAATACCAAAGTACAGAGGACAACTAAAATAAGCAGAAAGATACATATATTCAGTAAACTAGATAAATGTGGAAATATGCCAGTGATACAGTTCAAACATCCTTACACATAGCCCTAACAAAAATGTGGATAACAGAAAAGTTTCCCAAACATCAGACCACAGCCATAATCCACCCATTCCACAAGAAAGGAGATAAAAGCAACGCAGATAATTACAGAGGTATCTCTCTCTTACACTGCACATAGAAGATTTTCTCCAGAATCCTATACAAGAGGATCAAAGAGCAACTAGAGGAAGAATTAGGTGAATACCAAGGAGGCTTCAGACCTTGGAGAAGCTGTGCAGAACAGATCATCACTTTAAAATTAGTCATAGAATATTACAAGAAACAAAATAAACCTCTTGTAATAACATTCGTGGACTTTAAAAAAGCATATGACTGCTTCCATAGACCTTCAATGTTAAAAATCTTAAGAAATTTTAGTCTCCATACAAAATTAATCAGATTGATAGAACTCACCTTAACCAACACTGTATCAAAAGTCAAGTTCAAGGGAGAACTCTCTGAGCCATTCATCATAAAAACAGGTTTAAGACAAGGAGATTGCTTGGCACCCCTGTTGTTCAGCTGTGCTTTAGAAAAGATAATGAGGGAATGGTACAAGACTAACCCAAAGAACATCCAAATTGGAAGACTCAAAGACAACATAAGTTTAAATTGTCTAGGATTTTCTGATGACCTTGCTCTCTTGTCCAACAGTATTCAGGAAACCAAACCACAAGTTATCTCACTACAGGAAATAGCACAGAAAATTGGTTTTGGAATATCCTTTGAAAAAACAGTCATCATGTTAACTGACACACCACTCATAAACAAAATTGCCATGGGAGACCAAGAAATACAAATTGTAGATAAATTTAATATCTGGGAGAAATCATAATATATAACCTCAATGAAAAGCCAACATGGCATAACAGAATAAACAAATTGACTAAAGCACAATATATCACCAAGAACACCTACAACAAAAAGAGCCTGTCAATAGCAACAAAATTAAAACACTACAAAACAGTCAATCAACCAGAAATAATGTACACAAATGAAACCATCTTCAAAACAACTGACACTGCACAAATAGACAAAATACTCAAAATAGAAAGAAGATTCATCAGAACGTGCATCAACAAATTGTACCAGAAAGATGGACGCTGGAGAGTAGTTACAAATGAAACAGTCTACAAGGAAATAGAACCAGTAATGAGCAACAATCAGGAAGAAACATATTATATTTTTTAGACATCTAATCAGAACACCAGAGAAAGGTTCATCAGGAGAACAATAGAAAAATTGTGGAATAGTAAGTGCAACATTAAGTGGATTACAGAAATCAAGGAAGATATGGATAAGCTACAGATTACATTGGAAGACCTAAGAAACAAAACTGACAAAATCAGGAAACTCACAGATAAACAAACCAGATTGCAAATGAGAATCAACAAACAGACAATAGGAAGGGTGATTTTCGATGAAGAAAGAAGGATGAGATCTGAGAGAATGAAGAAATACTGGGCTGAAAGGAAACTGAAAAATTTTTTGTATAAAGTTGGCTAGAGTGATCCAATGAAGGCCATAAAATTCAAATAATAATAATAATAATAATGATAACAAAACTAGATAAAAAAATCAGTAGTGTCATATCTCAGTGAGGGACTTGTAACTTTCAGCACAGGCCAGGAGCATGTAGAGAAAATATGGCTCAAGTATAAAAGAATAGTTGACCATGGACTGGATAGATATGTACCCAGCAGAACAGTTCATAATGGGAAGAAACCTCCATGGTAGATGGTCACTGTAAAGAAACTTCCAAACAAACAGATTACTGTGTGATAAGTGTAAAGCATAGTGTATGTCTGTAGATAGAGTGATGCTGAATGAAATGTGTTTGGCTGGCAAGAGAGCAATGTGTGATACCTTTAATGACTACCATAGCAGAATAATGTCAAGTGATCTTTCCTCCAAAACCCAAAGAAATTCTGGTCATCTGTAAAGGCTGTTAGTGGTGCCAAAATTTGTATCCAGCCGCTTGTGAATGAGACTGGAACTGAAATTGAGGGTAGCGAAGCAAACGTTAAAATGCTTAACTCTATTTTCAAATGTTTGTTTACCAAGGAAAACCCAGGAGAACTGCCCCAATTTAATCCTCAAACCACTGAAAAGATGAGTGAAATAAGTATTTATGTCAGTGGTGCTGGAAAACAGCTGAAGTCATCAAAATTTAACCAAGCTCAAGGGCCATATATAATCCCTGTCAAATTCCATACTGAATTTGCAGCTGAGCTAGCCCCCTCTCCTGACTATAATCTAGAGTAGATCACTCGAACAAGAAACCACACCAAGTTCTTGGAAAGAAACACAGCTCACATCCATGTACAAGAAGGATAGTAGAATTGGTCCACAAAACTACCCTCCAATATCCTTGAGATGGATTTGTTGTAGAATCTTAGAACATATTCAGAACTCTAACATAATAAGGTATCGTGAACCAAATGGCCTTCTCAGTGCCAACCAGCGTGGACTTCAAAAGCATTGATCATGTGGAGCCCAAATCGCAATTTTCTCACATGACAGACTGAAAGCTTTGGATCAAGGCAATCAGTTAGATGCAGTATTTCTTGAGTTCTGAAAAGCATTTGACTCAGTACCACACTTATGATTATTGTCAAAATTACATTTGTATGGGGCATCAAATAAATGGAAATGTCATGTGGCTAGGGCCTCCCGTCGGGTAGACTGTTCGCCTGGGGTATCAAATGAAATTTGTGACTGGATTGAAGATTTTTTATTAGAGAGGATGCTGTATGTTACCTTGGATGGCGAATCATCACATTTGGACGTAACTTCGGGTGTGCCCTAGGGATGTGTGTTGGGACTCTTAATGTTGATGTTGTATGTTAATGACTTTGCAGGTTATATTAACAATAACCTTAGGCTTTTTGTAGAAAATGCAGTTATCTGTCATGGAGTCCTATCTGAAAGAAGCTGCAGAAATATTGTCAGACCTTAATAAGATTTCAAAGAAGAGCAGACATTGGCAGCTTGCTTTAAATGTTAAGAAATGTACAATTGTGCACTTCACAAAACGAAAAAATGTACTATCCTCTGACTATAATATCAATGAGTCACTGTTGGAATTGGCCAACTCATACAAATAGCTGGGTGTAACATTATGTAGGGATGAAATGTAAGATCACATAGGTTCAGTTGTGGGTAAAGCTGGTGGTAGACTTTAGTTTGTTGGTAGAATACTGTGGAAGGCCAATCAGTCATCAAAGGAGGTTGCTTACAAATCACTCATGCAACCAGTTCTAGTATGTTGCTCAAGTGTGTAAGACCTGCACCAGAGAGGACTAATAGGGGATATTGAATTTATACAGAGGAGGGCAGCACAAATGGTCACAGGTTTGTTTGATTCATGGGAGAGTGTCACAGAGATATCGAAGGAACTGAACTGGGAGACTCTTGAAGATAGATGTAAACTATCTGCAGAAAGTCTATTGACAAAGCTTCAAGAACAGGCTTTAAACGATGCCTCTAGGAATATACTACAATCCCCTACATGTTGCTCACATAGGGATCATGAGGATAAGATTATTCTAATTACTGCACACACAGGGGCATTCAATCAATCATTCTTCCCACACTCCATAAGTGAGTGGCATGGGAAGAAACCTTAATAACGGGTACAGTGGGACATACCCTCTGCCATGCACCTCATGGTGCTTTGCAGAAAATAGATGTAGATGTAGGGATGTACATAGCTTGTACAGAAACCAGACTCCAGTTATAACAATTGTAGGACATGAAAAAGAAGAAGAAAACAAGTCAAAGTTATAATATATACCCTATATTATTCAATCTGCACATTGAGCAACCAGCAAAGGAAGCCAAAGAAAAATCTGAAGGAGAAACTGAAGATCAGGAGGAAGAAATATAAACCTTGTGGTCTGCCAATAACTTTATAGTTCTGTCTCAGACAGCCACAAACTTGGAAGAGCAGTTGGACGGAGTGGATAGTACTTGAAAAAAGATTCTGAGATGATCATCAGCAAAAGCAAAACTAGAGTGACTGGGTGTAGTCAGATTAAATCAGGTGATAGTGATAGAATTAAGTTAGAAAAAGAGACACAAAAAGTAATAGATGAATTTAGCTCTCTGAGCAGCAGAGCAATTGGTGGTGGTGTAAATAGGGAGGATATAAAATGCAGATTGTCTATAGAATGGAAAGCATTTCTGAAAAAGAGGAATTTTTTAATATTGAATATAAATTTAAGAGTTAGGAATTCTTTTCTGGAAGTATTTGCCTGGACTGTGGCCTTGCACGGAAATGAAACATTATCAATAAGAAATTCAGACAAGACAAGAACAGAAGCCATTGAAATGTGGTCCTATAGAAAAATGCTTTAGATTAGATTGATCACCTAACTAATGAGGAGGTTACATATCAAATTGGGGAGACAGAAATTTGTAGCACAAAGGGGATTAGTTGATAGGATACATTCTGAGGCATCAAAGAATTATCAGTTTGGTGTTAGAGGGAAGTGTTGGTGGTAAAAATTGTAGGGAGAGACCTAGGCACGAATACAGTAAGCAGTTTCAGTTATTGAAAGATCAAGAGACTTGCACGGGTTAGACTAGTGTGGAGGGCTACACCAAACCAACCTTTGGACTGAAGACTACCACAACAGCAATTTCAGTATTTATGGCATTCTTCTTGAACAAGTTCTTATTATTTTGATGGAACAAGGCAATCTGTTATAAAGAATGGTTCCTGTGTGCCTTACACTGGTATGACATTTAATGTCTTTATTTGTCAGATGAATGTTACCACTAGTATATGTTTAATGATTGAGCATATTTTTAAGTAGATGGAGAGAGTTATTTACAAATGACACAGTCTTTGGGATATTTGTTCATAGGATATCCAGTGTTTTGAGTTTTTTGAAAATTATGTTAGTAGTTGCATATGGTGACTATGGTGTTATGATCTTCATAACCTGTTTCTGCATGAAAATTTTTTATGTGTATACATACCCCCAGAAGGGAATTGATGGTGCTGTTGTCTTCAGTTTGAAGACTGGTTTGATGCAACGCTTTACACTAATCTATCCTGTGGAAGCCTCTTCATCGCCAAGTTACTACTGCAACCTACATCCTTCTGAATCTGCTTACTGTATTTGTCTTCTGGTCTCCGTCTACAATTTTTACCCCTACGCTTCCCTCCAGTACTAAACTGGTGATCCCTAAATGTCTCAGAATGTGTTGTACCAACCAGTTCCTTCTTCATGCCACAAATTTTTTTTCTCCACAATGCTAGTCAGAATCTCCTTATTAGTTAACTGATCTGTCCATCTAATCTTCAGCATTCTTCTGTAACATCACATTTCAAAATCTTCTATTCTCATCTCCTCTAAACTGTTTATTGTCCATGTTTCACTGCCGTATGTGGCTATACTCCACAAAAATACTTTCAGAAAAGACTTCCTAACACTGAAATCTATGCTCAGTGTTAACAAATTATGGTAGGCAAATCAGTCTTTAACTCCAAAATCATAGCAAGAGCTGCTTATTTTTCTTAGCAGTTTTTGTATGTTTTTTCCACTGTAGTGTGTCATCTATCCACAGCCCAGGGAATTTTGCCTCACTGAGCTCTTCGATAGCTTTATTTTCAATCACTGTTGGTTCTACAAATGCTGTATGGTTCTTGAATGGCCAGAATTTCATATGAGCTGTTTATCCTTACTAAACAAGAAACTGTTATCAAAGAGCCAGAACAAGAGCCTTTCACTGCTGTTCAAATAAACGGTTCTCATCTGCTGTGGAGAAATGTTGTGAGAGATGGTTTGTGAAATCAGTGAGTAATACAAGTTTTTCTGTGGGATCATTAGAAGAATGAAGAAGATTGAGCATGGGGTTGAGCCTTGCTGGGCTCCTGAAGTGATTGCTGTTATATCTGAATGAGTTGGTCTTCTATCCTGTGTTGTTACAGCTGCCAGCTGCCCTCTGTTTTACAGAAGTGACTGGAACCACTCATTGCACAATCCTCCTATATAAAAGCATTTAGTTTGTGTAAGAGCAAAGGGTAGCTGACTAGATTAAATGCCTCTGTAAGACCAATGAAAGAAACACAAAATTTGTGCTGTTAATTAATGAAGAGAACTTCACCGATAGTTTTCTTTCTCTGTAGACCTGAGTGTCATGCTGTTATTAAGGAGCTTCTTTAAAGAAACATTGTTAGTCATGAGTACATTACTTTTTATGTCAAATGGAGGTAGAGGGGGAGGGAGACACAGTTGACATCAATAATCCCTCCCCCCCCCCCCCCCCCCTCCCCCCTGCTCAATTTACATATAACAGATCGCAGCTGTGGATTCTGTTCTTTCAGACGTGTGGGCACCACACATTCGTGTAATACATTACTTTTTCTATTATTTTGAATACAATTTGGAGGAGGTGTATTAGTCAGTGGTTCTTTACCTCCTTTTTGCCTACATTCTTGTGCAATGGAATAATTTTGGAGGTCTTGAATGATTGAGTAAAATTGCCAGTGCCCATGGAGCAAAAAAATGGTTCAAATGGCTCTGAGCACTATGGGACTCAACTGCTGTGGTCATCAGTCCCCTAGAACTTAGAACTACTTAAACCTAACTAACCTAAGGACATCACACACATCCATGCCCGAGGCAGGATTCGAACCTTCTGTTCCATTTCTTGGTCTAAGCATGTTTTATTCATCTCATATAGTGTGAGCTAGGTGTATTGCCATATTCGCCAAAGTATAAGATGACTCTGAATATAAGACAATGCCCCTCCTTCCCCTTTTTTTAAGAGGCCCCTTCAGAAAAAAAATTATTTTTGATGTAATCAAAACTACAAACTGTTTTATTGATATATCTGCCAAAAAGTTTACTTTATACTTATTGTAAACTATTGCTTGTTACTGATTGTTTACATTTTGATAACACTAGGAGAAATAAAATAAACAAAAATAAATTGTGTACTGTAATTTTTGCACTGTTTTCTTTCCTACCTTTTTTGCTTACTGACTTTGTAGTCCTTGGACTCACTACTTTAAACATCATCATAATCTTCCTAATAACACATCTATGAAATTTATATCTTCATTGTCACAAATATTTGGTCATTTCTTCAGAATTTGTTGCTATTTCTGAGGTTGTCTTTGTGTTGAGATCTGAGAACACAGCTGTTATGTTCTGAATACATGTCAAATTTTGCTTCTGTACTGACATAAGAATGTTACAACAATGTGTCTTACTTCCGAACATATTGCCAGCCCTCCACTGTTTTGTTGGCTTGGCTGTGTAGAATCAGCTGACACACCCCCATTAATTCCCATCATACATCATGATGCCCCCCCCCCCCCCCCCATGAACCATGGACCTTGCCGTTGGTGGGGAGGCTTGCGTGCCTCAGCAATACAGATGGCCGTACCGTAGGTGCAACCACAACGGAGGGGTATCTGTTGAGAGGCCAGACAAACATGTGGTTCCTGAAGAGGGGCAGCAGCCTTTTCAGTAGTTGTGGGAGCAACAGTCTGGTTGATTGACTGATCTGACCTTGTAACATTAATCAAAACGGCCTTGCTGTGCTGGTACTGCAAACGGCTGAAAGCAAGAGGAAACTACAGCCATAATTTTTCCTGAGGACATGCAGCTTTACTGTATGATTAAATGATGATGGCGTCCTCTTGGGTAAAATATTCGGGAGGTAAAATAGTCCCCCATTTGGATCTCCGGGCGGGGACTACTCAAGAGGACGTCGTTATCAGGAGAAAGAAAACTGGCGTTCTACGGATCGGAGCGTGGAATGTCAGATCTCTTAATCGGGCAGGTAGGTTAGAAAATTTAAAAAGGGAAATGGATAGGTTAAAGTTAGATATAGTGGGAATTAGTGAAGTTCGGTGGCAGGAGGAACAAGACTTTTGGTCAGGTGATTACAGGGTTATAAATACAAAATCAAATAGAGGTAATGCAGGAGTAGGTTTAATAATGAATAGGAAAATAGGAATGTGGGTAAGCTACTACAAACAGCATAGTGAATGCATTATTGTGGCCAAGATAGACACAAAGCCCATGCCTACTACAGTAGTACAAGTTTATATGCCAACTAGCTCTGCAGATGACGAAGAAATTGAAGAAATGTATGATGAAATAAAAGAAATTATTCAGGTAGTGAAGGGAGACGAAAATTTAATAGTCATGTGTGACTGGAATTTGTCAGTAGGAAAAGGGAGAGAAGGAAACATAGTAGGTGAATATGGATTGGGGGGAAGAAATGAAAGAGGAAGCCGCCTTGTAGAATTTTGCACAGAGGATAACTTAATCATAGCTAACACTTGGTTCAAGAATCATAAAAGAAGGTTGTATACTTGGAAGAATCCTGGAGATATTAAAAGGTATCATATAGATTATATAATGGTAAGACAGAGATTTAGTAACTAGGTTTGAAATTGTAAGACATTTCCAGGGCAGATGTGGATTCTGACCACAATCTATTGGTTATGAACTGCAGATTGAAACTGAAGAAACTGCAAAAAGGTGGGAATTTAAGGAGATGGGACCTGGATAAACTGACTAAACCAGAGGTTGTAGAGAGTTTCAGGGAGAGCATAAGGGAACAATTGACAGGAATGGGGGAAAGAAATACAATAGAAGAAGAATGGGTAGCTCTGAGGGATGAAGTAGTGAAGGCAGCAGATGATCAAGTAGGTAAAAAGACGAGGGCCAATAGAAATCCTTGGGTAACAGAAGAAATATTGAATTTAATTGATGAAAGGGGAAAATATAAAAATGCAGTAAATGAAGCAGGCGAAAAGGAATACAAACGTCTCAAAAATGAGATCGATAGGAAGTGCAAAATGGCTAAGCAGGGATGGCTAGAGGACAAATGTAAGGATGTAGAGGCTTGTCTCACTAGGGGTAAGATAGATACTGCCTACAGGAAAATTAAAGAGACCTTTGGAGAGAAGAGAACGACTTGTATGAATATCAAGAGCTCAGATGGCAACCCAGTTCTAAGCAAAGAAGGGAAGGCAGAAAGGTGGAAGGAGTATATAGAGGGTCTATACAAAGGCGATGTACTTGAGGACAATATTATGGAAATGGAAGAGGATGTAGATGAAGACGAAATGGGAGATATGATACTGCGTGAAGAGTTTGATAAAGCACTGAAAGACCTGAGTCGAAACAAGGCCCCGGGAGTAGACAACATTCAATTAGAACTACTGATGGCCTTGGGAGAGCCAGTCATTGACAAAACTCTACCATCTGGTGAGCAAGATGTATGAGACAGGCAAAATACCCTCAGACTTCAAGAAGAATATAATAATTCCAATCCCAAAGAAAGCAGGTGTTGACAGATGTGAAAATTACCGAACTATCAGTTTGATAAGTCACAGCTGCAAAATACTAACGCAAATTCTTTACAGACGAATGGAAAAACTGGTAGAAGCGGAACTCGGGGAAGATCAGTTTGGATTCCGTAGAAATGTTGGAACACGTGAGGCAATACTGACCTTACGACTTATCTTAGAAGAAAGATTAAGAAAAGGCAAACCTATGTTTCTAGCATTTGTAGACTTAGAGAAAGCTTTTGACAATGTTAACTGGAATACTCTCTTTCAAATTCTGAAGGTGGCAGGGGTAAAATACAGGGAGCGAAAGGCTATTTACAATTTGTACAGAAACCAGAGGGCAGTTATAAGAGTTAAGGGGCATGAAAGGGAAGCAGTGGTTGGGAAAGGAGTTAGACAGGGTTGTAGCCTCTCCCCGATGTTATTGAGCAAGCAGTAAAAGAAGCAAAAGAAAAATTTGGAGTAGGTATTAAAATACATGGAGAAGAAGTAAAAACTTTGACGTTCACCGATGACATTGTAATTCTGTCAGAGACAGCAAAGGACTTGGAAGAGCAGTTGAACGGAATGGACAGTGTCTTGAAAGGAGGATATAAGATGAACATCAACAAAAGCAAAACGAGGATAATGGAATGTAGTCAAATTAAATCGGGTGATGCTGAGGGAATTAGATTAGAAAATGAGACACTTAAAGTAGTAAAGAAGTTTTGCCATTTGGGGAGCAAAATAACTGATGATGGTCCAAGTAGAGAGGATATAAAATGTAGACTGGCAATGGCAAGGAAAGCGTTTCTGAAGAGGAGAAATTTGTTAACATCGAGTATGGATTTGGGTGTCAGGAAGTCGTTTCTGAAAGTATTTGTATGGAGTGTAGCCATGTATGGAAGTGAAACATGGATGATAAATAGTTTGGACAAGAAGAGAATAGAAGCTTTCGAAATGTGGTGCTACAGAAGAATACTGAAGATAAGGTGAGTAGATCACGTAACTAATGAGGAGGTATTGAATAGGATTGGGGAGAAGAGAAGTTTGTGGCACAACTTGACTAGAAGAAGGGATCGGTTGGTAGGACGTGTTTTGAGGCATCAAGGGATCACAAATTTAGCATTGGAGGGCAGCGTGGAGGGTAAAAATCGTAGAGGGAGACCAAGAGATGAATACCCTAAGCAGATTCAGAAGGATGTAGGTTGCAGTAGGTACTGGGAGATGAAGAAGCTTGCACAGGATAGAGTAGCATGGAGAGCTGCATCAAACCAGTCTCAGGACTGAAGACCACAACAACAACAACAACAACAACAACAACATCATGAGTGTTGACAACATTGCAGCAAGAAACACTTACACTATGCGATCAAAATATGCTGTTGGCCCACCCTTAGCCTTGATGACAACTTCCAGTCTTGCAGGCATATGTTCAATCAGGTGCTGGAAGGTTTGTTGGGGAATGGCAGACCATTCTTCACAGAGTGCTGCGCTGAGGAGAGGTATCAATGTCAGTCGGTGAGGCATGGCATGAAATCGGCGTTCCAAAACATCCCAAAGGTGTTCTATATGATTGAGGTCAGGATTCTGTGCAGGCCAGTGTATTACTGGGATGTTATTGTCATGTCACTGCTCTGCCACAGGCTGTGCATTATGAACAGGTGCTTGATCACGTTGAAAGATGCAATCGCCATCCCCAAATTACTTTTCAACAGTGGAAAGCAAGAAGGTGCTTAAAACATCAACGTAGGCCTACCACGCCAAACTACAAGGGGTGCAAACCCCCTCCATGAAAAACATGACCACACCATAATGCCACCACCTCCAAATTTTGCTGTTGGCACTATACATGCTGGCAGACGACGTTCACTGGGCTTTTGCCATACCCACACCCTGCCATCGGATTGCCACATTGTGTACTGTGATTCGTCACTCCACACAAAGTTTTTCTAGTGTTCAATAATCTAATGTTTATGCTCCTTACACCAAGCGAGGCGTCATTTGGCATTTACCTGTGTGATGTGTTGATTATGAGCAGCTGCTCGACTATGAAATCCAAGTTTTCTCACCTCCTGCCTAACTGCCACAGTATGTGCAGTGGATCCTGATGCAGTTTGGAATTTCTGTGTGATGGTCTGGATAGAGTTCTGCCTTTTGCACATTACGACCCTCTTCAACTGCCAATGGTCTCTGTCAGTCAGCAGACGTGGTCGGCCTGTAAGCTTTTGTGCTGTACACGTCCCTTCACATTTCCACTTCACTATCACATTGGAAACAGTGGACCTAGGGATGTTTAGGAGTGTGGAAATCTCACATACAGATGTCTGACACAAATGGCACCCAATCACCTGACCACGTTTGTGAAGTCCGTGAGTTCCACAGAGCACCCCATTCTGCTCTCTCACGATGTCTAATGACTACTGAGGTCGCTGATATGGAGTACCTTGCAGTAGGTAGCAGCGCAATGCACCTAATATGAAAAATGTATATTTTTTGGGGTGTCCAGATACTTTTGATCACATAGTGTAAGTACACCATTGGTCCCTATGTAGACTTTTACTATTTCCTGCAGAAATGAATACTATTGTTAAGTATTTGTCCAATTTTAGAGTCAGTTCAATGACAACTACAAATGGATTCAGGCAAATTGCTGTTTAAACATGGCAAATGTGCACAAAAACCCAAAGTACATAGTATAGATTCACACACTTGGCAAAGGAATGAAATTGGCTGCTCACTCACTCCTCCCCTCCCCACAATCATCATAGCTCCCAGCCAAGCTGGTGTCATTGATTCCCTTCCGGTCCTTCCATAGTGCTGAAATAGAGCAATTGTGGAAAACAGACTGCAATATCTTCTAGTGTGTAAGTCATATATAGAAACAACAATGAACACATAAATAAAAGACCACAATTATGATTCAGTTCCATTCTCTAACCTCCAATCATCTGTGATCTACTGATGTTTGTTGGTACTATTTCCACAATAGATCTTGTCACTGTAATTTATTCTGAAGATGACAATTACATTCAGTTTAATATGATGTACTACCGTTGTTACACGTTTCATTCTGGATTAAATTTCCTTCTGTTGCAACTGAATGCCACCATCATGTTTGCAATCCACTTAGTAAATTGTTACATTCTCTCATAACAAAATAAAATATTGGTCTGGGGTTGTGAATGAAGGACAACCTTTCTATCTTTGAATTTTTTCTTTACTTAAAAAGTGGCATTAATGTTTGTATATGGTATCCATACAGGTATGAGAATGGTTATTGCAAACCTGTTCAAATACAGCAAAAGTTTGGAAGATGATAGAAGTGAATGCTATTTCCTCCTGTGTTTCATAAAATTGTCAAATTTTAATCAGGGCAGTAGATTGTTGTAGTGGTTAGTTCGAAGTTTTTTGCGTATCTGTTGCACTAGTGCCATGCTAATCAGATCACATGGTTGTTCAAACAACATCAAGACTGTATCAAGCCCTTTGGCATATCTGGAAAAGTTGAGACTGTTAGAACGTATCATTTGCTGAGCCCTGCCCTTCCAAATTCTTCAAAATAAATCTGCACATGAGGTCAATAAAGAAAGCTTCATCTTTCAATGTTCAGTGACCCCTATAAATGTTAGACTGCCCCTATATACTCTACTAAACAATGTAAAAATGTTGATGTCAGCAGCAATATTGTGAATTGGGAATATACTGTTTGCGCAAAATAAGTTGCCACTCAGCACTATGGCTGATGTGATCGACCGTAAGTGCATTCCCCATTTATGGTCACTTTCTTCAGCCACTATGCTGAGCATCAGTTTAGTCTGCATGAATAGTAAGATGATCCATAATTTTTCAAATGACAAATTTGGGGGAAAACCTTGTCTTATAACAGGCTAAATACGATACTTGCTTTCATCTCTTTTATATTAACATAAAATACGCTACTGTCTAGATTACATCTGTTACTTTACAAACATTATATTTAATATCTCAGAACCATGCTTGTCTAAATGCGACCGACTTTTTTTCTGGCACTCATTGCATGCATATATTTTAGGATTTATAAATATTGTGCTGAATGTGTCACACTGTTCACTTATATGATTACACATTTATTCTATGTGTTTATCAGATGCTGAATGTCTTTTTATGATCTTAACAACAATACAAGATTTTGGAAATCCATTTTTTGCCATCCTAATGAGATTATGGTTGTCTTTTATTAGTTATATTTTGCTGCCGTGTCAGAGTGAGTGTGTGGCCACATGAATGAAAACACATTGACAGTGTTTACTTATTTTGTGTCTTCCTACATGAGTGTTTTGAAGATGAGCTTTTAATTGATATGACATAATTGCTGGTTGTACATGTGCCTAAGCTTTATCGCAGTGCGCAACCCCACACAGCTGCCCAAACTCAACAGAAAATTCAGGAATGGTTCTGGACTACACTAGAACAACTTCCCTACAGTCCAGACTTGTTGCCCTGTAATTTTGATTCGTTTGCACTACTATATGAGGTAGTCGGAGGACACAAATTTGATGACAGTGGCCCTGTCAAAGTGTTTGTGCACAACTGGCTGCTGTCAGAGCCACATTTGTTTACAAAAATGGGGTCAGGAAGCTACCAATCCACTGTGTTCACCATCAACATGCTGAAGATCCATATAAATTGCACAATGAAGCCTTGCCTGGCTTCTGGTGAAAGGTGAACACGAGTGACATATGGCCTATATGTACATGCATTCACTGTAAACCACTGTATGGTGTACGGCATGTACCACTACTAGTCATTTCCTTTCCATTTATAGTACAAAATGGAGCAAGGGAAAAGTGACAGCTTATTTGTTTCCATATGAGCCCTGATTTCTTTTATCTTGCCTTCTTGGTCCTTATGCAAAATGGACATTGGCGGCAGTAGAATTGTTCTGCAGTCAACTGCAGATGCCTGTTCTCTAAATTTCATCAGTACCATTTCGTGAAAAGAATGTCATCTTCCCTTCAATTATTTCCATTGGAGTTCATGAAGCATTTCCGTAACATTTGCGTGATGGTCAGATCTACTGCTAACTAATCTAACAGCACACTTCTGAATTGCTTCGATCTTTTCCTTTAATGTGACTTGGTGCATATCCCAAACACTCAAACAGCACACAAGATTGGGTAACACAAGTGTTGTATATGCAGTTTCCTTTGTGGATGAAGTACACCTTCCTAAAACTCTCCCAATAAATTGAAGACGATTATTCTTCTTCCCTCTCGCCAAACTTATTCGGCCTTTCCATTTTATTTCATTTTGCAACATTGCACCTATGTATTTAATCAACATGGCTTTGTCAAGCAGTGGACCACTAGCATCATATTTAAACATTACATGATTGTTTTTCCTACTCATCAGCATTAACTTACATTTTCCTACATTTAGAGGAAGCTTCCATTCATCACACCTAACTGAAATTCTGTAAGAGCCATCCTGTATCCTTCTACAGTCACGCTACTATAATACTTTGTCATATACTACAGCACCATTAGCAAACAATTGTGGACTGCTGCTCATTCTATCTGTCAGACAATTTATGTATTTAGAAAACAAGAGTGGTCCTGTCACACTTCTGTGGTACACTCCTGACAATTCCCATGTCTCTGATGAACACTTGCCATCAAGGAAAACATACTTGCATCTAGTATTTAAAAAGACTTTGAAAGCCACTCACATATTTGGGAACCTACTCTGTATCCTCAGACTATCGTTAACAGTCTGCCATGGGGCACTGTGTCAGGCATTTTCCAGAGAGGTAGGAATATGAAATCTGCCGGTGCCCTTCATCCGTGGTTTGCAGAATATCAAGTGAGGAAAAGGCAAGCTGAAATTTGCACGACTAATGCTTTCTAAATCTGTGCTGATTTGTTGACAGAAGCTTTCCAGTCTCAAGAAAATTGATTATATTTTAACTTACATGTACAGGAGTTACCTGTGTTTGTTTTCAGCTGCTTGGGACTTTGTGCTGGGCAAGAGATTTGTGATAAATGCAAGATAAGTAAGGGACCCATGCCTTAGGGGACTGTATGAAAAGGAATTTGGATTCCATTCACTCATGGTGACTTATTTGTTTCCAACTCTCTCACTTGCTTCTCAGTGACAGGGACACATATTTCTATATGGGATTATGTGCAATGGTCAAATGATGATATGTCTATACAATCGCCTGTGTGAATGACTTTTTAAGCTTTTCGTTGTACTGTCTTCTATCAATACACACCAGACTGGTCGACATGTGCCAGGACATGACCCTGACACCAGCTTAGTGATTTCACTTAGCATCAGAATTTTATGGGGTTCACACCAAGATCTTTTGCTGTGTTATCACGATGAAAGTCATTGTATGCTTCGCACATCATTCTTTTTATAAATGCACATATTTCTACTAACTTCAACCACTTAACATTTCCATGCCCTCTTTCAATCTGAGGGAGCAACAATCTCTACTTTATCAGCATTTTCTAAATTTTATTGTTAAACAACAGTGGATCTTTTCCATCCGTAATCCTTTTACTCAGCACATAATTTTCCAGAGTGAGATATGCAATCAGTTTAAACTTTGTTCCTAATTCTTCAATGTAAATTTATAAGAAAATTATAAATAAAATTATTAGAGGTAAAATTATAAGAAGTCTGCTCCAACAATCAGATATAATGCATGAGTGACATAGAAGCTCCATATGATTTTGCATGGAAGATTGAAGTTTGGATGTAAGTTAATGTGGCTATAAGTCCTGATGGAAGACCCATTCATAGCGTACAGGTGACTGCCATTGGTATTTTGCTGTGGAAGAGGGGTAAACTGAGAGATCAGCATCTCTATCATTGAGGAATGTAGCTTGGTGAAGTTTTCTGTTATGAATATTCTATAGCTGTCTTGTTTGAAATCAGCTGCTGTTACTACTAATTTCCAGTGGCATTTTCCTTGTCACAGGATGGTCAACACTGCCAATCTCCACATTTTGTGATAACAGCAGATATTCTCCCTCATGAGAGAACATGTTGGAAGATCATCACTGTTGTGACATACTTATGGATCATTGTATTCTTAGGGCAACAACTTGCTTAGATAGTTCAGTTAGACCCATGGATAGATACATCTTAGTAGTTGATCAACAGTTTGAATGAGAGCATTGAGATAACCAGCACAAACTGTAAGTATTTTCTGTGTACTGCAGGCAAGTGTGACAACTGTATATTCTACAGAATATTATCATTGATGATCACATACATTTACTCACCCCCATGAGCAGAGGATACTTGGAATGGAAGCTTGCAATTGTCTTGTAGCACATTGGTTGCTAGGACAAGTCATGCCTCCTTCTTCCAAAGGAGCTGGATTATAGCTTATAAAAGAAACGAACATGTAATGGATTTATGTTTGACAGAGGTGACGCAAAAATTGATGGCAAGTTGCTAGAAGGACCAGTTACAGTCTCTTTGCACATTTATGTAAACACCATTAACAATCACCATGCACAACTCGGGACACAGGCCAACACCATATTCACAACAGTTGCTTATAGCTTCAGTGCACAATACTGTTATGTAACTAGGATTGGCAATGAGCATATACACTCATGAGCAGGATGAAGTGTGCAATCAGTAAAGTGCCTGCAAAGGAGACAACGTATTTGGGATGGTGTGCAGCCTCCAAGTCCTTCAATGCAGAACAATTTTTCGGGTTGGCTTCTGACTGAGAATAGCTGATTGAAAGCACATGTGTAAAAGATATGTGTTTCTCAGTGCTTGACAGTGAAGCTAGGATGTCTTTTACTTTGTAGCCATTTACTTGTTAAGGGCAGCCACTAACGAACTACATTTAGTTTCATCCAAAGTGATATGGGTCAAGACAAAAGGGATCTCAAGTTGGGCGAACCACAATACTGGATCTTCTGACCAGCAGGGTGGAGTTTCACTGCAGTTGGAGTTATAATCATGTTTGCATTGATAAGTGAGTGCTTAGAGGACTTTGTATGTTTGTCATGGTAGGCATTGATTACGAGACGTGTGTTTCACAAGTAGTTCTGCACAGCATGGTCAGTATGTTAAAAGTGTAAATGCCATGTGGCTAGGGCCTTCTGTTGGATAGACCATTCACCTGGTGCAAGTCTTTCAAGTTGATGCACTTTGGTGACTTGTGTGTTGATGGGGATGAAATGATGATGATAAGGACAACACAACACCCAGTCCCTGTGTGAAGAAAATCTCCGACCCAGCCAGGAATTGAACCCGGGCCGTTAGATATGACATTCCATCGCGCTGACCACTCAGCTACCAGGGGCGGATGTCAGTATGTTGTTCCAGAATGTCACTCAGTTTTTCTGGTGTGTGATGTGATCATTTCAGTGCATGATTGAGGAACTCAGGGCCGTCAGATGTCACGAGAAAATACAATTCATTCAACACAACATAAATGGTTAGTTATAATGTGTAAATGTAAACTGTAAAGAACATCTGCATATCAATCATTTGTTCAGAGATGAGAAACAACAAGAATGATCAAAGAATCTGAACTGCACATAAAATTTAACAGATGTTTTTCTGTCCACAATTCTGATGTCTGAACAGAGTATGGGGGTTAAACAAATCCATATTTGCACACAAAATATCCCACCTCAGGGATCAGCAATGACTGAAATACAGGGCTCAGAATTGCTGGCCAGTAGTTACCCTTGGAGGTGAAATATTTCATATTACTGATAGACACATATAAAAATACATGACACTGTCCTAGCATTCAGAAAAATTAAGTGCTTCCTTGGGGAGGAGCAAGGAATAGGTTGGTGAAGGTTAAAGATGAAGGTCAGATCACTCAGATCCCAGGATGTAGCTACTGCCCCTCCTCCCCTATCTTTTCATCTTTGTCCATGTTGTCATTGCACAACAGATGAAGAAAGAACCAATAGTTCCATAAGCTAGGACAGTGTTGTGTATTTCTATATGTGTCTATCAGTAGTTTTCCCTGTAGAAGGTAAATACTATCCAGCAATTCGGTCACATAATTGTAAAGTTTTCTTGACTTTATGTTATTTTTAATTGCTCACGTGTCACTGAGCTACCATTAGTAGATTCCCAAATGCAGAACTCTCATTTTGATGCAACTTTGTCCAGAGTTACAGGTTCATGGAATGTTTGTTTGTTCTTAACTTCCTGCAGATAAAAATGTATATTTGAATTACGTCAATATGGCTGCCATCAGTATTGTCACCATCCATTATTGAAAACAAAAATACTGTGCCATCTAAAGTGGCCCATAGTCTTCTAATGTCTGGCTGAGGCTGACAGAAGTGGTGCTTAAATTATCTTCAGATAGAGGCCACTCCTGTTGTGGTGCAGTCCTACTCAGTGTACTATTGGCTGACATCACCTCACAGCCTTCCCTGCAGTTACGTTCTTGCTCTTCTTGCTGGTGCTTGTCGTTACACTGGAACAGAATTAGTTCAGAGAGACAAACCCCCTGAAACGTGTTGTGTCACTCCAGATAAGATGTGGGTCTGACTTTAAATAAATGTTAGTAATGTTAGGCATAATTTCTAAAAATGGAATCAAAAGCAAAATCACACAATGAGAGCTGCCAAAGTAAATACAAATAAAAAGAAGAGCCTAATATGAAACGAGATTGATAACACAAAGTAATTTTTAATAATGCATGGAAAATTATGGTTGAAAATTATGAATTATTTATGAATAAAGGAGATGACTCAGCAAAAGGCAGAAGTGCTGCATCATCGATCTGCACACAAACAAACAATAGGTACAGAGTTTGGCTGGCTTCCTGAATGCACTTTCTTTTTCTGGCTGTAAGAAAAACAGAAAAACATTCACACAAACGCACACTCTCTTTCTCACAAGCACATGCCTTCTCCTTACAGTGTGTTTACTGATAAAGAGCTGACAGTTAACTGAGCATAATGTAGGGAGACAGGCATGTGCATGTGAATGAGTGTGTGTGTGTGTGTGTGTGTGTGTGTGTGTGTGTGTGTGTGTTTATTTGCATGTTTTTCCTACAGGCAGAAAAGGAAAGTACATTCCAAAAGCTAGCCAAGTTCCATACCTTTTGTTTGTTTGTGTGCCTATTGATGTCACAGTGCTTCTGTATTTTGGTGAGTCATCTCCTTCATTCCTAAATAATTCGTAAAGCAATTATTGGAAACCATAGTCTGTGTGTTACATCAGAATCAACATTTGTGATGTGAAAAAAAAAGAGCCTTCCATCTGGAGCAGTTGATTTGATGTAGACTGAGTGCTTTCAGATAGTCTTAGATTGACAAAAAGATTGGAGAACTCAGCAGAATTATACCACAGGTTCACAATCATCACGTGCCATATTATAGACAGTAATTTCTAGGAAGAAATTAGTTTCCTTCACTGACTGTTTTTTAATTCATTTTATTTTTGCTTTATGTATTACAATGTTTGGGTTATGTAGCCATTTTCAAACATCTTCACACAATTCAGAGAAATGTAATTATAATACAAGCTACAGAGCAACCATTGGTTATAATCACCAGAATAAAAAAGAACAAAAAGGGAATGTATAATGTTTAACCCTCTTAAATATATATGTTTTGGGTTACAGTCATATAATTTCACGGGCAAGTATGGTTGGCCTGACATATAACAGAGTAAAATAAACTTAAACATTATACAAGTGTAGGTCAAAATGGTAAGGAGGCAACAGTTCAAAACTTCATATAATACAATGGGTTACCAAATTATTATGCTTGAGAGCTGTAGCCATGATTTTCAGTTCTGTACTGATAGCAGCACACAGCCAAGCCATTTACTAGTGTGAGAGTGCCCTGAACCGTGCAACATCACCTCATCCCAAACAAGTCAGAGATAAACTTGTTGACAGGTAAAATCTATGTATGATCTGCATTATCTAAGACATTAATACATATGTTAGTAAGGAAAGAAAGCATGATTTTCTATTTACTCCATGCATGATGTTCATAACTATTACTTTTGAAATATGAATTTTTACAATAGTAGCATCTCTTTAACAGTTATTACACAGAGTTTACAATAATAAAAATGAAGTAAGCTCTTGTATAGATTCCCATCTTCCTTACTGAAAATAGAGCCATTAGGAACATTAATATAAAATGATAATATGCATGAGTATTTTCAAGACATTTTAGTATGACATCATATGCAATAATAAGTACAGACCAAGTCCATGCTCACTCTCATGATCAAGTCTTTAATGCAGCAGTCAAGAAATGATCTCTTGATAAAAGTATTGAACTATGAAGATAAAGTCGGGAGGGGGCAGAGAAGGGGCAGAGAAGGGGAAGGAATAGTAGCATATGAGTGGGGAGAGAGACAAATGCTGTGTAGTGGAGTGTGAAGGGATTAGATTGCCAACAGGCACTGCATTGGGAGGTTATATGGTAGGGAAGTGGGGAAAAAAGGAGCAAGAAAGGAGATGAATGGGGAAAGATGGGTGGATGAATTAGCAGAGGCCTGCAAATAAATAGGGTGGGAGACAAGAATGGGGAGGAGACAACAGGCAGAGGAGATGGAACCACACAGGTTTGTGTTTGACTTGTTTGCACAAGATGTTGCTACACACAGTTCAGTGCTTCCTTGCACTGGTAAATGTTTTGGCTGTATGCTGCTGTTTGTGCAGAATTGGATATCATGGCTAGAGTTCATAAGCCCAGTAATATGGTAAACCATTTTATTACATGAAATTTTTAACTATTGCCTACTTACCAGTTTTACCTGTACTTAAATAGTGTTCAGTTCTACTTTAACCACACATAGTCCATAAAATTATATGACTGTAACCCAAAACATGCACCTAATTGGTTAAATACTGTATGTGCACTTTTCATTTCATGTTATTCTTTTCTTTATTCTGGTTACTGTAACCAATGGTTGCTTTGTACTTTGCATTCTAATTACTTTTGCTGATATGTATGCAACTGTTTCAAAATGGCTACTCAGCCAAAGCATTGTAGTGTAGAAGAAGATAAAAATAAAATAGAAATAGATATAAAAACAGGCAATGCAGAAAACTAATTTCTCTGGTTAATATGACTGTGGTCCCCCTCCTCCCCCCCCCCCCCCCAAAAAAAAAAAGAAAAAAAAAACCCTGTCATTCTCCTAATTCTGAAAATATATATTTTAGGTATAGTACCCCATCATTTTTATGTTTAAATGACTTTCTAAAGCAGATGTGTTGTGTGAAAGCTTTGCTGTCGCACTACTTTCAAACACCAAACCTTGCATACAATGTCTCATTAATTAACTTTGGTGCCACTATTTCCATACCAACTTGACTGTGGAGGCACACTCACTGTATAGGGCTACAACATATAGGACATGTGATGAAGATAGTGGGAGCAAGACTTAGGAAACTCTGCAAGGATATGACAGCTAAAAATATCTCTGATGGTACAGCAATTGGCGGACAAAGCAGACTCACCAAATCAGAAATAGAAAACCTCACAGAGTATTATGATCTAGCCATCATGAGAAACAGCAAAAATGTCAGTGAGACAAGAAAAGTAATTTGAGCGACTCTGTTTCACAGAATATCCACTAACGAGCATCCAGACCATAGCCTCTGCCCAAAAGGAATTACTTAATTGGTTAAATACTGTATGTGCAAGTGTAATAGGTGTGAAGCAAATGAACAAAAACTTACATGTGCATATCCCATGCAGGAAACCGTTATGGTGGAACTAAAGTAAATGTATAAAGATTTTTCAGCTCCTAAACTTGTGGAAAAATGTTTACATGGTAAATTACAGAATATGACTGAAAGCTTCAGTAGTATAATTTTGGAATGCTTGCCAAAATCTTTTGTTGTCATGTCAGATTTTCAGATTGGTGTGATGGACACCATAATGTTTTAATGATGGAGTAACAAGCAGATTAAAAACCATGAGCAGATTAGGCATTGAAATGGGACAGCATGTAAAGTGGGCTGCTATTAGTGGACAGGAAACGTGTCGCTGAAGCTGAAAAGTCTACTGAAAACTTGACAAAAGAGGTCAGAATACCAAAGAAAAGAAAGAAAACTGAAGAAGACAATAAGGGCACTCAGAATAAACAAAATTATGGACCTGGAATGTTTTGGCATGTTTATAATTCAGAGTGAAATGACTTGCAAATCTTTTTTCAGTTTTGTGTAACCAACGTCTTTGCATGAGCTCATCCACTATTAAAACTGCAAAACAAAATTTTGCATGAATAATAATATAGTGCTTGCCTACACAGTGAACCACATTATTCAACAATGCATTAAATATTTGAAGATGGAGCATATCAAATGTTCTTAAATTATTAGGAAAAAATGACATCTAAAAAGGCTTTATTTTAAAATACACAAAACAACAAATTAGTAAATATTTCTGGTTTACTTTTTCAACAAGTTTAGTGAGTAAACGCTAAAATTTGTTTTGAAGTTTTATTTTGAATAGTGTGGAAGTAGTGTACCTAAAATAAAAATTGTATTTAATTCAGTATGTAAGATAAAAATCAATATTAATTCCACTATGTATTCCACAGTTTTTAAATTTTTTTTCATATTGAGCTGACAATACACTAATTATTTTGTTAATGTTTCGATCCAACATCTATTAAAGGTTTAGAGTTATTAAATTTCAAAATACTAGTAAAAACTACAGGCCCTGATTGCAAGGTCCCCTTAAAACACAGTAAGTATTGATATTATTTGGTTTCTGAGCTATTCCACAGGAACAACAAATGTCCCATGCACACACACACACACACACACACACACACACACACACACACACACACACACACACACACCGAATTTTTATATGTTTATTGTTTAGTTTAAACTGTCTAAAGTTGAATGTTTGTTTGCATTTAGTTTCCACGCCAAGCAAAGCAACGAACACCTAGTGTCTGGTCGAGCAAATCATCTCTTAGCACCGGATTTCGATACCATGGTGGAAATATGATCAACACTTCAACAACACCAAGTCCTGATACAGGAAGAACATATCTCTTTGAAGGTACATAAATTATATTCTATTATTAATTAATTATAAATTAATATATACCAGCCATCAGTTTATGACATAGTTATTTTATCTACTTGCAATGGTTTACACCACAGTAATACCTGTAGTTAAAAGCTATTCTTATTTTTGTATCACAGGACTTATTGGCAAGGAACGCTCCAGCCTGTGGGACCAGATGCAGTTTTGGGAGGATGCCTTCCTTGATGCAGTTTCACAAGAAAGAGATATGGTTGGAATGGATCAAGGACCAGGAGAGATGATGGAAAGGTAATTCAGTATTCTCATGATGATGTTAATAGTAAGGGAGCCATTGAGCTTAATGACTCATTTGACTGATGGATCAAGACCAACAGGATCATTTATCCTCAAAATACCAGACATTCTTAGCATATGTGTAATTTAACCCA
The DNA here is from genome assembly GCF_021461395.2 of Schistocerca americana. Classification (NCBI taxonomy): domain Eukaryota; kingdom Metazoa; phylum Arthropoda; class Insecta; order Orthoptera; family Acrididae; genus Schistocerca; species Schistocerca americana. The sequence goes on along the minus strand of NC_060121.1, from coordinate 686,977,027 downwards.
TGATGCTGATGTAAAGTCTAATGATAGAAAATAATTCAGAGTAGCATCTCCCCAACTTTTGTCAATTACAAGTTGGAATGTCGAATGTTGTAATTGAGATCATCTGAATTTTTGTGTGTGTGTGTGTGTGTGTGTGTGTGTGTGTGTGTGTGTGTGTGTGTGTGTGTGTGCGTGCATGCGTGGGTGGGTGGGTGGTGCGCATGAGTGTGTGCCTCTCTCAACAGTTCTTATGCACTGTGAGTGATTGTGTTTGCTCGTACTATAGTTTGTTTTCCACCCAGGTTATTGTAACTGATTTATTGTTTATTTTTAAGGGGACAAGATATTTATACAATAGATTTACCATTACCCAGATTATTTTGTATATAAGGGTGGCTCGAAAAGTTCTCAGAATGGAATAGAAAAAAAGTACTTACATCACTGAAACTTTTTTAATTTTTCAATTTAGTCTCCTTGTACATTAATTCACTTGGCCCAATGATGTACCAGTGCCCTGATCCCATCTCGATAATTAGTTTCCTCCAGGCCTGCAAAATAATTTTCAACTCAGGCTATCAATTCTTCGTTTGAAGTGAATCTTCGTCCGCCAAGGAAAGTTTTCAATTTTGCGATGAGATGGAAGTCTGATGGAGCCATATTAGGTGAATAAGGTGGATGTGGCAACAATTCATCATTAGTATCACGACACCCATCTTGCAAATAATTTTTTCATTTTTAATTCTTCTGTTAAAACGTGATATACCCATTCAGACGGGATCTGGCAAGCGTGAGCAATTTCACACACTTTCAATTGGCGATCCTCCATGACCATTTTGTGCACTTTTGCAATGATTTCTGGAGTAGTGACACATCTTGGCCAGTCACTGCATGATTCATCATCTAAGCTCTCCCGACCAAATTTAAGTTCATTTGTCCACTTGGCAGCAGTTGAATATGAAGGAGCAGAGTTCCCCAGTGTATTCTAGAAATTGACTTTAATTTTGCTTTGTTTTCATACCTTTCTTTATGAAGCACTTAACCACTGTTAGAATCTCAATTTTTTTCCATCTTTGGAAATCACTATGCAGGAATAACAACAGAGCCACGTCACTGCCTCAGCTCTCTTCCAAGAGCACTCACATGGCATGTGTTTACAGGTAACAGTCCAATGAATATCACCTCTCATTGTGATTCTGGGAACTTTTCAACCACCCTCGTATCTTTTGGTATATGGTATCAGATTTCTAAAAACATTATTACTTCATGCCTTTGATGCAAATACCTCACCAAAACACACAGCGTTTCAACTACATTTGATTGTGAAAGTTACACTCACTTGGCAAGGCAATGTGTCACAATCATTAGTGTAATTGATGTGATGGGCTCTGCATTGATGAGAGATTAATACATAGTTTTTTCTCCATTGTATGAATCAATAAGCAGCAAAGATGAACAACTCTGTCTGATGTATGACTTATTCGACAGACCTTAAGTAAAGATAATGGCTAACAATGAGCTGGGTTAGCACTTTCTTTGCCATGTTCAGTTTTTGCATCTCATAATTGATGTCTGAGACCAGTTTTGTTTGCCAGCTGATCATGCAGAGAAGGGCCACTGTGAAATTCTGTCTAAACATCTGTATGTCAGTTTCCCTTGTCTAAAATTTTATTCATGCACTACTTTATGGAACAAAAATAAGCAGTTATTTGTGCTACCTTTGTTTGTGCTTATTTTGCCAATGTGGTTGATTGATGCTTGTTATAACTTCAGCTCCTGACCTCTCCTTGATTTCCTCAAGCTTCATCCTGTATGTCCCCTTGTTTTTCCTCTTTTCTTTCTTTTTTTTTGTATGTCTTGATTTTTGTTTTGTCCTATTCTTCTCTTTTAGCACTCTATTTTATCTTACATTCCTCATCTTATCCTGTCTTCTGCTTCTTTTCCCCCTTTGTTTCATCCTCTGTCTCAAGTTCTTTGCATTCTTCTGTTTCCCCTCCTCCTTTATAGTTAGTGCATTTAACTTGTGTGTTTTCATTTTAGTTTTATGAAACATTATTTGGTGGTGTTCATAATTTATTGTAGCCTGCTTTACATGTACATCTACACCTGCATACATACTCTGCAAACTACCATGAAATGCATGGCAGAGAGTATGTCCCATTGTACTAGTTATTAGCATTTCTTCCCACTCAAGTCACTTATGAAATGTGGGAAGATTGATTGTTTGGATGCCTGTGGGCATGCTGTAATTATTCTAATCTTGTTCTCACAGTCCCTATGTGGGCGATCCATAGGGTACTGTAAAATATTCCTAGAGTCATCAGTTAAAGCTGGTTTGTGAAGCTTTGTCAATAGACTTTCTCCAGATAGTTTACCTTAATCTTCAAGTGTCTTCCAGTTCAGTACCTTCAATATCTCTGTGAGACTCTCCCATGGATCAAACAAACCTGTGACCATTATTGGTGCCCTTCTCTGTATATGTTCAATTTCCTCTGTTGGTCCTATTTGGTACAGGTCTCACACACTTGAGAAATATTCTAGAACTGGTTGCATGAGTGATTTGTAAGCAACCTCCTTTGTCGACTGATTGCCCTTCCACAGTATTCTACCAGCAAACTAAAGTCTTCCACCAGCTTTACCCACGACTGAGCGTATGTGATCATTCCATTTCATTATCCCTACACTGTGTCCGCCCCTGGTAGCTGAGTGGCCAGAGCGATGAAATGTCATGCCTAACGGCCTGGGTTTGATTCCCAGCTGGGTCAGAGATTTTCTCCACTCAGGGACTGAGTGGTGTGTTGTCCTTATCATCATCATTTCATCCTCATCGACACGCAAGTCGCCGACTTGGCATCCACTCGAAAGACTTGCACCAGGCGAACAGTCTACCCGACAGGAGGTCCTAGCCACACAAGATTTCCATTTCTATTTCCATCCCTACACAGTTTTACACCCAGCTATTTGTATGAGTTGGCCGATTCCAGCAGCGAATCATTGATATTATAGTCAGAGGATAATACTGTTTTTTGTCTTATGAAATGCACAATTTTGGATTTGGGAACATTTAAAGTAAGTTGCTAATGTCTGCACCTCTTTGAAATCTTGTCAAGGTCTGACTGAATATTTATGCAGCTTCTTTCAGATAGGACTCCATTACAGATAACTGCATCTTCTGAAAAAGGCCTGTGGTTACTATTAATATTGTCTGCAATGTCATTAATTTAAAACATGAACAACAAGGGTCCCAACATACTTCCCACGGGCTCACCTGTAGTTACAAATACATCTGACCATGACTCTCCATCCAAGATAACATGCTGTGTCCTCCCTACAAAAAAAGTCCCTAATTCAATCACAAATTTCACTTAATACCCCATATGATGAAATTTTTGACAATAACCATAGGTGTGCTATTGAGTCAAATGCTTTTCAGAAATCAAGAAATACTGCATCTGCCTGACTGCCTTGATCCAAAACTTTCTGTATATCATATGAGAACAGAGTGAGTAGGGTTTCACATGGTCAGTGTTTTTGGAATCCATGCTGGTTGCATGGAGGATATCCTGTTCAAGATACATAATTATGTTTCAACTTAGAATATGTTCTAAGCTTCTACAGCAAATCAATGTCAAAGATATTGGATGGTAGTTTTGTGGATCACTACCACTACCCTCCTTGTATACAGGTTTTATCTGTGCTTCACTTGGAAGTTCTATTGGCTTGCTATGAACGTTTTTCTTCTTTCAGCTTCTCATCACCAAGTTCTTCTTCATACTTTTTGATCTTTTTAAAATCTTCTCTCTTCCCCTAGATTTCTTCAGTTCTTGTTGGTGCAATCTCCAATTTTCTGCGGAAACCTTGTTTACCATTTGTATTTAATTTCTATGTTCATTTGTACCATATTTCATACTTCTCTTGATTCTTGATCATTCTAATTCTGAATTGGTAGACCTCAACAGAACTCAAAAGCACTTTAGGTGTTTGGAAATTGCCAGCATGATCACTTTTGCAAGATTGATAGTGTTTGTGCATTGTAGTAACCATTAGGTAGTGATTGTTGTGTTGTGCTATCAGTTTGTAAGCTTCAGCTAGAGTAAAGAAGCAATTTCTGATTCCTCATGGGATGGGTACTATGACTCCTCAGAGAAAAAGAGTTACAGTGCATAGTAAAGTTCCTGTCACTTCTGCATTTGTAGATATTCATTAAGAAGCCCAAAGTACACAAGTAATACTAGCACTGTATGAGGAACGCAGAGCTCGTTCACCCACACATTGCTCCTCTCCACCTGGCAGTTCGTGTGCTAGGAGGTGGTTGCATCTTATGCTCTATACACCTACTTCTGTTAGCAATCAAGGAAACTACCATAAATATTAATCTCTTTAAAAATGCCCATGCTGGTTTATTCATGTCAACTTTAACCTTTTTTTCCTTGTTCCATCTTCTGTTTGAATATTCTGGTGTAAACTACTAATTGCGTTCTTTTATGATTTTCTCCTATTACTTTGGAAATTTTATTTTGTATTCTCAAATAAGTTTACCTTCATTTCTTGTTTTATGTTTATCATTCTTTCAGATCAGACTAGAGTTGCTATAAATGTTTGTAGTAAAATTGGGACAAAGTCCACAGAAATCCAGTCACAAGATGTGTATGAGGAGGAACTTCAAATGCCTGGAAAAATGAACCTATATGTTACTAGGGAGAATTATGCTTTGGTATAAATATATTTGAAAATAACAAAGTATAACAAAAGTTACTTGTGTACACAATGTTTACACAGATTATTTGATGGGCCAGTCATACTTCTCAGATGATTTGACAGCTCTTAGAAGATCAGTTTCTTTACTTCATGATTATAAATTTCTGCACATCTCACTTGAAAGTACACTTTAAGACACCCTCAGTTGTTGATACATCCAAACAATTTCGTTCCGTAGTGCACTGAGCTCCCATTAGTGAAAAATTCTCAGCATTAGAATATGTGCTACAACTGAAAACATACATTGGCATGTCTTTTGCAATTCAGGCTTCTGAATGTTGAACTCTGTATTTCTGAAAAATTCCAACCATTCGTTCTGGGCAGGTAATACTACTGACTTCCAGTTATCCTCTGAAAGTTTCGAAGCCAGAAAATTCTCCAATGCACTTACTGATCAAAACATTCCTGACTCATAAATATCTACTTCCTTTCCTTTTAAATAAACCAATGACCTTTCTATGTCTTCCCATTCCACTAATTTAGTCGAAGACATCCAATCAAAAATGTCAAAACCTGACAGTTGAAGAGACCATTTTGCAAAATAAGTAATGGCAGTCTCATAAAAACTCTTTTAGGTCACTGTGAAATTTTTTTATGGTTATTTCAGAACAATGATCTGTATTTTTAACATTTCTTTAGCTTTCATACCCTTACAGACGAATGGAAAAACTAGTAGAAGCCAACCTCGGGGAAGATCAGTTTGGATTCCGTAGAAACACTGGAACACGTGAGGCAATACTGACCTTACGACTTATCTTAGAAGAAAGATTAAGGAAAGGCAAACCTATGTTTCTAGCATTTGTAGACTTAGAGAAAGCTTTTGACAATGTTGACTGGAATACTCTCTTTCAAATTCTAAAGATGGCAGGGGTAAAATACAGGGAGCGAAAGGCTATTTACAATTTGTACAGAAACCAGATGGCAGTTATAAGAGTCGAGGGACATGAAAGGGAAGCAGTGGTTGGGAAGGGAGTAAGACAGGGTTGTAGCCTCTCCCCGATGTTGTTCAATCTGTGTATTGAGCAAGCAGTAAAGGAAACAAAAGAAAAATTTGGAGTAGGTATTAAAATTCATGGAGAAGAAATAAAAACTTTGAGGTTCGCCGATGACATTGTAATTCTGTCAGAGACAGCAAAGGACTTGGAAGAGCAGTTGAATGGAATGGACAGTGTCTTGAAAGGAGGATATAAGGTGAACATCAACAAAAGCAAAACAAGGATAATGGAATGTAGTCTAATTAAGTCGGGTGATGCTTAGGGAATTAGATTAGGAAATGAGACACTTAAAGTAGTAAAGGAGTTTTGCTATTTGGGGAGCAAAATAACTGATGATGGTCGAAGTAGAGAGGATATAAAATGTAGGCTGGCAATGGCAAGGAAACCGTTTCTGAAGAAGAGAAATTTGTTAACATTCAGTATTGATTTAAGTGTCAGGAAGTCATTTCTGAAAGTATTCGTATGGAGTGTAGCCATGTATGGAAATGAAACATGGATGATAAATAGTTTGGACAAGAAGAAAATAGAAGCTTTCGAAATGTGGTGCTACAGAAGAATGCTGAAGATTAGGTGGGTAGATCACATAACTAATGAGGAAGTATTGAATAGGATTGGGGAGAAGAGAAGTTTGTGGCACAACTTGACCAGAAGAAGGGATCGGTTGGTAGGACATGTTCTGAGGCATCAAGGGATCACCAATTTAGTATTGGAGGGCAGCGCGGAGGGTAAAAATCGTAGAGGGAGACCAAGAGATGAATACACTAAGCAGATTCAGAAGGATGTAGGTTGCAGTAGGTACTGGGAGATGAAAAAGCTTGCACAGGATAGAGTAGCATGGAGAGCTGCATCAAACCAGTCTCAGGACTGAAGACCACAACAACAACAACAACAACAACCTAATACCAACAGTTTTATTTCTCTTGTAATGAAATTATTGTATTCTCAGTAATGACCTTCACTTCAGCCACAGATAAGTTACTACTCTCAATTTCCTTTATTTGTTTACTAAAAAACTCAACTGATGGTGAGTAAACCAATAGTAAATGTCACTTGAAGGGGCAAAGAAAAATTCTGCCGAGATCTTTGACGTTTTGTCTTCTAAGAAGAAGACAGTTGTAAGTTTCTCTTGATTGCAGGATTGAAAGCCAACCATCTAGTTTTAGAGTGTGACAAATGTTATCTGTAGCAAGTATGCACAAATACACAAAAGTCAACACATTCTGATGTTCTGATTGTGTAGACGGAAAAATAGTTAGAAAGTTTCACCACAATTTACTAGATACCTATACATATTATAAAAGTCGATGTATGTGCATATGTGTGTGCCACATCTCCTCCTCAACCACTAGACTAGTTTCAACCATCTTGTTTAAGATATCTTGGGTCCTTTGTTGTTCTTAATATACACTCCTGGAAATTGAAATAAGAACACCGTGAATTCATTGTCCCAGGAAGCGGAAACTTTATTGACACATTCCTGGGGTCAGATACATCATATGATCACACTGACAGACCCACAGGCACATAGACACAGGCAACAGAGCATGCACAATGTCGGCAATAGTACAGTGTATATCCACCTTTCGCAGCAATGCAGGCTGCTATTCTCCCATGGAGATGATCGTAGAGATGCTGGATGTAGTCCTGTGGAACGGCTTGCCATGCCATTTCCACCTGGCGCCTCAGTTGGACCAGCGTTCGTGCTGGACGTGCAGACCGTGTGAGACGACGCTTCATCCAGTCCCAAACATGCTCAATGGGGGACAGATCCGGAGATCTTGCTGGCCAGGGTAGTTGACTTACACCTTCTAGAGCACGTTGGGTGGCACGGGATACATGCGGACGTGCATTGTCCTGTTGGAACAGCAAGTTCCCTTGCCGGTCTAGGAATGGTAGAACGATGGGTTCGATGACGGTTTGGATGTACCGTGCACTATTCAGTGTCCCCTCGACGATCACCAGTGGTGTACGGCCAGTGTAGGAGATCGCTCCCCACACCATGATGCCGGGTGTTGGCCCTGTGTGCCTCGGTCGTATGCAGTCCTGATTGTGGCGCTCACCTGCACGGCGCCAAACACGCATACGACCATCATTGGCACCAAGGCAGAAGCGACTCTCATCGCTGAAGACGACACGTCTCCATTCGTCCCTCCATTCACGCCTATCGCGACACCACTGGAGGCGGGCTGCACGATGTTGGGGCGTGAGCGGAAGACGGCCTAACGGTGTGCGGGACCGTAGCCCAGCTTCATGGAGACGGTTGCGAATGGTCCTCGCCGATACCCCAGGAGCAACAGTGTCCCTAATTTGCTGGGAAGTGGCGGTGCGGTCCCCTACGGCACTGCGTAGGATCCTACAGTCTTGGCGTGCATCCGTGCGTCGCTGCGGTCCGGTCCCAGGTCGATGGGCACGTGCACCTTCCGCCGACCACTGGTGACAACATCGATGTACTGTGGAGACCTCACGCCCCACGTGTTGAGCAAATCGGCGGTACGTCCACCCGGCCTCCCGCATGCCCACTATACGCCGTCGCTCAAAGTCTGTCAACTGCACATACGGTTCACGTCCACGCTGTCGCGGCATGCTACCAGTGTTAAAGACTGCGATGGAGCTCCGTATGCCACGGCAAACTGGCTGACACTGACGGCGGCGGTGCACAAATGCTGCACAGCTAGCGCCATTCGACGGCCAACACCGCGGTTCCTGGTGTGTCCGCTGTGCCGTGCGTGTGATCATTGCTTGTACAGCCCCCTCGCAGTGTCTGGAGCAAGTATGGTGGGTCTGACACATCGGTGTCAATGTGTTCTTTTTTCCATTTCCAGGAGTGTATATTAATGACTTGCCATTCTATATTCATGAAGAGGCAAAGTTAGTTCTTTTTGCTGATGATACAAGTATAGTAATCACATCTGACAAACAAGAATTAACTGATGAAATTGTCAATACTGTCTTTCAGAAAATTACTAAGTGGTTCCTTGTAAATGGACTCTCACTGAATTTTGATAAGACACAGTACATACAGTTCCGTACAGTGAATGGTATGATGCCATTAATAAATATAGACCTTAATCAAAAGCACATAGCTAAGGTAGAATATTCCAAATTTTTAGGTGTGTCCATTGATGAGCGGTTAGATTGGAAGAAACACATTGATGATCTGCTGAAACGTTTGAGTTCAGCTACTTATGCAATAAGGGTCATTGCAAATTTTGGTGATAAACATCTTAGTAAATTAGCTTACTATGCCTATTTTCACTCATTGCTTTCATATGACATCATATTTTGGGGTAACTCATCACTGAGGAATAAAGTATTTATTGCACAAAAGTGTGTAATCAGAATAATAGCTGGAGTCCACCCAAGATCATCCTGCAGACATTTATTTAAGGATCTAGGGATATTCACAGTAGCTTCTCAGTATAAATACTCTCTTATGAAATTTGTTATTAACAACCAAACCCAATTCAAAAGTAATAGCAGTGTGCATAACTACAATACTAGGAGAAAGGGTGATCTTCACTATTCAAGATTAAATCTAACTTTGGCACAGAAAGGGGTGAATTATACTGGCACTAAAGTCTTTGGTCACTTACCAAATAGTATCAAAAGTCTGACAGATAACCAACAAGTATTTAAGAAGAAATTAAAAGAATTTCTGAATGACAACTCCTTCTACTCCATAGAGGAATTTTTAGATATAAATTAAGTAAAAAAAAAAATATTTAAAAAATAAAATAAAATAAAAACACAAAAAAATAAAAAAAGGTGTTATATTAACTTAAGTATGTTGTTAAATTAACTTAATTATGTCATGTATTGGAAAATTTGACTCGTTCCACATCCTTACGAAATATCGTATTCATGATCCATGGAACTAGTATTAATCTAATCTAATCTAGTCTAATTTCACTTACTGTCTGAAAATAATAGCTGTGTGTGCAAGAACCACCTGCCTATCAAGAGGATGGGGATGAAAAACCAGTGTACTCCACAATGCATGAACAGCCATACTTTATTTATCCAGTATTTGAGAATAAAAGCACTTAGTGGCTTGCAATAAGCTTTACGCACGATTTCAAACCTTTATCAAACTATTTCTTGCTGACTACCATCACAAAGTGATGAATGGAAAGAAGTTTATCAATTAATACGTTTTCGCTGTACCATACATGCAGCAAAACTACCAAATGGAGCATTATGTTTTAATTTATTACTTCTTTACTACTTAATATATTCATTACACATTTTTCTGACAGTGTTTACTTATACAACTGAATGTACTGGCAAAATTATTTCACTGTATGACACACAGTTCAGGAGATATGACATCATAAACTCTGAGATACTTGAAAAACTGTCGCATTGTACATGGTATTTGAATTTATTACTACTTTGCTACTACCTTTATTCACAACACATTCTGCAGACAGTAGCGACATATAACAATGTATGTAACTGCAAAATCATGTCATTGTACATCTCATTGTTCAAGAGATAAGATGTCATAAACATCGAACTCCATGAAAATGAAACTGCGGGGCAAAATTTGATATAGATGTCTACAAATACATGTGAAACATATTTGACATATACATGCATGTTCAAAACCATGGGTGAAAAGCTCATCCTAATTCTTGGAATGATTTCAACAAAATTTGGTTCACATATTCGATATGATCTGTAAAGAAATACTGTCTTGATAAGAACCATGAGGATCCTGTTGTGGTGGTGGTGATAATGTGGAGAAAGAAGGGGGGAGAAAGAGATGGATGGACAAAGAGGGAGAACAAGGAGATGGACACAGATAGGAGAGGAGGAGGAGGAGGAGGACAAGGACAGTGAGGGGAAAAGGACATGAACACAGAGGGAATGAGGAGGAGATGGACAGAGACAGGGGGATGAAAGAGATAGGCAGACAGAGGAAGGAGGAGAAGATGGACAGGGAGAAGGGGAGGAGGAAATGGACAGAGAAAGGAGAAGACAGGCAGAGAGATGGGAGAGGAGGAGATGGACAGGGACAGCGGGAGTGGATATACAGATGGGGGAGGGAAGAGCAAGTGACAGAGGGAGGGGTAGTAGGAGAAACACGGAGAGAGGAGCAGGAGGATATGAACATAGTGTGTGGGGGGGGGGACAAGGTGACAGAAGAGGGGGTGGAGGAGATGGACAGTGAGGGGGAAAGGAGGAGGTGGACAGAGGGAGGGGGGGGGGGGGGAGGAGGAGATGGACTGATAGATGACTAGAATAATACATATCTGGGCAATGCTGGCTTCTCAGGTAGTCACAGAAACTTCTGCAGCAGCTGAAAAAGTGTTACATAAAATGTGTGCTGGACAGCCACTCTTTCCAAGTTCTGTTTTTAAGCAACTGAATATGTTGTTTTCACCTGTACGGTTAAACCCTCTGAGACTGATGTTGCAGTTGGGAGTGCTGAAGTGCATAAGCTGGATATAGTTTCTGATGTTTCATTTTATACAGTATCCAGCTTAATTAGTTTAGTTTTCATCCCTTCACCTACATCAAAATACTGAACTACCATAGGAAATAATTTCATTGCTTTGTGATTGCCACTATCAGTTGCAAGTCTGTACAGTGCAGCTTTATCAAATCCAAGATGCAAGTGGTTACAGAATGAAGAACAAGAATATGTTTGATTAGTGCTGTGGCTTTTGTTCTTCCAACATTTTGCTTTTTAGCAATCGCAGGATTGGCATACATAACTGAACACAGTTTCGTTTTCCAATTAAGTGACTTAAATGAATTGGTGATGTTTACTGTTCTGAATGCTGTTGTCAGTTCAGCAGTAGTAGTGAGCATTTCCTCTCTTGTGTGTGGTTGTACAAAACAAGTTGAGAGTTTTGAACTGGATGCCTGTCATTGAGTAGGCCTGCTTCTTTGATATTTTTGGGTCTTAATGTCATGATTTATGTCAGATTTTACACTATGTTTAATTGAAAAATAACAGGAACAGAGTTTTGCAGAATGCTTACCCATCTGTGTTGCCTCGTTTTATGAAAGACCATATTTCTGTGTATCCATCACTAAAGAACACTTAAATTTTGCTTTTGGCACCACGAAACAATAACAATCCACACATTATAATTACACATACAGGCACTGCAACAGTAGACAAATTAGTATACCTCAAGTTAATTAAGTGAATAATGGTTGCTATACGAGTTACCAACTGCAATCAGATAAACTACACCTAGTATGAGAGTAAGCCCCAGATGGTCACATATATGTTATGTACCATATTTACCCGATTATAAAATGAGTTTTTTTCTCATATTCCTCATTTGATACATACAGGGTTGACTGATACTCACAGATTAAACTACTGCTGCTGAGGTCAAGGTTTTTACATTGTTTAGTGGAGTGTATAGGAGTAGTCTTACATTTATAGGGGTTGTTGTATATTTAGAGATGAATCTTTGGTTATTGAGTTCATGTGCAGATTTATTTTGAAGAATTCAGAAGGGCAGCACTCAGCAAATGATACTCGCATTCCAAGAGGCTTGTCATTTATGGATACACCAAAGTGCTTGATACAGTATCGACATTGCTTGAACAACTATGTGACATTGACTCACATGGTGCTAGTGCAAGAGATAGGTGAAAAATTATGAACTAGTCACTACAACAATCTATTGCCCAGATTAAAATCTGACAATTTTGTGGAACACAGGAGGAAATAGCATTAAATTCTATCATCTCACAAACTTTTGTTTACTTGAATAGGTTTGCAATAGCCATTCTTATTAATGAATGGAAACCACATAAAAACATTGACACTGCTGTTTAGATAAAGGCAACATTCAGATAAACGCAACATTCAAAAACGGAAATGTTGAAATAGTATTTGACTCGGAACTGGAACTAATATTTTATTTCATTATGAGAGACTGTAATGATTTACTAAGTGGATTGCACATGAGAAATTAGGTCACTGTTCATGCGTTAGAACACTGGGAAAAATGTTAGAACATGACAGTGACATTCACTTGAAACAGAAGGAAAATTAATCCAGAATGATATGTGTAACAGAGGAAGCACATCATATTAAACTGAATGTCATTGTTATCCTCAGAATAAATTACAGCGACAAGACCTGTCACAGAGACAGTACCAACAGATATCACTAGAATGTGAGATGATCAAAGTTTAGAGAATGGGACTGAATTGTAATTGTGATATATTACTTATGTGTTCCTTGGTGTTGTTACGTATGACCTGCATGCTAGAAGATATTGCCGTGTGAATTTGCACAGTTGCTCAAGCTCAGCGCTTTGAAAGGAGTGGAAGGGTATCACTGACACCAGCTTGACTGGGAACTATGAGGATTGTGGGGGAAGGGAGCAGTGAACGAGCAGCAAATTTCATTCTGTTGCCAACCATGAGAGTCTATACCATGTACTGTGGCTTTTTTATGAACATCTAACATATTTAAACTGCTGTTTGCCTGAATCCATTTGTAGTTGTAATTGAACTGACTTTAAAATTGGACAAATACTCAACAACAGTATTCATTTCTTCAAGAGACAGTAAAAGTCTAGATAGGGGCCAACGGCATACTTACGTGTTTCTTGCTGCAATATTGTCGATGCTCGCTGTGATGTATGATGGGAATGGGAATGAATGGGGGGCGTGTCAGCTGGTTGTACATGGCCAACAAGAGAGCAGCAGGCAGGGGACATGTTTGGAAGTAAGAGACAGTGTAACATTCTTATGTCAGTATAGAAGAAAAATTTGATATGTATTCAGATCAAAATACCTGTGTTCTCAGCTGTGTGCTCAGAAAGAGCAACATATTCACAAAAACAATCAATGTTTGTGATAATGAAGATTCAAATTTCACAGCTATGTTATTAGGATGCTGATGAAGATTAAAAACAGTGGTACCAAAAACTACAAGGTTAACAAGCAGAATAGGTAGAACAGAAAATGGTCCAAAAATTAATGTAATCATTTATTTTTCTTTATTTTATTTCTCTTTGTATTATCAAAATTTAGACAATCAATAAATGACATCCGTTTAAAATAGGTATAATGTTAACTTTTTAACAGATTCTGTATGCCAATAAACAGTTTGTGGTTTTAATTATCCAGAATTTGTTAAAAATGAATCTTTATCAATGAGTTTCTTTTAAAAAAAGGGAGGGGAGGGTCACCTTATATTTAGGGTCGTCTCATACTCTGGTGAATATAGTGTTAGTCATTTTATTCTACTTAGAAATCATTAACAGTGTTGTTTTTCTGAGGGATATCGTGCAAATTCTGTCCATATTTATGTTTGCCTGTTGAAATCCCAAGCTGGTTGGAGGGTCCTGCTCATAATGCTCTAAATGTTCTCAATTTTGGAGAGATCTGGCAACCTTGTTGGTCAATATAAGGTTTAGTAAGCATGGAGACAAGGGGTAGAATCTCTCTGTGTTCAGGCAGGTGTTACCTTGCTGAAATGTGAACCTCGATGGATGGCTGGCCATGAATGGTAACAAAACAAAAAAACAGGACATGGAATTTTGTTGATTTACTGCTATCTTGTAAGTGTGCTGCGGTTGAAAACCAAAGGGGTTCTGCTGTGAACTGAAATGGCACCCCAGGTCATTACTCTAGGTTGTCAGGCCATATGGCAGGTGATAGTCAGGTAGGGATCCCACCACTGTCCAGGGTGTCTCAAGATACATCTTTGGTCTGACATCTCATTGACTGGAGTAGAATTGATATCAGTGATGAGTCTTGCTTTCAAACGAGCTCCAATGACCAGCAAAGACATGTCTGGAGACACCGTGGCCAGCATTTGAAAACCAACATGACTGTTGTCCACCATACGACCTGACAACCAGAAGCAATGGCCTGAGGTGCCATTTCATTTCATAACAGGACCCCATTGGTTGTCATCCATGGCACACTTACAGTACAGAAGTACATCAACCATATTCTACACCCCATTTTGTTGACCTTCATGATAAGACGTCCTGGGCTTACATTTCAGCAAAGTAATGCCTGCCTGTTCATGACGAGAGTTTCTACTGCTTGCCTTCGTGCTAGTAAAACCCTACCTTGGCAAGCAAGGCTGGATCTCTCTGCAGTTGAGAACATTTGGAGCATTATGGGTGGGATCCTCCAACCAGCTTGGAATTTTGATGATCTGACACACCGACTGGACAGAATTTGCACAATATCCCATAGGAGAACGTCCATCAACTCTGTCATTCAGTGCCAAGCTGAATAACTGCTTGCATATGGGCCATGGGGGACCAATGCATTGCTAACTTGCTCAATTTGTGAAGCTTTATATCCTGAATAAACCATCAAGTTTTTCTGAAGCTGTTATCATTTGTTTGTCTGTACGTGTACATCACATGTGTCAATTTCCATGCCATTTGGAAATTCCTTCAGGGTGCATTTTTTAAAGGGTGGAGACATATTAATATATTGAAGCAGTAGAATATAAATATTTGATTCTCTTACTCGAAAACTGGGATATGTGGCATTCCAATTGAGCCCTTTTGGGACAGCGGGACAAAGAGTGAAAAATCAGAACACTCCTTATTAATTGGGACTTTTGTATATTTTCATGATTTACATCATTTCAAAGGCTGTTACAGTTGATTTTCCATCTCCAGTTTTTGTTGTCAATCGTATTGACCATTATTAAAATATATGTATATATATATATATATATATATATATATATATATATATATATATATACACAGCTGGTAACCTACACGCATCAAAAAAAGTTTTGCATCACCTCGGTTCCAAGAGTTCCAGAACCTGTACAGAAAATTGGTATAGAGATAACATAAAAATCATTTCCGCTCTTTTTATTGCTCATGAAAACCACACATTGCATGTTGTACCACCGCACAGTGAGACCTTCAGAGATGGTGGTCCAGATTGCTGTACATATCGGTGCCTCTAATACCAGTAATACATCCCTTTGTAACCCTACGCTACTGCGCACGATACTTATTAAAGCCTGTACTATGGTAAGTTGACGGGCTTCACCTTATAAGAAAGGATTTTGGTATATATGTTGACCGCGTGTACCTGAATGGAGGCAAAATCAGACTTCCACCCACTCAGTAACAACAATGATACGTCAAGCAAGTCTGATGTGCAACTACACGTTAGGACAGACAAAAAACGACACAGCAGATGCTACCAAATTGTTAATAATATGTTCGCCAGCCTAATTAGGCATTAACTGAGTTTCTTCCCAATACAAGTTGATGTACGTTCATACAAAACAACACGTAATGACACTCCATAATATGGTAAATTTTAGAACCAGAAAATCTACTGAACTGATAATTTCACTTTCTGTACCAATATGGACAAGCCATATTTACACAACATTACACTATAATGTTTACTACAAACTTCGTACTGTCTATTGATCTGATTAAAATCGGTCATAGGTTACCCTAGAAATAGCACTTTCGAAACACACATACAATGTCAATTTTGAAAAAGGTAAAACAATGATAAATTTTGGTTTTATATTGACTTTAACTTTACTGGTCAAATCAGTTCATTACACTTCAGAATTTAAATGAATAGAAAAGAAAAGGGGGTGGGGGGGGGGGACCCTGAAACTGTTATGATCACTATACTGAAATTTTTGATTATCGAAATCGTTAAGCTCTCAAGATTTCCAATATATGGTTGGCTGGTGGGTTTGAGGATTAAAGGGACCAAACTGCAGAGGTCTTCGGTCCCTACAATATATGAGGTACTACTCCGTTTGTCTTATTTCTTACTCATTTAACTATCATTATTTTTGTCTCAAATTGACTAAACTTCATTACTAAACCAATTTCAAAATTATCTTCCAACTTTGTCAGACCTATATTATTTGCCTATATATTCATTAACAACAAAGTTCTTTAAACATCATTCTAACATAATAGGTCTGCAGGTAATTATTATTGACATAAACTTTAAACCTTCATTTCGGGGCACTCGGATTGCACAACATGTGGAAAGGACCCTGTCTAGGTTAGTGATGAGGATAATTAAATGATAGGACAGTTCTGGTAAAAGTTAAGTTGTTATTGAACAGTCAGGAACAAAAGTAACACTGGTCCACACGAATACAGTACTATAAGTTTCAACCTGTTCGTATTGATGCGGCAATTGGCGGGCGGCGAGATGGCGAAGCACAGAGCACACATACAATCACAGCTATGGCTTGATGTATCGGCACTTTACTTCTTCATAGGGTCGCAATATTTTTCCATTTAGTGCCTATGGAATATTGCCATGCTGTATAGGCGTCGGAAATGGCACATCCGAGGCTCAACAAAATCACGTTTTCCAGGAGAGCCTGCTCGATCCAGAACGTGTTGCTCAGATCAAAGCCCAACTCCGACTACTACTGCTGAGCCCGTTATGCCGTGCCGCGCCCGTGTGCATTTTACCGCGCTCGCCTGCCATCCACCTTTTACCGCTCCCCTACAGACAGGGTATTCACCAAAGGTTTTGCATTCCACATATCCTAATACATTGCCTACGTATGGACCAGACGCACAATTACAACTTTGACATCTTACAACAGTTTCAACATTTCTTACATTTCCATTTTGTTATAATATTGCTTGCAATTTGACATAAACATTAATATTCACATCAAAAATTGTTTACAGTTTCTTTAACACAATGGCAAAAAAAGAAAAAGAAATGAAATCAGAATATCGATTACAGTAATTTATCGAAAATCAGAAGAAAAAATTATTTTATGTACAATAGCATAACGTTGTTGTTGTTACACATGCCCCTGTTTCCAGTAAATTTCACTAAGTGCAAATTTGATGGGAACACTGAATTTTACATTTATACAGTGGTTCTGAATCTTTATGTGAATGTCCCCAAAAAAATTTATAGCACAAACTTCCTTTCACTCACATTATATAGGTCTACACTTTTTTAACATATCAAGAACATTTACTTATCATTTACTTAAGTGCCTTTGGCACAGTCCAACCTCCTATCACAACATTATTTAATTAGCACATTACTCATTTTTACTAAATTTCTCAAAGAAATAATTTCTAATCTGGAACAGTAACACTTAATTACAAAAGCAAATACAAATACCTATATACACCATAAGACAATTTGATGCTGCTTGCATTGAATGGCAGTCCACTTCCTTATTTACTAATAACCACACAATAATATTCAGAAAATTTACTACACATATTTGCTGCCTATTATTCGGATTTGGGCAGTCCATTTCCCATCATTTTACCACATCACCTGTACCACACTTACAATTCTCCATTGACTATTTATCTGCCCTCATTGGTGTTTGGCAGTCCTTTATATTATGACTCATATACTGCCCACTTTGATTTTTGACAGTCCCATCTTTTATTTGGCTTGCAGCATTTACCCTTTCTTTTCAGCCCTTTTCTCCATACATCTTTACATTTACAGTACATTTGGTAATCTGAAACTCACATAAGTACATTAGCACACTGATATTGGTACACATATATTTACAAAGATTAGTTACATTTGGAATAAATTAGTTTCAGCATAAGATACATCACATTTACTGCAAATTGCTCTCTGAGTGTACTTAGGTCACTCACTCCTAGGAACATACAGTTTCAGGTCCACAACATTTCTTGCACCTAAAGGTCTTTTGGATTTTGGGTAGATCAGGTAGTAAGCATTATCGTGTGGAATGTTCTGTATTATATACAGTTCATTATAAATATATTTAAATTTGGAAATTTCATGGTTCAGTTCACTAGACTTTTCGTGGGTTTTTAAAAGAACATAATCCCCAATTTTAAATTTTGAAACTTTCAGATTTTTATCATATCTTTTAGATCTAGATTCAGCTTTTTTGCTTTGCCCTTTTTCTGACTAATTCTTTCTTTTGATTCAGCCCCAAACTTGTACAAGGTGGAAACTCTAGTTTTGCATCAATTAAACTTTTACTCCTGCTGCCTAACAAAATTTCTTCTGGTGGGAACCCAGTAGATTCAAGATGTAAGGTTCATGACATTCTCAAAGTCCAATATAAATCTGCCCCAAACTCTAAATCATGCCCCTTCCTGTTTTATCCACAACGCACCTTGGCCGACTGTGACATTGTCCCAAGATACGTTCCTGACCTGTGAACCATTTATATCTGGAGGCTTTTTCGGTTTCTGGAGTTCAGAGTCTTTACTTACTTGAACTCGTTGCAAAATAAACACTGAGTCATCCGGTGGCTCTTTCTTTCTTTGTTCAGTCTCAACATCTGGATTTTGTTTTGAAACTATGTCATCATTAGGTACAATATAGCAATTAGCTGTACCCCCATTATTTTCACTAGTACCGAAATATTCATCATCTGAACACTCGTCAGAATCCGACCATTCTGGCTCGCTTTCAGGTTCTAACATAAAAGCTTTTCTGAGACAGGCACTAAGTTCTCCCTCTACATTTTCGTCAGGCCTTAATTTTAATTCAATATCCTCTTTTGACACAACGGCCTCATTATCAGCTTTACTCACATCCTCTGTTACTTCATATTTAGTGTAATCCTCGTGGACTTCAATTACTTTTAGGTAATCACCTGCCTCTTCCCCACGGTGCCTTTCGGTAGCAGCTTGTACTGTTGGCGGATTGTTAACAGAAGTTACTTCCTCGTCAATGCTTAGGATTTCATCCTCCAATTCCTTGCTATCTTTAACCTTCGTCCTATCGGAAGCACGCGTACTTTGCGCAGCGCTATTTACTCTCTCCTCTTTAAATTCGGGCCACGTCACCTTATCGACGTCCCTACTATCTCCTTTTTCACTAATTAATCTCCTTGCCTCATTCTCCTTCTTAAAATCCTCCCAATCACATTGCTTTAGGCCCTTGTACAGATCGTCGATCTGCACATGCCAATCAGTTACTTCTGCTAACTCATTCTCGCCATTTACTTTATTGCTGATACTGCTAACCGCACCTCTCTGTGTATCCACTGTTTCACCTCTTATTTCCTTCGCCACGGAATTACCACTCGTAATGTATTCACCTGTTCTTACGGCAATGTTCGTATCTAATGCTGCCGCATTGCTAGCGGCTTCTCTCTGAACAGCTGTTCTGCTAGGCTGGGCCGTTGCCCCCTGATGCTCCACTCGCCTGTTAATATGTAGCACTCTGCGCAGCGAAGATGAGTCATCTGTGCGCGCACCTGACGCTTGTTCCGCAATGACACATTGCGTCGTTCCATGCCTGTCTCTAACCTGTCTCATAATTTTACTGTCAGTCCGGTAACATTTCTTAAATTGGGGCCGGTATGTACTGTCCGCTTCCGTTTGGCCTGCAACATTCGCGGAAATCAGTTTCCCGCATCGTTATTATTTTGCACGGTGTACCCTCTACCGTGACCTGAATAACTTCCTCTTCCTCTGCCTCTACCTCTTTGTATCATATTGACGCGAAACCCATCGCCGTCATTTCTCTCGTCGTGATTACGATTGTTTCTGTTACCAAAATTTTGATAATTGGCACGACTTTCGCGCCAGTGGTCTTCGTCTTCGACCCTTTCAAGAAATGCTTGGAAGTTGCGATGATTGCTTCCCATGTATCTCTTTGAATCTTCTGGAAGCTTTTTATATAGCTCCCAGATGATTTCTGAATCAGATCTTCTTCCTCTTAAATGCGTCAACTTCCGGTACCAATATTCACAGAAATCTTTCAAAGAATTCCTGCCCCTGTTATCATGAAGTTTGGCCATGATAAACTTGCGCCACAAATGATCCTGTTTTTGTTCGGACCAATATTCTTCCGTAAATTTTTGCTTAAATTCTCCGAACGTCATTCGTTCAGTATTTAAATTAATTCCCCAGCGCTTAGCATCACCTGCTAAGGCGCTAATTACTACGTTTATCTTTTCCTGACCAGACAAGTGTTCAGGAAACATTCTCTCGCAATTTTTGATGAAATCTAATGGATGCCATCCATTATGTTTCTTGGCGGGATCGAAGCGTTCCTCACCTTCTAACAGCTTCGTAAGTGGTGTGCCATTACAGACAACACCAGGTTTATCTTTAATTTTACTCTCAAGATCGAAAATTTTGCCTTGAATTTTCGAAGTATTTTGTTCACGTTTTTGTACACATCCAGTAACTTTCTCACCTAAATCTCTTTCAGTGTCTGAAACTGCCTTTTTCAACTGTGAGATTCCGTGTTGACATTTGTTTACGATCTCAGTTTTAAGACCGAAAACTTTTTCGTCTACTTTTGTTTCAACTAGAGGCTCTACTTTCTCTTGGATGTTGAGAATTTCGACATCAAACCTACTGTTAATGTTGTCAATTTCCCCCTGCATAATATCCATATTTTGATTAATTGTGTCAATTTCAAATTTCATAGTATTTACTACAGAGCTTAAATTACCCACTTTTTGTTCTAGCTGTTCTATTTGTTTACTAATTTTAATTCCTTGTTCTTCGACCTGTGCTTTAATCTGATCATTCTGTGTTTTGAGCTGATGCCTCTGTGTTTTAAGCTTGCTCATCAACGTGTCTTTTAATTTGATCATTCTGTGTTTTGAGCTGCTCGTCAATGTGTGTTTTAAGCTGACTAACCTGATTACCAACATGTTTTTGAAGCTGATCATTCTGTCCTGCAATTTGTTTGGTTAATTGTTCAAATAAGTCGTTCATGCTTAAAATTTTCACACTGTTTTGTTCTACGGAATCAGTGTGTTCCGATCCTACTTCAAAAGTTTCTTTCGGTCCTTTCTTTATCTGTGGAGAATCAAACATGTCAGTGGATTCATTCACATACCCACTATCATCTACAAAGTCACCCTCTACTCCCTGTTTTATTCCTTGCTGTGTTCGAGACGATCTCGACATTTCAATCTGTTCGTTAACGTGTTTGTGATATTGTATGTACGCCAATTGTCTTCCACTCATGCCATCTGTTATCTGGCAGCGTAAACTCCTGCTACTGCCAGCCGCATTTTCCATTACGCTTGGCACATCTACTGTTTCTACGTTCTTGTCCATGCTGAACGCAAATTACACCACACTATCGTACTTGACGTTCACTGCTATTTACTTTACTAATTATTATTGCAATTCGTGCCACTGAACATCCACTGTTCGGTAGTCACATTAATTTGTGACCGACAACAACTGGATGTCCTGTCACCGGGAAGCCACTTGTAACCCTACGCTACTGAGCACGATACTTATTAAAGCCTGTACTATGGTAAGTTGACGGGCTTCACCTTATAAGAAAGGATTTTAGTATGTATGTTGACCGCGTGTACCTGAATGGAGGCAAAATCAGACTTCCACCCACTCAGTAACAACAATGATACGTCAAGCAAGTCTGATGTGCAACTACACGTTAGGACAGACAAAAAACGACACAGCAGATGCTACCAAATTGTTAATAATATGGTCGCCAGCCTAATTAGGCATTAACTGAGTTTCTTCCCAACACAAGTTGATGTACGTTCATACAAAACAACACGTAATGACACTGCATAATATGGTAAATTTTAGAACCAGAAAATCTACTGAACTGATAATTTCACTTTCTGTACCAATATGGACAAGCCATATTTACACAACATTACACTATAATGTTTACTACAAACTTCGTACTGTCTATCGATCTGATTAAAATCGGGCATAGAATACCCTAGAAATAGCACTTTCGAAACACACATACAATGTCAATTTTGAAAAAGGTAAAACAATGATAAATTTTGGTTTTATATTGACTTTAACTTTACTGGTCAAATCAGTTCAGTACACTTCAGAATTTAAATGTAAAAACAAAGATGAGGTGACTTACCGAACGAAAGCGCTGGCAGGTCGATAGACACACAAACAAACACAAACATACACACAAAATTCAAGCTTTCGCAACAAACTGTTGCCTCATCAGGAAAGAGGGAAGGAGAGGGGAAGACGAAAGGAAGTGGGTTTTAAGGGAGAGGGTAAGGAGTCCCGGGAGCGGAAAGACTTACCTTAGGGGGAAAAAAGGACAGGTATGCTTACCCTCTCCCTTAAAACCCACTTCCTTTCGTCTTCCCCTCTCCTTCCCTCTTTCCTGATGAGGCAACAGTTTGTTGCGAAAGCTTGAATTTTGTGTGTCTATCGACCTGCCAGCGCTTTCGTTCGGTAAGTCACCTCATCTTTGTTTTTATATATAATTTTTCCCACGGGGAATGTTTCCTTCTATTATATTGATATCAGAATTTAAATGAATAGAAAAGAAAAGGGGGTGGGGGGGGGGACCCTGAAACTGTTATGATCACTATACTGAAATTTTTGATTATCGAAATCGTTAAGCACTCAAGATTTCCAATATATGGTTGGTTGGTGGGTTTGAGGATTAAAGGGACCAAACTGCAGAGGTCAACGGTCCCTACAATATATGAGGTACTACTCCGTTTGTCTTATTTCTTACTCATTTAACTATCATTATTTTTGTCTCAAATTGACTAAACTTCATTACTAAACCAATTTCAAAATTATCTTCCAACTTTGTCAGACCTATATTATTTGCCTATATATTCATTAACAACAAAGTTCTTTAAACATCATTCTAACATAATAGGTCTGCAGGTAATTATTATTGACATAAACTTTAAACCTTCATTTCGGGGCACTCGGATTGCACAACATGTGGAAAGGACCCTGTCTAGGTTAGTGATGAGGATAATTAAATGATAGGACAGTTCTGGTAAAAGTTAAGTTGTTATTGAACAGTCAGGAACAAAAGTAACACTGGTCCACACGAATACAGTACTATAAGTTTCAACCTGTTCGTATTGATGCGGCGATTGGCGGGCGGCGAGATGGCGAAGCGCAGAGCACACATACAGTCACAGCTATGGCTTGATATATCGGCACTTTACTTCTTCATAGCGTCGCAATATTTTTCCATTTAGTGCCTATGGAATATTGCCATGCTGTATAGGCGTCGGAAATGGCACATCCGAGGCTCAACAGAATCACGTTTTCCAGGAGAGCCTGCTCGATCCAGAACGTGTTGCTCAGATCAAAGCCCAACTCCGACTACTACTGCTGAGCCCGTTATGCCGTGCCGCGCCCGTGTGCATTTTACCGCGCTCGCCTGCCATCCACCTTTTACCGCTCCCCTACAGACAGGGTATTCACCAAAGGTTTTGCATTCCACATATCCTAATACATTGCCTACGTATGGACCAGACGCACAATTACAACTTTGACATCTTACAACTGTTTCAACATTTCTTACATTTCCATTTTGTTATAATATTGCTTGCAATTTGACATAAACATTAATATTCACATCAAAAATTGTTTACAGTTTCTTTAACACAATGGCAAAAAAAGAAAAAGAAATGAAATCAGAATATCGATTACAGTAATTTATCGAAAATCAGAAGAAAAAATTATTTTATGTACAATAGTATAACGTTGTTGTTGTTACACATGCCCCTGTTTCCAGTAAATTTCACTAAGTGCAAATTTGATGGGAACACTGAATTTTACATTTATACAGTGGTTCTGAATCTTTATGTGAATGTCCCCAAAAAAATTTATAGCACAAACTTCCTTTCACTCACATTATATAGGTCTACACTTTTTTAACATATCAAGAACATTTACTTATCATTTACTTAAGTGCCTTTGGCACAGTCCAACCTCCTATCACAACATTATTTAATTAGCACATTACTCATTTTTACTAAATTTCTCAAAGAAATAATTTCTAATCTGGAACAGTAACACTTAATTACAAAAGCAAATACAAATACCTATATACACCATAAGACAATTTGATGCTGCTTGCATTGAATGGCAGTCCACTTCCTTATTTACTAATAACCACACAATAATATTCAGAAAATTTACTACACATATTTGCTGCCTATTATTCGGATTTGGGCAGTCCATTTCCCATCATTTTACCACATCACCTGTACCACACTTACAATTCTCCATTGACTATTTATCTGCCCTCATTGGTGTTTGGCAGTCCTTTATATTATGACTCATATACTGCCCACTTTGATTTTTGACAGTCCCATCTTTTATTTGGCTTGCAGCATTTACCCTTTCTTTTCAGCCCTTTTCTCCATACATCTTTACATTTACAGTACATTTGGTAATCTGAAACTCACATAAGTACATTAGCACACTGATATTGGTACACATATATTTACAAAGATTAGTTACATTTGGAATAAATTAGTTTCAGCATAAGATACATCACATTTACTGCAAATTGCTCTCTGAGTGTACTTAGGTCACTCACTCCTAGGAACATACAGTTTCAGGTCCACAACATTTCTTGCACCTAAAGGTCTTTTGGATTTTGGGTAGATCAGGTAGTAAGCATTATCGTGTGGAATGTTCTGTATTATATACAGTTCATTATAAATATATTTAAATTTGGAAATTTCATGGTTCAGTTCACTAGACTTTTCGTGGGTTTTTAAAAGAACATAATCCCCAATTTTAAATTTTGAAACTTTCAGATTTTTATCATATCTTTTAGATCTAGATTCAGCTTTTTTGCTTTGCCCTTTTTCTGACTAATTCTTTCTTTTGATTCAGCCCCAAACTTGTACAAGGTGGAAACTCTAGTTTTGCATCAATTAAACTTTTACTCCTGCTGCCTAACAAAATTTCTTCTGGTGGGAACCCAGTAGATTCAAGATGTAAGGTTCATGACATTCTCAAAGTCCAATATAAATCTGCCCCAAACTCTAAATCATGCCCCTTCCTGTTTTATCCACAACGCACCTTGGCCGACTGTGACATTGTCCCAAGATACGTTCCTGACCTGTGAACCATTTATATCTGGAGGCTTTTTCGGTTTCTGGAGTTCAGAGTCTTTACTTACTTGAACTCGTTGCAAAATAAACACTGAGTCATCCGGTGGCTCTTTCTTTCTTTGTTCAGTCTCAACATCTGGATTTTGTTTTGAAACTATGTCATCATTAGGTACAATATAGCAATTAGCTGTACCCCCATTATTTTCACTAGTACCGAAATATTCATCATCTGAACACTCGTCAGAATCCGACCATTCTGGCTCGCTTTCAGGTTCTAACATAAAAGCTTTTCTGAGACAGGCACTAAGTTCTCCCTCTACATTTTCGTCAGGCCTTAATTTTAATTCAATATCCTCTTTTGACACAACGGCCTCATTATCAGCTTTACTCACATCCTCTGTTACTTCATATTTAGTGTAATCCTCGTGGACTTCAATTACTTTTAGGTAATCACCTGCCTCTTCCCCACGGTGCCTTTCGGTAGCAGCTTGTACTGTTGGCGGATTGTTAACAGAAGTTACTTCCTCGTCAATGCTTAGGATTTCATCCTCCAATTCCTTGCTATCTTTAACCTTCGTCCTATCGGAAGCACGCGTACTTTGCGCAGCGCTATTTACTCTCTCCTCTTTAAATTCGGGCCACGTCACCTTATCGACGTCCCTACTATCTCCTTTTTCACTAATTAATCTCCTTGCCTCATTCTCCTTCTTAAAATCCTCCCAATCACATTGCTTTAGGCCCTTGTACAGATCGTCGATCTGCACATGCCAATCAGTTACTTCTGCTAACTCATTCTCGCCATTTACTTTATTGCTGATACTGCTAACCGCACCTCTCTGTGTATCCACTGTTTCACCTCTTATTTCCTTCGCCACGGAATTACCACTCGTAATGTATTCACCTGTTCTTACGGCAATGTTCGTATCTAATGCTGCCGCATTGCTAGCGGCTTCTCTCTGAACAGCTGTTCTGCTAGGCTGGGCCGTTGCCCCCTGATGCTCCACTCGCCTGTTAATATGTAGCACTCTGCGCAGCGAAGATGAGTCATCTGTGCGCGCACCTGACGCTTGTTCCGCAATGACACATTGCGTCGTTCCATGCCTGTCTCTAACCTGTCTCATAATTTTACTGTCAGTCCGGTAACATTTCTTAAATTGGGGCCGGTATGTACTGTCCGCTTCCGTTTGGCCTGCAACGTTCACGGAAATCAGTTTCCCGCATCGTTATTATTTTGCACGGTGTACCCTCTACCGTGACCTGAATAACTTCCTCTTCCTCTGCCTCTACCTCTTTGTATCATATTGACGCGAAACCCATCGCCGTCATTTCTCTCGTCGTGATTACGATTGTTTCTGTTACCAAAATTTTGATAATTGGCACGACATTCACGCCAGTGGTCTTCGTCTTCGACCCTTTCAAGAAATGCTTGGAAGTTGCGATGATTGCTTCCCACGTATCTCTTTGAATCTTCTGGAAGCTTTTTATATAGCTCCCAGATGATTTCTGAATCGGATCTTCTTCCTCTTAAATGCGTCAACTTCCGGTACCAATATTCACAGAAATCTTTCAAAGAATTCCTGCCCCTGTTATCATGAAGTTTGGCCATGATAAACTTGCGCCACAAATGATCCTGTTTTTGTTCGGACCAATATTCTTCCGTAAATTTTTGCTTAAATTCTCCGAACGTCATTCGTTCAGTATTTAAATTAATTCCCCAGCGCTTAGCATCACCTGCTAAGGCGCTAATTACTACGTTTATCTTTTCCTGACCAGACAAGTGTTCAGGAAACATTCTCTTGCAATTTTTGATGAAATCTAATGGATGCCATCCATTATGTTTCTTGGCGGGATCGAAGCGTTCCTCACCTTCTAACAGCTTCGTAAGTGGTGTGCCATTACAGACAACACCAGGTTTATCTTTAATTTTACTCTCAAGATCGAAAATTTTGCCTTGAATTTTCGAAGTATTTTGTTCACGTTTTTGTACACATCCAGTAACTTTCTCACCTAAATCTCTTTCAGTGTCTGAAACTGCCTTTTTCAACTGTGAGATTCCGTGTTGACATTTGTTTACGATCTCAGTTTTAAGACCGAAAACTTTTTCGTCTACTTTTGTTTCAACTAGAGGCTCTACTTTCTCTTGGATGTTGAGAATTTCGACATCAAACCTACTGTTAATGTTGTCAATTTCCCCCTGCATAATATCCATATTTTGATTAATTGTGTCAATTTCAAATTTCATAGTATTTACTACAGAGCTTAAATTACCCACTTTTTGTTCTAGCTGTTCTATTTGTTTACTAATTTTAATTCCTTGTTCTTTGACCTGTGCTTTAATCTGATCATTCTGTGTTTTGAGCTGATGCCTCTGTGTTTTAAGCTTGCTCATCAACGTGTCTTTTAATTTGATCATTCTGTGTTTTAAGCTGCTCGTCAATGTGTGTTTTAAGCTGACTAACCTGATTACCAACATGTTTTTGAAGCTGATCATTCTGTACTGCAATTTGTTTGGTTAATTGTTCAAATAAGTCGTTCATGCTTAAAATTTTCACACTGTTTTGTTCTACGGAATCAGTGTGTTCCGATCCTACTTCAAAAGTTTCTTTCGGTCCTTTCTTTATCTGTGGAGAATCAAACATGTCAGTGGATTCATTCACATACCCACTATCATCTACAAAGTCACCCTCTACTCCCTGTTTTATTCCTTGCTGTGTTCGAGACGATCTCGACATTTCAATCTGTTCGTTAACGTGTTTGTGATATTGTATGTACGCCAATTGTCTTCCACTCATGCCACCTGTTATCTGGCAGCGTAAACTCCTGCTACTGCCAGCCGCATTTTCCATTACGCTTGGCACATCTACTGTTTCTACGTTCTTGTCCATGCTGAACGCAAATTACACCACACTATCGTACTTGACGTTCACTGCTATTTACTTTACTAATTATTATTGCAATTCGTGCCACTGAACATCCACTGTTCGGTAGTCACATTAATTTGTGACCGACAACAACTGGATGTCCTGTCACCGGGAAGCCACTTGTAACCCTACGCTACTGAGCACGATACTTATTAAAGCCTGTACTATGGTAAGTTGACGGGCTTCACCTTATAAGAAAGGATTTTAGTATGTATGTTGACCGCATGTACCTGAATGGAGGCAAAATCAGACTTCCACCCACTCAGTAACAACAATGATACGTCAAGCAAGTCTGATGTGCAACTACACGTTAGGACAGACAAAAAACGACACAGCAGATGCTACCAAATTGTTAATAATATGGTCGCCAGCCTAATTAGGCATTAACTGAGTTTCTTCCCAACACAAGTTGATGTACGTTCATACAAAACAACACGTAATGACACTGCATAATATGGTAAATTTTAGAACCAGAAAATCTACTGAACTGATAATTTCACTTTCTGTACCAATATGGACAAGCCATATTTACACAACATTACACTATAATGTTTACTACAAACTTCGTACTGTCTATTGATCTGATTAAAATCGGGCATAGATTACCCTAGAAATAGCACTTTCGAAACACACATACAATGTCAATTTTGAAAAAGGTAAAACAATGATAAATTTTGGTTTTATATTGACTTTAACTTTACTGGTCAAATCAGTTCAGTACACTTCAGAATTTAAATGTAAAAACAAAGATGAGGTGACTTACCGAACGAAAGCGCTGGCAGGTCGATAGACACACAAACAAACACAAACATACACACAAAATTCAAGCTTTCGCAACAAACTGTTGCCTCATCAGGAAAGAGGGAAGGAGAGGGGAAGACGAAAGGAAGTGGGTTTTAAGGGAGAGGGTAAGGAGTCCCGGGAGCGGAAAGACTTACCTTAGGGGGAAAAAAGGACAGGTATGCTTACCCTCTCCCTTAAAACCCACTTCCTTTCGTCTTCCCCTCTCCTTCCCTCTTTCCTGATGAGGCAACAGTTTGTTGCGAAAGCTTGAATTTTGTGTGTATGTTTGTGTTTGTTTGTGTGTCTATCGACCTGCCAGCGCTTTCGTTCGATAAGTCACCTCATCTTTGTTTTTATATATAATTTTTCCCACGGGGAATGTTTCCTTCTATTATATTGATATCAGAATTTAAATGAATAGAAAAGAAAAGGGGGGGGGGGGGGGACCCTGAAACTGTTATGATCACTATACTGAAATTTTTGATTATCGAAATCGTTAAGCACTCAAGATTTCCAATATATGGTTGGTTGGTGGGTTTGAGGATTAAAGGGACCAAACTGCAGAGGTCAACGGTCCCTACAATATATGAGTTACTACTCCTTTTGTCTTATTTCTTACTCATTTAACTATCATTATTTTTGTCTCAAATTGACTAAACTTCATTACTAAACCAATTTCAAAATTATCTTCCAACTTTGTCAGACCTATATTATTTGCC
Organism: Schistocerca americana; assembly: GCF_021461395.2. Classification (NCBI taxonomy): domain Eukaryota; kingdom Metazoa; phylum Arthropoda; class Insecta; order Orthoptera; family Acrididae; genus Schistocerca; species Schistocerca americana. The sequence goes on along the minus strand of NC_060121.1, from coordinate 686,947,083 downwards.
TATATATTCATTAATAACAAAGTTCTTTAAACATCATTCTAACATAATAGGTCTGCATGTAATTATTATTGACATAAACTTTAAACCTTCATTTCGGGACCTCCGATTGCACAACATGTGGAAAGGACCCTGTCTAGGTTAGTGATGAGGATAATTAAATGATAGGACAGTTCTGGTAAAAGTTAAGTTGTTATTGAACAGTCAGGAACAAAAGTAACACTGGTCCACATGAATACAGTACTAAAAGTTTCAACCTGTTCGTATTGATGCGGCGATTGGCGGGCGGCGAGATGGCGAAGCGCAGAGCACACATACAATCACAGCTATGGCTCTTGATTTATCGGCACTTTACTTCTTCATAGGGTCGCAATATTTTTCCATTTAGTGCCTATGGAATATTGCCATGCTGTATAGGCGTCAGAAACGACACATCCGAGGCTCAACGAAATCACGTTTTCCAGGAGAGCCTCCTCGATCCAGAACGTGTTGCTCAGATCAAAGCCCAACTCTGACTACTACTGCTGAGCCCATTATGCCATGCCGAGCCCGTGTGCATTTTACCGCGCTCGCCTGCCATCCACCTTTTACCGCTCCCCTACAGACAGGGTATTCACCAAAGGTTTTGCATTCCACATATCCTAATACATTGCCTACGTATGGACCAGACGCACAATTACAACTTTGACATCTTACAACAGTTTCAACATTTCTTACATTTCCATTTTGTTATAATATTGCTTGCAATTTGACATAAACATTAATATTCACATCGAAAATTGTTTATAGTTTCTTTAACACAATGGAAAAAAAAGAAAAAGAAATGAAATCAGAATATCGATTACACTAATTTATCGAAAATCAGAAGAAAAAATTATTATATGTACAATAGTATAACGTTGTTGTTGTTAAACCTTGCATTGATGCATGCCTGTATTTGTCATGGCATACTATCCATAAGTTCATCAAGGCACTGTTGGTCCAGATTGACCCCCTCCTCAACGGCAATTCGACGTAGAATCCTCAGAGTGGTTGTTCAGTCATGTTGTCCATAAACACCCCTTTTCAATCTATCTCAGGCATGTTCGATAAGGCTTGTTTCTGAAGAACATACTGGCCACTCTAGTTGAGTGATGTCATTATTCTAAAGGACATCATTCACAAGATTTGAACGATCAGGGCACAAATTGTCATCCATGAAGATGAATGCCTCACCAATATGCTGCTATTATGGTTGCACTATTGGTTGGAGGATGGCATTGACGTATCGTACAGCCATTACGGCGTCTTCCATGACCACCAATGGCATACGTCGGCCCGACATAATGCCACCACAAAACATCGGGGAACCTCCATCTTACTGCACTTGCTGGACAGTGCGTCTAAGGCATTCAGTCTGACCAGGTTGCCTCCAAACACATCTCTGACGATTGACTGTGTGGCACTCATAGGTGAAGAGAAAGTGATGCCAATCCTGAGTGGTCCATTTGGCATGTTGTTGGGCCAATCTGTTCCACACTGCACAGTGTCGTGGTTGCAAAGATGGACCTCAGCATGAACATTGGGAGTGAAGTTGTGCATCGTGGAACCTATTGCGCACAGTTTGAGCCATAACACTATGTCCTGTGGCAGCACAAAAAGCATTATTCAACATGGTGGTGTTGCTGTCAGGGTTCCTCCAAGCCATAATCTGTAGTTAGTTGTCATCCACTGCAATAGTAGCCCTTGGGCGGGCTGAGCGAGGCATGTAATTGGCAGTTCCTGTTTCTCTGTATCTCCTCCATGTCCAAATAACATCGCTTTGGTTCACTCTGAGATGCCTGGACGCTTCCCTTGTTGAGAGCCCTTCCTGGCACAAAGTAACAATGTGAATGCAGTCGAACCACGGTACTGACCATCTAGGCATGGTTGAACTACAGGCAACACAAGCTGTGTACCTTCTTCCTGGTGGAATGACTGGAGCTAATCGGCTGTCAGACTCTCTCTGTCTAACAGGTGCTGCTCATGGATGGTTGTTTACATCTTTGGGTGGGCTTAGTGACATCTCTGAACAATATTCACAGTCAACCTCTATCTCCAGGAGTCCTGGGAACTGGGGTGATGCAAAACATTTGTTGATGTGTGTGCAACAAATTCAAAGTTTCTCTTTCTCAATAATATTTCAAAGCATGTAGTATTCTTTAGTAATGGAAACATTAATACTTCCATTCCCATAAGCTGCTAGACTACCTGCAATTTCCTTTCTTTCTACCCCCACAAGGTAGGCAAGACAATTTCCGTGAAGTTTTGAAAGTAGGAGACTGGCTGTAACGGCAAGTCATGTGTTTTGCTATTGTGCAGTTGGTAGGGACATTATCCATGAAGGGCATGGTTCTAGGTTAGAGTCCCAGTCTAGGACACAGCTTTAATTTGACAGGAAGTTTCATAATGGTGTACACTCCACAATTAAGTGAAATATTCATTCAAATTTGACTGATATTAAAATATCATTATCCTTCTTGGATGCTTCCTATTAATTCTCCATCATTCTTCTACAGTGTCACTTTTGTTTTTAATTGTTATGATTGCTGTGGAAATTATTATGGTTTTCTATTCTAAATGTATGGATAAAGAAAGAATTGTTATTACTATTATTCCAGTCAGGTTTCTCACCAGCACACTCTGAGTTTCAAGCAAACTGTCCAGCTCTGCAGGATACGCACCTTGAATAATTTTCTAAAAGTAAATTTGGAAAATACCTCCTACTGAATAGCTGAGTATTGTTGTCATCAGGGTATGTTTCTTCATCCATTTCATAAAACTAGAAGTTATTTTCTCAGAGACAGATGAAACACTGTTATGATATTTTGTATCTACAAGGGACGGTGAGATGAAAACCACATACCCACCACAGTGGTACCATGGAATGATTCCATTCAAAAGTAATCATCATACACATTAAGACATTTATCTCACTGGCAGTTGAGATGATCAGTTCCTGGTTCATAGAATGTGGTCGGCCTCTGATGGATCCACAACCACACCCAATCTTGCCCTTCCTCAACTGATTGAAACTGATGTCCATGCTTGTCTCTCTTCTCGTCGCCAGTGAGGTGAAAATCACATGGTGAAATATCTGGACTGTGCAGAGGATGTTGCAGTGTTTCCCAGCCAAATTTCAGAAGCGTTGCCTTCATGTGATTGAAAGTGTGAGGCGGGCATTATCTTGCAACTGACAGCATTCTGAAAGCTCGAGGACAATTGGCAAAGCCAACAGTGGAAACATCCCACATCTCTGCCTCCAAAGGAATCTAAAGCTGTTCACACAAGTTCTGGTGAGATAATGATGACTTTCTTCTTCAAATGCTCTGGCCCTATGCATGTTGATTTCCTGAAGAAAATGAGTGCACAGGGCTATGAAGATAATTTGCAGAAACCACAACATGCTATGAAGTCAAAATGCCTAGGAATGCTGTTAGACAGAATCATTGTGTTGCATGATAATGCCTGACCCCACACTAGCAATCAGCTGAAGGCTACATTTCAGAGATTTGGTTGGGAGACACTGCAGCATCTTCCATACAGCCCGGATCTTTCACTGTGTGGTATTCACATCTTTGGTGAACTGAAGAAAAACATCCTTGGACATCGGTTTCAGTTGGATGAGGAAGTGTAAGAGCAAGTCCAGTTGTGGATCTGTCAGCAACTGATTGCTTTCTGTAAAACAGGAATTAATCATCTGATCTGTCAGTGGGATAAATGTCTTAATGTGTTTGCTGATTACTTTTGAATGGAATCACAGAAGTGTTCAGTTTTCATTTCACTGCCCCTTGTAGCTGTGGTCCAGTGAAGACACCGAGCATTTAAAATACATAGTTCATTTTGGTTGGCACCAGCAGAAGTCCTATTCTCTCAATACAGTGCTCTCCCATCATTAAAAATTCCGCTTTACAACATGTCCCACATTTAAAATTTTCTTTTATGTTATCATGACCATTAACATTGATTTTCATACATATTTCTGCAAAAAGTGCATCATATTCCTTCTCAAAGTCAGCTTCAGTACAAAGCAAAATCTGCAGACTATAAGCAAAGTTATTGATCATACATTTTTCATTATTGGCATGTTGGATCACAGCTGCCTGTAATATAAGTTTGCAGTGATTGGAAGGGTGGGAAAGTATGTTGAATCACTTTCATAATGATAATCCTGATATGATGACAGTGACTGTAGCAGCAACCTCCCTTCTGCTCATTGCACTGTATTACAACAGCTTTAATTTAATTTCACAGTCATTTATACAAATAAACTATGCTTATGAAGAGGACTGTCTTTATAATGGACTTTCATGAACCGCTGTTACTTCTGTGTGAAATGCCCTAATCTGAACTAGGTTTGAAGTCTTAGGTTGGTACAATTTGATGTCAGATGCAAACATTCCTCCTCAAGATGCTCTGTAACATGCTGGCAATTTCCACCATTTTTCTCATCCAGAACCTCCCTGAACTGAGTGATCTTGTCAGCAACAAGCCATAGATTTCACACCTATTGTCCCCATTTATAAAGACTGCCAACTTAAGTGTTTTAATCAATATTATGTTACAAGTTTTATTTACCATAATTTTATAATTATTATCAACAATAAGTACCACATTAGAATACAAATGTCTTTTTCATGTGGTTTCAAAAAAGGCTTTTGCTTCCATGGTTTATTTACACCATTGGACATGAGCAGAGCGAAGAGGGAAACCTGTGCATGTGTTTGCACGTGTCAGCACTCAGTCACTGTCTTTACACATAACTGCAAAGCCAGTGGCTGGACACATAATCGCAAAGGCAGTGGCTGAGTGCTAACATACACAAATGCATGTTTCCTTCTTTGTTCCAATCATGTCCAATGGTGTAAATATAACACAGAAAGAAAAGTCTGTCTGAAACCAAATTTAAAAGATATTGATAATCATTCTCAAGTTATGGTAAATAAAACTTGTAAACAACACTGGTCAAAACATTAAAGTTGGTGGTGTTCATAAACAGAGAACAATAGGCAAAAAATTTACAGCTTGTTGTGTTTGCTATGCTTTCCTGTAATTTTACACTTTCCTGCAGTTTACACTTTTTTGGGTCAGTCCGCTGAAATGTGTACTTGCATCAGTGTAAATAATGTTACTTCAAACCTCCTTATTGAGCATGATGGCACAGTGTTAATACATTGGCTTCACATTTGGGAGGATAATGGTTCAAATTCCCATCCAATCATCCCAATTGCGGTTTTCAATGATTTCCTTAAATTGTATGAGGCAAATACTAGGATGGTTCCCCAGTATAAGAGTGTACTCTGTCTCTCTCATGACCCCATTGTTGATGGGATGTTAAAGCCTAATCTTCCTTTTTCCAAACTTCTTCATCTGGACAACATACAAGTTGCCTGAAATATAGGAAGCCTTATAGATTTTCATCAATACAGAGATTTCGATACGGATGAAAAGCACTTTATCAATGAATATGCCTTCTCCTCTAGTGCTGTGAAAGTTGTCACAGATGTGAAACATTCTCAATAATAGCACATGCAATCCTGGAACATAATTTCATTCAAAACTTGTGTGTCTGAGCATGCATCTCGTGGCCAACAATTTCTCATTTTCAGCAATGAAAACCTTCGAAGCCTGTATCTTTCCATCTCAACTGTTGGTAATGCTCTGATTTTAAAGTTATTTGCTGCAGTCATGTATAATAAAGGTGGTTGGCTTCATCTTTTATGCTTTATGTACTTCATATGTCCTCCTCTCACCTGCCCTTCCCCCCACTCCCCATGGAAAATTATTGCACAAATGTATCGTAACTCCAACGTTTTGCTATTACATTTAGAGTCATGGATTTGTGATGTACATCAACTACATCTCCTGTACAAACATTACTTATACCTGGTATGTACACAGCTGACAGTGCTTGCTCCAAATTTATGTAGAAAATTCATCACTGTTAAAAGTGTCAGTGTGGGTGGGGGGGTTTGAAACAACTCTCTGAACTCTGTCCTGATGAGTGACGTGAACCAGTTATTGGGAAAAAGCATCAGAAATGATATGCCTCCAGCTAACTGAAAAACAGTCCACCTAAATATGTCTACAGCACTGAGGAATCTACTCAGCATCATGAGTAAACATGTCTTCAGCACAGAGGGAAGACATTCTGGCACACTATGATGACCCTACTGCTACCAAAGGTTAAAATGTCATGCGGTGCCTTTGTCAGTAATATGTCTTTTCCATATTACATTTCAGGTATAATTCTCTCAGCGACACAGAAAGGAAAAGGTTGGAACATGATGAAGATCGACTTCTTTCCACAATGTTGTATAACCTGGTAGCAATCATGGTCATGATGAATGTCAATAAATTAGATATAAAGCGTAAAGTGCGCAGACTGCTTGGAAAGAGCCATATTGGGTTAGTCTACAGCCAAGAAGTTAACCAGTTACTGGACCAAATAAACAACCTGGTAAGTACAGTATACAAATATATGCCTCAATTAAATGTAGTAGATCATATCATTAAATAATTTTTGAATACTCAGGAATTCTCCCAATAGAAACCTTGAATTTACACATTTTAATCCTTCCTGGAAGTACTGTCCAATCTAGTAAACAAGATTCTATCCCTATAACTTCAGATTGCCATTTTTAATGTTTGCTCTTCCGACAAAATGGTATCAGATTATGTTTAAGTTAATGCTCTTATAGACACATCATTTTAACAGGGTAAAGGGAGGTTAACACATATTCCTTCAGGGGAAAAGTTAACACTACCTTTCATACGTGCTAAAGTAATTTAGAAGTATAGTTTCCAAAATTTATTATGCTATATTAACACCCTCTATAAACTGCAGATAACCATTTCACTGTTTCCAGTTTCATACAAAGGTTTTTGGAGGAAATGGTCCATGATAGAATACTGTCACATTTTTGTGTGTAGGATGTATTAACTGCCTCTTATTTTGGCTTTCACAAAGGATTCTCTACTGCGAATGCATACTGGACTTTACAAATACATTTCTTGAAGATCTAAACAAGAAAATTATCCTGTTATTACATAATGCAACCATGACCTTGCCAAATACTTGAAATGTGTGGACCACAAAATGTAATGGCATTAGTAATATCCAAATTGCATGGATAAAGTGTTACCTTTGTAACAGAAAACAGGAGTCACAATAACACATCATTGCACAGGAGTGAAACTAACTTCAGAACAAGAGATTGTAACAAATGGAGTTTCACAAGGATACTTCTGGTATCTTGTTCTTATTACTGATGACACAAGCAGACTAATTAGTGAACAAAATTCAGCTTCAGCGGAGATGGCTCAGTTGTTAATTAAACAGTCCAACACCAGGTCACAGCAGGCAGTTTTATTTTTTTATTGCATTATTATTGTTATTCACATTTGGGTCATGCTGGACCACATGAGGCATTTCCAGCATCTTGTTTTAGCATTTCTTTGAGCCCATATTACTTTCATTCTCTCAGAATGGCCTATTTCCAGTTCACCAGACCAAATTTTTCTGGTCTTCTTGTTTTTTTCTGCCAGGCCAACTGTCCATTTGGGAGTTTTCTGTCAGAATATTTACCTGTCATGTATCTTACATTATGTTATTCCTTATTGTTTTGATTTTTGACTTACCGCAAGTTTCATAGAATTCCATGGCCTGTCCATACAATTTTATCCTCCTTTTTCCATATGCAAATACACATTGATATAATTTTCAGTATCTGTATTTATTCTTAGTCTGTATGTTCCTCCTTCAGTATAATTTGGAACTAAAGTTTTCCTGATTGCTTATTGTTTTCTCTTTTGGAATTCTTCAGTGTCTCTTTCTGTTTAAAATGGATGCCTCAGCCCCATGAAGATGTTCTGGTTTGATGACTGTATAGTAATGTCTCAGTTTCATATATTTTGAGATACATTTTTGCTGTAAATGTCTCATGTAAGCCTGATAACAAATTTCGTAACCTGTCTTTGCTAAATAGTCTCTCCTAACATTGCTTCTTCATTATTTGGTAGGTGTCGTACACATTTTTAAAATGTATGAAAGTACAAACTGCTATCTTGTTGTAAATTGTTTGATGGTTGAGAATTAGTTTCAGAACTAAAATTTGTTCTTGAAAAGATATGTTTGGTCTGAAGCCTGCTTGATACTCAGCAATTTTGCTTTTACGTTTTTATTGAGTTTGGTTCCAGAGACAAAGAGATAGAATTTTGTATGAGACAAGAAGAAGTGAAATCGCTCTGTAATTATTAACATCCATTCTGTCTCCCTTTTTATGCACCTAATGTATTAAGGCAGGTTTCCAACCTGAAATGTTTCAGTTTACCATAGTTAATGATTGATATAATTTTTTTAAAGGTTTGGGGTCAGCTGATTTCAGCAGTTCTGTAACAATTCCATCTTCACTAGATGCTTTATTTGAACCTCTTTTAATTTGTCTAGCATTTTCGTCTTCATTTGGTTCTTCTGCATTTGTTGTGGTTCTTAGGGCCACACGGGGTAGCTGCGCGATCTGAGGCATCTTGTCACAGTCCGCCTGGCTCCCCCTGTCGGAGGTTCGAGTCCTCCCTCGGGCATGGGTGTGTGTCATCCTTAGCGTAAGGTAGTTTAAGTTAGATTAGGGACCAATGACCTCAGCACTTTGGTTCCATAAGACCTTACCACAAATTTCCAATTTTTCTTAGGGAAATTGCTGGTGGGAATCTTTCCAAGGGCTCAGGCAGTTTAAAAGTTTTTAAAAATTTTTCCAAAATTCTTTGCAGTTTTCTTGGTTGTTAAATTCTAATTGTCCATTTCCCTTTTTGAAGCAAAGATTTTGGGACTGGTATCCATTTAAATTTGTTTTAAATGTTTTATGAAAAGTCCTGAGGTTGTTGTTGGCAGTAGTGGTCTCTCTCTCTCTCTCTCTCTCTTTCTCTCTTTTAAACTTCTTCAGTGTCACAGAGCTGATTATACCCATGTTGTCTTTTTGCTTGTTTAATCAGGTTCGAAACTTATTTTCCATTTGCTAGGAAAATGTTATGCACATTTTCTTATTTGTTACTAGTACATGTTTTGAATGCCTTGTGTTGAGATTTTACTGCCTGTTCTCATTCTTCATTTAACTATGGATGTTTTTTATGTCTTTGTAAGGGAATTTGGTTTCAGACCATTTTGATAAGCTTGTGTTTGAGCAGTTCACAATTTTGTGCTTGCGTTTTGTCAAATTCATTTTATAATAACAGTGATGGAATTTCTGGTTTCAAATTTAAAAATTAGTGACATCCTTTTGCTTGAATTTTTGGGCTTTAAATTTAGCTCCACTTGGGTTAGGTAGTGGCCTATGTCAAGATTTGCTCCTTTGTGTACTTGAGCATTGTGCATTGCCTGTTATCCAGTTGGCCACACTTTCAAACCCTTACACTGCCAGTTACACTGCCACATTTCTTGCAGCCTTTGTAAGGGGACCAAAAACAGCCCCCCTCTGATTCACTTCCTGCAGCACAGGACAACATTGAATGCCCAACGTTACTTGCAAACCTTGATCACCCTTCGCCAAGCGATCAAATCAAAACAACCAGGCAATCTCACCCATGGGGTCATCCTGCTCCACAACAATGCAAAGCCTCACATAGCCAACACAGTTGCAGCACTCCTGCAGAAATTCAAAGGGGAGGTTCTTGGCCACCATCCATACAGTCAGGACCTCTCTCCCTGTGATTACATCGTTTTTGGTCCCCTTAAAATGGCTCTGAGAGGCAAACGATTCACCTTGGACAATGATGTCCAGCTGTACGTGCGGAACTGGTTAATATTGCAGCCCTGGGAATTTTATGATACAGCCATCCACCACCTTGTGTCACAGTGGGACAAGTGTCTCAACAGCCATGGTCAATACTTCTAACATACAGGTACTGGTTTCTGTAATTATGCCTCCAGCTCATTTCATTTTGAACGCCTCTTACACTTAAGTTCGAATATCCATGCACTAAGCTCATTTTGTGTATTTGCCAGCTGAACAACATTTACAAATTTTCATAGTAGCCAGGACTTAACATCTTCTGAATAGACACTGTATTGAAGAGTGAGAGATGCATGACTCTTTTGTGTCTGTGTATGTTTCTGCATTCAGAGCTACTGTTAGTGACTGACGCTGTAACTACAGCAACAGAGTTTGGTATTATTTTTAATATTTGATATTAGATGTAGAATAAATTAATATCTGAATTCTCTGTTCATGAATGGCATCTGTTCCTAACTGCTGTATCCACTAAAGATCCACACAGTGCACTAGGAAGTCATAACGAGCATTTAATGTCTCCTTGTGATATGGGTAAGAGATTGCAGTTTGATCAATTTGGAATTCGCCTACATTCTTGTTGGCTGATTCCATGATTTTTTTATGAAGATTTTTCTTAAAATGGGTTGACATCATTTTAAATTGACATTTCTACACAGTTCTACTAGTCTCTTTCTGTTTTGATTGGTTCATTTATCCCCAGGAAAATCACCTACCATTTCCCTTATCTTCTCTCTTTCTCTAGCTGTGTATTTTGTAGATTTTTCACTTCCTCCCATGACTTATTTACTTTTTATAGGTTTGTTTTATTGTCATGGTTGAGCAGCACATTTACAAATTGTACTTCATACATTTTATTTGCATATTTTAAGGAAATTGTCATTAGTATGTTGTTCACATTTTTTGCATTGATTACTGAGCTGAGAAGGTCTTCTGAAACTTTCAATTCAACACCCAGATGGGGTGTATTTTTAAGGATACTTTTGTTTGTATTACTTTTGAACAGTCTGTAATTCCCAAAATCCATGGTATTCACATCTGGCAATCTTGTGTCTTACATGGATGAAATTTTAATTTTTTGTTTCTTTAAGTGTTTGTCTTAATTTTTAGAGATTTCCTGTGTTTGAGAGTGAGTTATTTTTTATTGTTCTAAAGAAGGTTTTGATTTTGAGCTTGGGTTAGCCAGAGCACTCTGATTTCCTCTGACTTGGGATATAATGTCTCAGCCTAGTCTCCCCAGAATCCAATAGTTGAGCCACTGATTGTGGAGGACTTGTTGCCCCCTGATAAATTAAGAAAATGCTCAATTGTTGAGCTTGGAATCACGTGTACAAGATCATAAGAAAACTCCATGGGCGTGGAAAGCTTAGTTCCAGTAGTTTAACTTCTGGCCATATATCTGGTGAATGGACACTAAACGTTCACTTTATCCAGGTCAGATGCAAAAGTGGGTTCTGTTCAGTGAGATGCCTTGTCTGGTAGTTTTGCTATATCTGGATCCATTCCCTCCACATTCACTATCATTGAGGTCTTCATTGTCACACCAGCAAGGGCCCTCACAGGATTTTGTCGCCAAGGCCAGGTGAAACATGATTTTTTTATTGAGATTGTTACTACTCCTTCTCCTCTTTCCTCACGATTTGCATGATGAGGCACTGGGCTTATTTATTTATTCATCCAGGAATCATCTCTCAATGATATTGGGTTTGTCATCATAATATAATGAAAACAGTAGCTCCAGTATGTATACAGACAGAATATATAATTAACTTTTTGAAGATAGGACAGATGGTCAGCCATGGTCTTGCTGAAGGAGCCATTCTAGCATTTGCCTAAAGTGATTTGAGGAAACCAAAGAACACCTAAATCAGGATGGTCAAACAGAATGAACTCTACCTTCATGAATACAAAGTCAGTGTCTTAACAATTCCACTGTTGTCTCATTTGGTTGATGCCTATTACACAATGTTCATTTTATCATACACAATTTGAACCAAATATGTTATAATATAAAAATAGTTTCGGGCTTCAACACTCTACACACTATGGTTGCCTGCTGGTGACTCCAGGGCCATGGACATGCTTGTTTCCATGTCCTCCCTTCATTCTGCCTGGAAAACAAAGTCCGCATTCCCTGGTGAGTGAAATGTTGAGCTCAGGCGAATGACAACAGATTACTTTCATGCACTATATATCTTTGAACATTTCCTTGTAAAAGCATCATATTGAGATTATGTATTTTTATGTGACAGAATGCCATAGTAGTCCCCTTTCATTACTAACCAGTACTGTGAATCCTCTAAATAATCTTAAATTGTGCAGTAAGCATTAGTCATGAAGTAATTATATTTTAAAGAACTGCATCTTTAACCATCAGCTGTATATATAAACCTTTATTGTCTACTGAGTTTGGTCAGTCAGATCATTTTCACTGGAAAAATACATTGGATGGAAAAGCAATTAACCTTTCTCTCAACTGTTTCAAAAGTCCTCTATGTCATAATATGTGATGCTCACCGACGATCATCTTGTAGACATCTGTTTAAGAAGTTGGGCATTCTGACTACTACTTCATGGTATATTCATTCCATCAAGAAGTTTGTTGTAAATCATATACATGACGGAGGTGTTGGTTGGGGGCTGTGTTGTTGTTTGATGACTGTGACATAAGTATGTATTGGTCAAGTCCGTTTTTCATGGCATGTCCAACTGGTGGCAGAGTTTGATGCTAAAGATTGATACATCACTTCCTCAATATTCTCTATTACCTCCTTTTGTGTAGGAATGATGTTCATGACTGCTATATCTTGTGTATCTGGTCTGACATTTCTTGCTGCTATAAACTGCTGTCTCTTCTCTTGCTGTCTGGTGTATGAGAGAGATGAGTTGATGGTGGTCTTCCACAACTGCCATAGGGACTGCATTCGAGAGTCAGTCATACTTCCTTCACCCTACTCTTTTTCTGTTGCATTTGCTTGATGTGCTGGCACCACTTGAAGCATTCCTCTGTTGTTATGATGTACTTTATCAGAAGAGCTTGGTACATGTCTTCTGTGACTCCTCTCATGAAATATGAGATTTTTTTTTTTGGCTTCTGTCATATTCAGATTCACAATGTGACATAGGGCGAAAATATTTTGTATATAAGTCTTTTGTCAGTTTACCATGCTTCAGTTGTATTTTTGCAAAGTGGACTTGTTGCTTATTGTCCCCAGATGTCTTCTTCAATTCAGCCAGCAATTTTCCCCAGCTGTCAAGCTGATCTTCACTGCTCAATGCTTGGCATTACCATCCAAGTAGGTGTACACTTCTGCCAAGCACATCAAGTCATTCCACCTGTTGCGTTTGGTGATTCGGTCGAATCATTTCATCCATTTCATGGCAACCTGAGCAACATTTCTGGAAATTAGTGGTGGATTTCTGGTGTACAGCTGACTTACTGCTGATTTGGATCCATTGATCTCTTCAGTATACAGACCTTGTGAGCGATTTATAGATTGTATTCCTGTTCCTGTTGCTGCTAGTGACAGCTTTTGTATTGCTTTATACAGACCACAGTGATGTAGATATCTTGAAGTGCCTGCTATCTGCACCAAACAATGTCACATAACCATAATCAATTCCAAATCTGAGAGCAGAGTCATCAGTGAAGAACAACACTTAGGTCTGTAAAACAGTGTATTATGTAGGCCAATATACAGACAGAACAGAACTGCATCCTGGGAAGAGAATATTGCTATTTATGCAGCCACCAAACTTTCCAGAATATGCAAACATTACAGGCATAAGAAATTTTGAGAACCTTTTAGAAAAGTTAAATACTAAATAACAAATACTTTTTGCTGATTGAATTTGAACTGGCAACTTGCAGCATGCCAGTGAGCATGCTAACTGCTACTCAACATTGTATGAAGTATAGGTCATAGCAGTGTCATTAACAACATCAGATAATGTAAGTGCTATGTAAAATTGACTTCTGCACATCTTCAGTGCAGTAATGTCATCACTGTAAATAAATGCTGTGAACTGCTTTGTGTTTGGTGAAGTCTGGCTGTAGTAGTGAAGTGTAAATATTTTTCAGTCTTTTTGACTTACAGTATTATATGCCCATGAGAATCATTTCTCTCAGGATCTGTAATAGATATATTAGCATCTCTCTCTCTCTCTCTCTCTCTCTCTCGCTCTCTCTCTTCTACAAGCATATATTAAGTTATCGTGGTATTCAGTCCAAATAATGATTTTACACTGTTCTCCACACTAATCTCTCTTGTGCAAACCTCTTCATTGCTGCATAACTACTGCAACCTACACCTATTTGAAGCTTCTTGCTGTGTACAAGCCTTAGACTTACACTACAATTTTTACCCCTTGCTTTTACCTCCATTACCAAACTGATGGTTCCCTGATGCCTTAGGATGTGTCCATCAAATCATCCCTTCTTTTAGTCAACTTGTGCTATAAATTTCTTTTCCTCCAGTGTCATTTAGTACCTCCTCAGTAGTTACTGATCTACCATCTAAACTTCTGCATTCTTCTGTAATACCATATTTCAAAAACTTCTGTTTCCATTTCGTCTAAACTGCTCGTCCATGTTTCACTTCCATATAAATTTGTACTCTAAATAAATCATCTGTAGTTTCCTTAGCTTTGTCTGATTTAATCTGACTATCTTCTATTACCCTTGTTTCACTTTTGTCAATGTTCTTCATATAACCTCTTTCAAAGTTGCTTTCCTTTCCCATCTCCTGTTCTTCCATATCCTTTGTTGTCTCTGAAAGAGTTGCAGTGTCAGCAGCAGTTTTTATTTCTTCTCTATAAACTGTAATTTCCTTTCGAAATTTATGCATGCTTGATCTACAAATTCAATAGCTTCAAAGATTACAAACTTGTCTTACCCCATTTTTACCCATAACTACTGTCTCATTTGTGTGCAAGTTGCAATTAACCTTTGGCCTCTATATTTTATCCCTGTTATAGTTGGAATTTGAAAGAGTGTATTCCAGTGAACATTTTTCAAAGCTTTCTCTAAATCTACAAATCCTATAAACACTGCTTTTACCTTATTGAACATATCTTTTAAGATATTTCTATAAAATTGTTTTCAAGTTCATTTCCCTTGCACAACCCTTGTGTGTATTCATATCATCTTTCAGCTTTCGTTTCATTGCTTAGTACTGGCTAACTATCTGAGCTATTTCTCTTTTCTCCAGATGTCTCCTTAATATTTCCATAAGCAGCATCTATCTTTCGAGTAGTCAAGCATGCTTCTACAGTTCTGCATTTGCCTCCAGCCATTCTTGCTTTGTCACTTAGAACTTTCTGTCAGTTTCATTTTTAGACATTTGTACTCCCATTTGCCTGTTTCATTTGCTCTAGTTTTATATTTTCTACTTTAATCGATCAAATCCAGTATATCATTCATCATCCAAAGATTTCTACTGGGCCTTGTCTTTTTGCCCATTTGACCCACTGCTGCCTTCACTATTCCATCACCCAGAGCTACCCATTCGTCTTCTATTGTATTCCTTTCTGTTGTCTCAGTAACATGCAGCATAGTGGTACCTATGAAGCTCTCAACAATCTCAAGTTTTTTTTTCCCTCAGTTTACATCTCATGTCCTTATTTTCCTGTTTTTCTACAATTTCTTCAGTTTCAATCTACAGTTCATTGCCAATAAACTATGGTCAGAGTCCACAACTGTTCCTGTACAAAATTCTGCCATACAGGCAATGGCCTTGCCATGTTGGTAACACCAGTTACTGTCACATCACGAAAAATAAGCAATGTAGGGCCCAGTTAGTACTTGGATGAATGACTGTCTAGAGAAAACCAGGTGCTGCTGCCTGAAGGGTATGCCAAGTAAATGAAGTGGTGTCTGACTGAAAGACTTGCATCAGGCCAGGGTGCCAAACAACATTATTATTATTATTATTATTATTACTATTATTATTATTACCACTACCACCACCACCATCATCATCATTTACCATAGGGTTTCCCCTTTCATTCCATTTCCCCAGTCTATGCTCTACTATTTTTTTCCTTTCTTCCTTTTCTTATCATCAAATTCTGGTGCCCAAGTCCAATCAAACATTCATCTCTCTTAACCATCTGCTTAATTTCTTTTATCATCTTTTACATTCATCAGTGTTTTCATCATCTAAAGAGATAGTGGACATATAAACCTGTATTTCTCTGGTGGTTATTTGTGAATATCTTGGTTACAATAAAGCAAGTGTTATAATGTTCATAGTAGCTCACCACCATTCCTATCTTCTGATTCATTATTAGACACACTCCTGCCATACTTTATTTGATGTTGTCTTTATTACCATGTACACTCCTGGCCAGAAGTCCTCTTCTTCCTTTCACCACATATTACTAATTCCTACAACACCTAAGTTCACCGTATCCATTTCCCTTTTTACATTCTGTAATGTAGTTGCCCAAATAAGGGGTCTAACTTACCACACTCCAACCTGTAGAATGTCAGTTTGTTTTCTCTGATGGCAACATATTGTTGTATAGTCTTTGCCCAGAGATATGGCTAGGGGACTATTTTACCTCTGGAACATTTTACATAAGAGGATGCCATTATCATTGAGCTTTACAGTAGAGGTTCATGCCCTCACAGAAATACAACTGGCTTAGTTTGCCCCTGCTTTCAGTTGTTGGCTGTAACAGCATAGCATTGTCATACTGGCTAATGTTACAAGACCAGGTCTGTCAGTCATACAGGTTATTGTGGTCTGTCAATCATCCAGATTATTTCCCCAGAACTACTGAACCACAGACACCCCTCCAGCATGGTTATCACTGCAGTGTGTCTTATCTGTATCACTGAAGCATGCAAGCCACCCCACTTCACCAAGCTCCATGATTCATAGGGTGAGAGCATTATGTATCCTTATTTTATGACGCGCTGTACATCCTTGGAGATTTCCTCACTGTAGATCTATGGAACAAAAAGTATATCTAAACTAATTCTCCATGGGTGTAATTTGATATTTATTTGCAGTCCATGGAGAAGGAGAATCTAATGGAAGTAGAGTGAGTCAATTATAAAAAAAGACATGCAAATTATAGAAACTTAATCTGTAGACTGTATTTAAAAAAACTGTCATCGTACTACTTAATGCCATTCATGATTATACTGGCTAAATATAATCTAATAAATTAGAAAGGAAGCTACTTCTTTGAGAAAAGGCTGCTACCTTGTCAATTGGTAGCTTAATATTTACTTGATTAAATTTATATTTTGCAAAGAAGATATGACTAAAAATACTGTTAACAGTACAGTACTATTTGTCATGCATTATTACCATGAACACTACAACTTTCCTTCAAGTTAACAGAATTTTCAATTCTTGAACCTATATGTTCAGGAAATTTGTAGAAATTTTGGCACGTAAGGTACATTTTTCATTCTTTTTTGAACTGGTTGGTATTCTCAGTTTGCTGGTCTATGCTAGATGGCAGAGTGTTGAATACATTTGCACAAGAGTATGACTCCAGGCAAGAACCCTAGGCAAGAAGCCAAAGTCTGCATGAAAATTATTTTTTTGTTTTGTTTTGTGACTTTGTAGACAATAGTTCAGCTGAAACTTTTTTATCAGCTACAAAAACCACTGAAGAGTAGATATTGTGGGAAGCAAATGTATGAAGTCCAAGAGCACTGACAAGGTTTCTGCTTGAGGCATCCCAAACTGGTGAGACTCATTCAGCTAACTTTAACTAACACAAATTCAAAGGTCAAGTTTAGAGGAGAAATGACAAAAGTTTTCACAATAACAACAGGACTCAGACAAAGTGATGGATTGTCCCCTTTGCTTTTCAGTGTGACCCTCGATTACATCATGACAATCTGGCAAAAAGAAAATCCATGTAAAATCAAAATTGGAGCAGCAATAAGGACAAACAGCCTTGGGATTGCTGATGATTTAGCTCTCTCAGCCCTTGACATGGAAGAAGTTCATGCTCAGATCACAAGTCTCTAGAAAATTGCTTCCAAAATAGGATTACAAATATCCTTTGAGAAAACTGAAATCGTGCCCATGAAACCTCTTTGCATAGATCAAATGTCATAAATGATCAAGCAGTTAACATAGTTCTACAATTTAAATATCCTGGAGAAATTATTTTGCACAACTTAGGTGAGAAAGCAACATGGATAAATAGAACCAACAAAATTTAAAAAAGCACAATTTATAATCTGGTCAACATATAATAAGAAATGCCTATCAATAGACACTGAGATCCAACATTACAAAACTGTAACTTTGCTGGAAGCAACATATGCTTGTGAAACCCTGTTCCAAATTAAAAATGAAAGAAGAACTGATGAACTCCTCAAGACTGAACAAAGAATTCTCAGAACATGCATCAATAAATAACACCAGGTTGATGGAGACTGGAGAATCCTCCCTAATGAAACTGTCTATTGTGAGGTTGACCTAATCACCAGCACAATGAAGAAGAAAAGAATCTCATATTTCTTTCATGTCTTTATGACTGCCTGACTACAGGATTTTAAAACAACTAGTGATGGGAAGTCTCGGGAAGAAGCCAGGAGGACAGTGGATCAAAGAAATTCGGCAAGATCTTGAAGCAGTCATACTCGGAATTGCTGATGCAGAGAACAAAAACAAAATTAACACTCTCCTTATGAATCATAAATTTTCAACAGAAATGACGCACAGAAGACCGGTAGAGATTTCAGATGAGTTAAGAAAATTGCGTTCAGAATGAATGAAAAAGTACTGGGCTGAGCACAAGAAGCAAGCAGTCCAATCTCCAAAGAGAAGGTGAACATGAAATGACTCAAGTGGTCCAATGTGGCCAATAAGTTAATAATAATAATAATAATAATATGATATTCGTGCCACTCACTTCTGTGAATAAACTCTTTGTTTACTTTAGGTGCACTGACATGGGAAGTAATTCCATAACACAATAAAGAGTGAAAATGTGTAAAATAGTGACTCTTGTCTTTAAGTCAACGTAATGAAAGATGATTTATAAGATATGGGGAAACACCTGACAAGTGTTAGTGCCCACTGTTGTTAATACCAGTATGCATTGTGACAGCATTGCAGAAACTGCACTATATTGGAATGAAGCAGCTGCACATCAAAAGTCTCCAGAAAATTGCTTCCAAAATAGGATTACAAATATCCTTTGAGAAAACTGAAATTATGCCCATGAAACCTCTTTGCATAGATCAAATCTTCATAAATGACCTGAAGATGATGAGCACCTACCTTATTGAAATTTTATGCTGTTCCCACAACACAATCTGACACTGTGCCCAAGAACACTTCAAGCACTTATTATGCCAGGAAAGCATCAAACAGCACAATAAGAAATGCTTGTATGGGTAAAATATGATGAACTAAACTCATTGATGAGTTTACCTATTTGTTGACTCCATTTAACTACTTATCCAAATGGACATCAACGAATTTTACATGCCGTGTTCTATTTACTGTATGACTTTCAGTACTAGCAGGTCATTGACTGCATTTTTGAAACTTTATAACATGAGTTTTTGTGAGATTACCACTTAAACTGTTAGATCTGAACCACTTGTAGGCTTGTTTAGTTGTCATGTGAGTTGTTTTCCTAAGCTTGAGTTTGGACTCTTGATTGTTGATTGATGCTTGTGTCATACACAGACATTACAGGTTCTGAATTGCCATTTAATGTCATCAGAAGATCATTTATGTAGGTCAAGAACAATAGCTGTCCAATACTGATATTTGTAAGATCACACTTTGTATGATTCCCCTTTATGAGATTAATTTCATTTTTGGGATAATGCCTGTCAAGGAGACACTATGCTTTCTGTTATGAAGATAAGAAATCACCTTTTGTATAGGGATGCCATCATGCATTAATACTTAATTTTGACAACTACATTTTTTTGGGCAGCACATTCAGCAACTTTGGAAAGGTCACAGAATACACCAACAGGATATTTTTTCTGGTTTGGCTTTGTTAGGACTTCAAGAGACGTCTTGCACTGCTGGATGAATGCTAGACTGTGATGCATTTAACAAATGCTACTAAGTTAAATGAGTCAGTATTCTAGAATAGATCTGTTTCTCTAACTCTTTTGAAAATGCTGGTATGAGTGACGTAGGTCTGTAATAAGAACGTGTTTGCTTCTATTTATTTTTGTAGATTGGGTGTTACTACAGAATATCTGAATCCGTAAGGAAAAATACCCTGACCCAGTGATTGATTACAAAGATAATTAAGGTTCATTTGTTGATTTAAAGGGGGGCAAACTGCTTGGTTATTGGTCCATAACGTAAGGCTAAGACTGTCAAATTTGCTCAAGATTTTAATATTCCGTTGCAAAAACAATTATAGTGAGCAAAATTACTGGTTTTTAGCAAACTGATGAATTTTGTAATCTCATTAGGAGTATTGTATTTTGTAAACTAATGGTCATTTGTGATGCATGCAATGTCTGCACAAGACAGTGTACATCTATTTGATTTTTTATTAGTGGGTGCAATGTTTGCTGCTATTGCGGGACAGTAATGATTGGTGGCAAATGATTTGAAAGTGCCACAATCCATGTCAGAACTACTGTATTTTCTGGAGGTTAAATTTCAGTTGTACTGATATTTTTGTTGGTTTCTTGTTTAACAATATTCCAAGTAGTTTTTATCCCATTCTTGGTGTGTTTTATTTTTTTGAGTATGGTACATGTGTATCACTTTCTCAGTAACAGACTAAAGGGTTCTACAACACTGGCGGCAATGGAGTTTTGGTTCTTGTCTACAGCTTGTTCTCTGAATATGGTAGAGCTCTCCCATCCCAGTGCAGGATATTTTAATCATAACCCTCTCCTTCATTCAATTTCGCTCTTGTTTGTGTTAGAGGTAAAGATGTCCCAAAGTGTTGTTGTAGTATGTTTGAGGAACAGTTCAGTTTTCCATCTGCTCTGTCTACCTTATAAATTTCTCCTCAGCACTTCTCCCATAGTTTCTCTCTAAACACTCTGACTGAGCCATTGTTTATGATTCTGGGAGCCAATGCTTTCCTTCTGTGATATGTACCTGACCAGTCTCTGTCTGTTATTGTTAACATCTGAGCATGGTCATAAAAAAATTGACTATTGGTTTCACAGTTAAGTTACTAATACTTGTTGGATCTAATATCAAATTGTCAATGGATGTTGGACTGTCTTGTTTTATGTATTAACTGCTTCAGTTTTTGGAGGGAATTAGTAATGGTTTTAGCTTAACATATCCGGGAACTGATAAAGAAGCAGCAGGCTTATTTTTAAAACTATTTGTTTACTGTTCTGTAAAACTTTGCACCAGCCACAATGCAGCCCCATTTTGGATGCTGTTCTCAAACACAGGATGTGTTAGTTGACATTCATATACAGTGGAAATCACCTCGACTGTTGTCAAATGTTTGGAAGCTGTGATGAATAGGTGGATTGTAAGAGCTCCCAAGAATTGTGTACCTGTGGTACCAAATATCTACAGTTCTATCCTCTGCTGTGGATCCTGTCACCTCTACAGGAAGTATAGGTCTATCACTGCTTGTCCACTACTCTGTGAGTGATGTGTCTTTGCAAGGGTTATACAGAGAAGATAGAAACCAGGAAGAACAGAGGCTGTCCCCCTAACCAATAAGTTCAAGATGCTGTCTTTTGCTGAAACCGAAACTGAACCACTGAGGCTCACTTTACTTATTGTGAAACCTGCTGTGTCCTTTGTCAAGAGGAGGCAAATGCAAAAAAAGGCCAGGCATCTATTAATTTTTGGCGGCTCAGATGTATGGTAAACGATGGTACCCATTGGGAAAATGGCAACAAGGAATGGGAAGGAACAGCAGGTGCACTCGTTGTGTGTGCCTGAGAGCTTCATTCAAAATATTTAAGAGACTGTTCTAGCTGCCCTTGAAGGAACAGGGTGCAGATAGTGCTGGATATTGGAACAAACAATGCCTGTCATCTGGGCTCCAAGATCATACTTGAATCATTCCAGCAACTGCCGGAGAAAGTTGAGAAGACCGGCGTTGCTCATAGATTTCCAGAGATGCTCACAATTTGCAGTACTGTTTCCAGTACTGATCATGGCCTCCTGATTCTGAGTTTAGTTGAAGAATTGAGCCAGACACTTCAAAGGTTCTGTAACAAGCTAGGATGCAACTTCCTGGTCTTGAGCCTTAGGAATGAGAACAGTAGAGCCTCCAATGGGACTGGTGTGCATGACTCATCAGATTCTGCTACCCATTTAGCTGACTGTGTGTAGGGTGCACACAAGGATTTTATAAAGTAGATGACTCACCATCCATCCCAGTTAACAATAGCTGTAAGGGACCTGGAAGTGTCAGTGTAAGATCCAAAGAAATGCTCCATACAGCTGATAGTACTAAAATCCTGGAGCTCATATAATACTAGATACAGAAAGGTGACTCGAAGAACTGTTGTTCAGGTTTAAAAGAATTGTTGACCATTGTAATGTTCCTGTTCTTGTGTAACACATAAAAAAATTAAGTCCAACAATTCTAATTTTAGACTGCATATGCCTCAGCTACTAACTGAGACATATAGCAAATCATACGATTCTTTGGGGAGGAGGGGGGGATCAAAGTTAAACCAAAGCTATACTTCTGTGGCCACAGATGGGCCAATTGGGGCTGACCAAACTCTGTGTCATCCTTAGCCAATGACATCATCTGGATGCTGTATGCAGGGTCAACACACCACTCTCCTGGCCATTGTCAGCTTTGCTGACCTTGGAGCCAATACTTCTCATTCAAGAAGATCCTCAGTTGTCATCATGATGATGAGTGAAACCTGTTACAGTCCTGTCACCAATGAAAGATCCATGGCAGTAACAGGAATTAAACCATAATACTTTGGATGGCAATCAGCCATGCTAACCACTCAGCTATGGAGGTGACTTGTACCAGGAAATGCTATTGTAAATTTTTTTCACTGTATGAGAACTGTAGTCTTTGCTTTTGAAACATGTTGGATCCTTTTTGTGATTCACAGAGGCTAACTTTTTGAAAGAAAAAAACTGACTTAATTTAACTGATAAGTCCAGCTTGCTGCCATTAACAAACTTTTACAACTGCTATTCTATCGTGCTGCTTTCTATGAGCATCCTTAACGACTGCCAACTGGCTGCCACTCTTTCTGCTGTTACAGCCATGGACACTTCGATAAAGCCTTACCAATGTAGTCAGTTTTAGGTATTATTACAAACAGAACTTTATGTCATTTACTGTGGAGAAAAACTTATACAGAAGCAGATTTTTTTGGAGGGGGTGCACCTTGAGCAAAACACAATTTTATATTTTCTTCTATTTCCCAGTCATGTTTTGCTGAAGTTTCTGCATCAGCATCATCAGTGGGCTCTTATTTTGTGTTTTCCAAATTTAAACTCCATAAAATATATGCAGTAAATTTCACTTAGTTATAAAAAACCAAATTTCTACTGAGTAATGCAATCTATTTGATTATTAGCATTTACACATCTCACTTAAGAATAACATTTGTTTTTCAGCAAGTTGCTTTGTACTTCATGTTATATGTTATTAAATGATCTTGATATTTGTATGCCCATATTCTGGAGATCTAAAAATGATAATTTTATATAAAGATAACTGCACTACAAAAGTTTTCGAATTAACAATTTTATTTTGGCTTACTCTAAACTCATAAGCACATTATTAAAAATTATTAAAATTTATAGTTCTGTTGAAGATGTGCTGTGTTCGGTGTCAGTAGGTATGTAATCTGCAGTTCCTCCACACAGCATTAAATATTGGATAATAATTGCGAAATAGTATCAAATAATGCATTAAAAGCTGTGTATCACACATTCCAAGAAGAGATTTGAGGCTGCTACATTACACCATTCACTAACTAGGTAACTACGTAGTAGAACAGTTCATGATAGGAGGGACCCTCCATGGTAAATACAATCCTGGAAATTGAAATAAGAACACCGTGAATTCATTGTCCCAGGAAGGGGAAACTTTATTGACACATTCCTGGGGTCAGACACATCACATGATCACACTGACAGAACCACAGGCACATAGACACAGGCAGCGGAGCATGCACAATGTCGGCACTAGTACAGTGTATATCCACCTTTCGCAGCAATGCAGGCTGCTATTCTCCCATGGAGACGATCGTAGAGATGCTGGATGTAGTCCTGTGGAACGGCTTGCCATGCCATTTCCACCTGGCGCCTCAGTTGGACCAGCGTTCGTGCTGGACGTGCAGACCGCGTGAGACGACGATCATCCAGTCCCAAACATGCTCAATGGGGGACAGATCCGAAGATCTTGCTGGCCAGGGTAGTTGACTTACACCTTCTAGAGCACGTTGGGTGGCACGGGATACATGCGGACGTGCATTGTCCTGTTGGAACAGCAAGTTCCCTTGCCGGTCTAGGAATGGTAGAACGATGGGTTCGATGACGGTTTGGATGTACCGTGCACTATTCACTGTCCCCTCGACGATCACCAGTGGTATACGGCCAGTGTAGGAGATCGCTCCCCACACCATGATGCCGGGTGTTGGCCCTGTGTGCCTCGGTCGTATGCAGTCCTGATTGTGGCGCTCACCCGCACGGCGCCAAACACGCATATGACCATCATTGGCACCAAGGCAGAATCGACTCTCATCGCTGAAGACGACACGTCTCCATTCGTCCCTCCATTCACGCCTGTCGCGACACCACTGGAGGCGGGCTGCACGATGTTGGGGCGTGAGCGGAAGACGGCCTAACGGTGTGCGGGACCGTAGCCCAGATTCATGGAGACGGTTGCGAATGGTCCTCGCCGATACCCCAGGAGCAACAGTGTCCCTAATTTGCTGGGAAGTGGCGGTGCGGTCCCCTACGGCACTGTGTAGGATCCTACGGTCTTGGCGTGCATCTGTGCGTCGCTGCGGTCCGGTCCCAGGTCGACGGGCACGTGCACCTTCCGCCGACCACTGGCGACAACATCGATGTACTGTGGAGACCTCACGCCCCACGTGTTGAGCAATTCGGCGGTACGTCCACCCGGCCTCCCGCATGCCCACTATACGCCGTCGCTCAAAGTCTGTCAACTGCACATACGGTTCACGTCCACGCTGTCGCGGCATGCTACCAGTGTTAAAGACTGCGATGGAGCTCCGTATGCCACGGCAAACTGGCTGACACTGACGGCGGCGGTGCACAAATGCTGCGCAGCTAGCGCCATTCGACGGCCAACACCGCGGTTCCTGGTGTGTCCGCTGTGCCGTGCGTGTGATCATTGCTTGTACAGCCCTCTCGCAGTGTCCGGAGCAAGTATGGTGGGTCTGACACACCGGTGTCAATGTGTTCTTTTTTCCATTTCCAGGAGTGTATTTACTATAAGGAGACTACTAAAGAAACAGAGACTAGTGCATAATAGGTGTAAAACAAAGCATAGGGTTATAGATAGGGAGATGCTGAATGAAACAGATTTGGCTGCGAAGGGGCAATGCAAGAAGCTTTCAGTGACTACTGTGGCAGAATATTATTGCAGGATCTCTCTCAAAATGATAAGAAGTTGCGCTCATCTTGAAAGACTGTTAGAGGTACCAAAGCTAGTGTCCAGACACTCATGGACAAGACAGTGATTGAAACTGGGATTATCAAAGCAAAAGCAGAAATGCCAAACTTGGTTTCTACATTTTCATTTACAAATAAAAATCCAGGGTATCATCCCAGTTTAATTCTGACACCACTGCAAATAGCCTATTATAAGAAGTGAAGTTGGCAGTGAAATGGAGAGAAAATGCCCCTCTAAATTAATGATAAATGGTAAAAGCTGTTACAGTCCCAGCGCTGTTTGTGAATCCTTCAATGGCTTCTTCATTAGTTGTAATAAAATTTGTGACTGCTTACCGCCAAGTACAAATCCTAGTAAGGCAGAGAGAAATTCCTCTGGTTTTAAGTTTTTCCCGTGTCTCCAGCTCTGATGATATCAAATTCAGAATGTACCAAACAAATTTAAACCCATTGGATTGGGATGAGATTCCCACTGGAACGATAAAAATAGTCTGTTATAATACAAGGTGTACAACTTTGCTTCCGCCATTTTTCCCCAACATTTGAGGCTTTAATGAAACAAATTGGTTACACATGTATCATTCAAAGTATTTTCCATCACTGGCCACTACTTTCTCCCATCTTTTGGGCAGTCTATGAATCCTGTGCCAAAAAAAAATTGTTCATCTTTTGAAGTAATCCACAAATTGATACAGTTTGTGACTTCTTCATGAGATCAGAAATGCTTATCAGCCAGGCCATGTGCCATAGATCTAAACAGGTGATAGTCAGAGGGAGCAACGTCTGGAGAATATGGCGGGTGGGGTAGGACTTCCCATTTTAATGTTTCCAAGTACATTTTGACCTCTTTTGCAACGTGGGGTTGAGCATTGTCATGCTGCAAAATCACCTTATTGTGCCTGTTGCTGTATTTCGGCCATTTGTCTTTTAATGCTCTGCTCAAATGATAATGAGCACCTGTGATTGTTTCACTTGGTTTTAACACCTCATAATACATGACGCTGAGCTGGTCCCACCAAATGCAGAGCATGATCTTGGAGCCGTGAATATTCAGTTTGGCTATCAATGTGGAAGGGTGTCCGGGATATCCCCATGATTTTTTGCATTTAGGGTTATTGTAATGAACCCATTTTTCGTCACCGGTCACAATGCGATGCAGAAATCTCTTCCGTTTTTGCATCTGAAGCAACTATTCACAAACACACAAATGCCCTTCAATCTCTCTTGCTTTTAGCTCACACGGGACACAAGTTCCTTCTTTCTGAATCATGCCCATAGCCTTGAGATGTTTTGAAATGGCTTTCTGTGTCACTCCCACTAATCATGCCAATTCATCTTGAGTTTGACATGAGTCTCCACTCAGCAATGTCTCCAATTCTGCATCTTCGAAAACATTCTCTCAACCATGCACTATGCCGGTCTGCGATGTTAAAATTACCATTCTTGAAGCATTGAAACCACTCACAACATATTCTTTCACTAATAGTGCCCTTACTATATGTACTGGAGAGCATTTGATGAGACTCAGACACTGTTTTCTTCATATTGAAACAAAACAGTAACACCTCCCACAAATGACAAGAAATAGGCTTGTAAACTGACATTTTCAATCAAGAACAACTTTATGATGCAGGCACAAATTGACTAATGTTTGAATGAGGTTATGTTGACTGAGGTCCAATCTAACTACGTAACATCTGCAATCTGTTTCTTTTGACCGCTACTTACTTTTGTTGCCACCTGTCGGCAAACGGCGGAAGCAGAGTTGTACACCTCGTATTGCAGATCCACTTTCCCTCTTAATCGACTAGTCTTTTGCAGAGGGATGTTTCCTAGATTGATTAAAATATGCTGAAGTTCGGCCAATTCATATAAAGGGCAAAGAAGATGAAATGTGAAGCTATAGGCCTATCTCATTACTACCTGTGGTTTTTTTCCAAAAATATGTGAAATTATAATTCATCCAAAAACATTCTTTTACACAGTCAGTAAACATTCTTTTACACAGTCAGTATGGTTTCAGGAAAGGCTGCAGCACAACCCATGCAGTAAATGGTCGTGAAAGTAGGCTTAGATCTATGTTACAGAATGTGCACATTGGACATCTTTTGTGGTCTTAGTAAAGCCTTCAACACTGTAAATCCTGACCTGCTGCTCCAAAAACTGACAGAATATTGTTTTTAAGGAAAAGCTCTTAGCTGGATGTTATCATACTTGTCAAATGGAAAAGAAAGAATGCTTGTTAATGACAGTAGCAAGAAAGTTTTGTCTGGCTAGCAACACACACGCACACGCACACACACACACACACACACACACACACACAAGCACACACATAAGGCATTCCACAAGTTTCAATATTAGGCCCATGTTCAGTCTGATATCATCCTTCCTGCAGATGACTCAATAGCGATAGTCTGCTGGAAAACCAATGAAGACTTAATCTGCAATATTGAGAAGACACTTGGGGAAGTAGGGATGTGGGTCAAAAATAATAATTTGAAATTAAATACTTTAGTTTAAAGGAGCCCTCTCACCAAAAATCAAAAGGATTGAGGCATACATAAAAGAAATAAAATGTGCTAGCCTTTAGAGCTATCCTTTGATGAGCTAGAGTAAAATACACACACACACACACCCACACACACACATGCACACACACACATGCACACACACACACACACACACACACACACACACACACACACACACAGACACACTCGTGCATTCACATGCTTATGCCCCTATGTGGTGCTGGCTAAACTAACAGTGCCAGTGATGTTTTGCAGCAGGCGAACTGTTTGTGCTGGGTAGGGATTGGAAGGCAGGGAGAGGGACTGTATTTGAGCGGCTAGCGGCTTGGAGGAAGGCAGTCGATTTTCCAGCTAGGAATGTGGGAGGGAGGGGCGGCAGGTATATGGGTTGCTATGACTGTAGCAGCCCATATACCTGCCACCCCTCCCTCCTACATTCCTAGCCGATAAACTGGCCACCTCCCTGCGAGCAGCTAGCCACCCACCCCCAGTTCTTCTCCCTGCCTTCTGCCTCCCACTATGCACCTCACCAACACTATCCCCTCCTCCCCTCACCAGAACCAGTCCACCTGCCACGAAATAGCATAGCCAGCACCACATTGGGGCATAGATGTGTGTGTGTGTGTGTGTGTGTGTGTGTGTGTGTGTGTGTGTGTGTGTGTGTGTGTGTGCATATTTATCTTGTCAAAGGATAACTCTGAAAACTAACAGATTTTATTTCTTTTGTGTACCTATCGACAACTCAGTGCCTCTGCTTTTTGGTGAGTGGTCTCTTTTAATCCTACAGTATCTACTTTCTGCAGGGAATTTCCTACAAAAATCTGAAATCAAACTTTGCAAAAACATAAGTTGTCAATTTCACCACAAAACAATCAACACAATGTAGAGATGAAATAAAGTATAGTGACAAAAAATTTGACTCAGCAAATTGTCCCAAATTCCTAGGTGTATTAATAAATGAAACTGATAAATTTATTTGTTTGCATATTCATCCAAGCAACATCCCACAATGATATAGGAATTGTCATGGTAATGCAATCAAAATCAAAAACTCAGAATACACACACACACACACACACACACACACACACACACACACACACACACAGAGAGAGAGAGAGAGAGAGAGAGAGAGAGAGTACATAAGTATGCTTTTTTTATGGGGATAAAACAGGTGGCCAGCTAGGGCCTCGATAGAGGAACCGTTTAGCTGAAATTATTTAGGAAAACTTAAGAAAACCTTAACCGGGATGGCTGGACAGAGCAAACTCCATCCTGCTGAGAATATGAGGTCAGTGTCTTAGCAGCTGAACTGTGTTATTCATTGATTTACATACAGTTGGAGTAAGATAACATATAGCACAAAACATTGTTTTTCTCTTCATCACTGCACACACTAAGGATACCTGCTGGTGACTCCTGCACAATAAACGTGATGCCATGCCCCTTGCATATTTGACTGATTTCATTGATTCTAATGGCTTACTTCTGTTGGCATATTCAGAGAAAATCATACTTTTTATCTGGTTATGGGCTTTACATTGCATTAACTTGAGAGTCAGATGCCAGTTCCTGCACACAGCAATAATCATTTGCAAGTCTGCATGTATTTTACAACAATTTTCTGCTAATATCACTTTCCTGTCTGTAGGGAGTCCCAGAGGCCATATGAATCATATACTGACACTTGTATATGTTGTGAACACTCAAGATACTGTCACAGGTTTTGGGAGACAAGTTGGCTTCAGGACACTTTTATTGTTTTGGAGGAGGATGTTATGGACATAAAAATTCTTTTTTACTTTCTTTGAAAACAGTGAACTGATTCTTTGAAACTGAGTATCACTCATCTTTGATGAAAAACAGTGCATTCTATTGCATTCTCCACAAGATTTGCTGCCTCACTTTCTCCATTAACAATTACCCTAAAAGAAAACTCATTGAATGAGGAGGAGACTACAAAATTTTCAAGTGTGGCCATTGACGGAGTTGAACTGAAAATTAGCTATGCAATGTCTGAAATACCAAGGTTCTATAATTTTGTGTCATGAGTAAGAACAGATTTTGGACATTTAAATGAAAAAAAATAGTTTTGCCTATAATATCACAGTACACTTGGGCCAACTCTACATTGAAAAAGAAATCATTTATTGTACAAAAATATTAAATCAGAACATATAGTGTCCCCACTTAAATTTCTTGAAATTAAATAAGTATTCTGACAACATCACTATACAATATCTTCCTTATGGCATTTGGAATCAATTATCTGTCACAGCTAAAGAAATAAAGAAACCTTCATATAGGCATAACAGTGAAAGGGAAAATGACTCATACTATACATTACTCATCCATTACAGAATGGGGTGATTGTGCAAAGATAAAGATCTCTGACCCTTTATATTGTGCTCTGTAGAGTTGAATAGATAATAAAATTTTCTACAACCAAATTAAAATGCTATCTGCTTGACAAATTCTTATACTTTTTAGAAGAAAATTAAGTTAAGTTATTGTTTAAATAAAATAATTAAGTCTTAGTATAACCTTGTAAATAGATAGAACTTAACTTTACAAACATGCAAGAAATGTGTGATATGAATTAATTGAACGTACAGAGTTGAAGCACTTTTCTCAATATTGCTTTTACAGCATGGCAATGACATTGATCTGAAGCCACTAGGCTCAAGGCAGATGCACCGACAAAGCTTTACAGTTCATGCAGGTGTAGATCCTTCTGGTGATTTACTGTTCCTTGAAGTTCGTGAAGATGGACTTGTCTTGCGTTCTGTGAATGGTACAATTGTTGAGCGGTGGTGGTTTGAACGGCTTGTTAACATGACGTACAGCCCAAAAAATAAGGTGCTGTGCCTTTGGAGACGAAATGGTGGTCAGACACAGTTGCATAAATATTATACGAAAAAGGTTAGTAGAAACTCAAACAATACTGTATTTAATATTAAAATGTAAGTTCCTGCATTTTAAATAAATATTAATGGTGAAACCTTAATAAATAAATATTAATGGTGAAACCTTAACAAACTGAATTGTAGGATCCCACAGTTTGGATATGGGAGCAATGCGCTACTGACTTACTGCAGTCACTTCTCAAAGGCTTTCCAATGTATACTGTATTCCATCTGATTATTGTAAACTACCTTTTCCGGTTGTTACAGTGTCTCACAAAGAACAAAATACAGATAAGGGGAGGTATTTTTGTCTGCAAAATAACACATACAGTATAAGTTAAAGTCTTACCTCAGTTACTACAGTAATTTTATTCTATTAGATAGTGTTCTTTTTTACTGTATCAGATGTCTTTGTCTTTTGTTGTTAAAAAGTTTTATCATATTATAAGCATGTGCATTCTGGAGAAAAGTGATATACTTTCCTCTGTAAAAATTATGAATTAAGAGGAAAATGGCTGTAAATTAATTTTAACACATCAACTATTAGTCCATTTTTAGTTAAATTAACCATGATACTATGATAAAATTGTAAATGTGAAATCAAGAGATACATGGACAGGCTTGCCATATTTTTTTGTGTCCAACCCAGGATATATTTTTGGAATTACTTAGAAATTGTAACAGTTTACTGAAACTTTAAACTTTACTTATTCAGAGCATGCAGTGCAGCTAGTCAATGAACTGTTCATGGGCTGCAAATCATGCAACGTACCCAGCTCTTGTCCAACATTTGTTGGCACTGGAGGAAAAGAAATTACTTCCTCTGAATTGTTTGACAGGAGGGGCATCCATAGTGGCCAGCTGAGTATCCTCATGTATGATGTGTTGTTGATTGCACATCGCCTTCTTTGGGGACACCACTTTTGGGAATGCCAGTCTGCAATGAAATGTGAAGAATATTAAAACCACACACTCTATTAAACTGTGAATTGAATACATGCAACACTAGAAAGAAGATACTCGCTAAGTAGGACATGGAATGCACTTGTGGGAAACCATGTATAAAAAGAAAACATGAGTTCAGAAAACAAAAATATTCTACACATCACTTTTTCTGATAGTCTTAGACTAATTGTGCTGCCACAATCTATTCAAATGTGCCTGAATAATTTGTCAATAACTGTAGAGCAGTTTACTAGCTGTTTGAGCGATATTCTAAGCATCTTTCCTAATGCACCACTATCACAAAATTCAACCTTATAACTTTATATATTTATGTCAAATTTCTTGGATGTGTCCTTCACATTGTAACATGCCCAGGCATCAAAATAATTAGAATTTTTGGTCTCTCATTCACAAATGCTGCACAAAGTTTCATAAGCATAGGCATAAGGATTGAAAGTTTTATGATCACATGTGTAAATCCAAAGTACCTAGTTTCCCTGTGGCAATTGTCCTTTTGCTTCTCCCACTGCCAGCTAAAGATAGAATCCTGTAATGTTATCAGTTATGGCAGGCTGGGAAACTACCCACACAGTGACAGCCACAAGCAACTGGCAGATATTCAAATATATTGTGCAATGAACCATTAAATAAGCTGCACCATTTACATTGATTTAACATATTATCTGTGAGATCATTTATTGGCACTTCAGCAATGTAGTTAAAATATATTGAAGTCTGTTGTTGAAATATTAATCACTCAGTTCAAATACTTGGAGCAAAAACACAGAAAATACTGTTCGAATTAGATTGGTAGTACAAATCTTTCAATTAGCATCATCCATTCTAGTGGCATTACTTATTATTTTCACACGTGTACACATGACTGTTTGTGACAAGGCAGTTTCAGGATTTAGCGGTATGAAGTCTGAACAAAAGGTATCTATGCTCGTGAGGTTTTGCCTGATGTGTTAGTATGTTCAACCATATCTAATCAAGTCCACATTACGTGTACTGTAACCATCATGATGCAGTTTATTGTTTTCTTGGAATTCATCACATAATTTCAGAATTGTAAATTCTCAAATAAATCACCAAAAGTGAGCCATCAGCACTGATGTAAAATACACAGCTTCCATGGTAAAAACTTTAATTGCTCCAACAAAATATTGTAATTTGTTTTCTGCATGCAATATGTCAGCACTAAAGCATATACACATTATGGAAGCCAAAAATGCCTCTCAACAATTGTGCTCTGCACTTCACAGAGAGGTGTTTATCAATATAGGCATGTGGGTAAGGTAGAGATACTACAGTATGCTTAGATTTCTGCATAGAAATGTTTTCAAATTCTAGAAGAGAACCAGGGAAAGCAAGAAACAAGCTCTCTCTGATAGTATTATTATGTACTTAAATGCCATGCACTAAATAAAATAAATAAATAGTAGGCAAGCAGGTAAGGGAGTGATACTACAGTGTGCTTACATTCTCACACAGAAATGTTTTCGAAGTCTAGAAGAGAATTGGTAAAAGCAAGAAATAAGGTCCCTGTGGTAGAGGTTGTTTCAGAGGGGTGGGGGGGTTTAGTCCATCTCACAGATACAGATGTAGATAGATAATGACCACATAGTAATATCATGAAGGTTAGAACAAAACATAATAGTCATAATATTGATCAGTTTTTACATCACAAAGACAAAAGATAGTGTATATAAGAGAGCACAGTATTATTTAAGTCCCTGGAAAAAAAAATCAACCATGCACGCTCACTTCAGCTTGACAGTTCTCACAAGAAATTTTTTTGCAATTCACAGTACTCCACCTTTGTGATGCTCATTAGATAGATAATTGGGGAGGGGCTGCTGTGTTATGGCACTGCCCACATGCAGTTGCAGGTTAAGCACCTGCTGTTACAGCATATGATAGCCACAATGCACATTCATCAGACTGTCCTCTCCACCTTATGGTAATCTATCTCTAGCACACATGAAACAATGCAGCTGTGCCCCATCAGTGCTGACCTGCTCTTGGCCTGTAAATCATTCATTTAGCTTATGTCTAGCAGTAGTAGTCCTTACACTGTACTCAGCTAATATTAAACAGGGCAAATGAAATTAAGTAGCTAAGAGAAATTGTCAGTGAGCCTATGAACATCACAGATATTGTGCTCATCATATATAAAAAATGCAGTATAAAAGTGGTTAATATATATGTCAGGGAAAAACCCTCCAAGGTGCCAACATATTGTGAGACTTTAGTTACAAAATGGAAACTTGAGCCATCTTGCTACTTCAGAGCAAAAATAAGTACATGAGACAAATTTTATTACCGTATGTATACAGAGTGTAGGCAGATTGTTGGATTATGTAGAATAATAACACTTATCAGTACTACAAAAAGTTTCACTATTTTTGAGTGTACTCATTTCATAGGTCTAAACACACAAAATGCTCTTACATACTAATAAATAACTGTGACTGCACAAAGATAGCTATCCACAGAGTGACATACGTCACAAAATTTTTTTACACTACATAGTGGTTAGAAACTGTGATCATACTAGTCACTCCATCTTCTCAATGATATGGCTTGATGGTCTCCACATGATGTTTTCTGTCATGTTTACCAGATTTCATGGCTTCCAGCTCAACAGTATTCTGACACTCAATGCCTATAATACAATACTAGTCTCTTATGCTCATGATGAACCTTCTGTATTTCTTCATTCACCACGCATGCAGAGATTCTTACAAATCTTTCTTTTAATTCAAAAAAATATACAAAATTTGTTTGCACCAAAATGGGCATTACTGAACATCGTCTACAATGCCAGCTTTCAGTTGTGTGTGATGGAATACACGGCCTCCAATCCTGTGATGACCAATTTACACACTGATAAAGACTATATGATGAATCAAATAGTACTTCCTCAATGTCTCTTACCCTGTACAGAGACTGATTTGATGCAGCTCTCCATGTTACCCCATCCTTTGCAAGCTTCTTCATCATGAAGTACCTATTCCAACCTACATCCTTCTGAACCTACTTAGTGTATTCATCTCTTGGTCTCCCTCTATGATTGGTACCCTCCATACTGCCCTCCAATACTAAATTGGTGATGCCTTGATGCCTCAGAACATGTCGTACCAACCTATTCCTTCTTCTAGTCAAGTTGTGCCACAAATTCCTCTGCTCACCAGTTCTGTTCAGTTCCTCCTCATTAGTTACGTTATCTATCCATCTAATCCCTGTGCAAGAGGATCGTTCAGTGTCCTGACCACATGTCATTGATACTACTAAAAACCTTCACCCCATGAAATTTCTGGAGTAATTCTTCTAAAGGTTTGGGTCTTTCACACTGTGCAAATGTTACCTTGTTCACTGTACATGCATCCAGTACACATCTGATGTCGGATTTCTACCAGAAATAATCAGCTATTATACTGTCTTGTCAACTGTTCAGTAATTCTCATCTGTAACTTCTTCTGAATCTCCTCTTCTATTGTTTCACATTTTGACTATGGGATTGCATATGGTGCTACAAAATAGGCCTCACGTTATCTCACTGAAGCTTATATTCTGCCTTCTTTATTACTTCTGGTTCACTTGACAAAAAATCTGCTTACGCCTTCTAGAAATCTCTGTCAGCTGTTTCAATTCTTCCCAGTTTTGATGTTACGTGATTTTTATTTTCTATCAACTACAAGTTCAAGATCTTCTGTGCCTGCCTTGCCTTTCTATCTTCATTGCTTCTTGCATAATGCTCTGCCTCTATGGGTTTCTGTGTTCTAACTGCAAATCATACAAACAATATGACATAGTGGCTCT
This sequence comes from Schistocerca americana, assembly GCF_021461395.2. NCBI lineage: Eukaryota > Metazoa > Arthropoda > Insecta > Orthoptera > Acrididae > Schistocerca > Schistocerca americana. The sequence continues at coordinate 686,911,504 of NC_060121.1, read as the reverse complement.
TACCATTTCCCTAATATCAGGTCTCCCTTTGAAATCAACAACAGCTTCCTTTCCTTTTGTTTAGACCTCTACAAAAATGTCAAATGAGCTCTGTGATCCATCAAACTGTCAACACCTAATACCCAGGCTAGTGCTAACACAGGAACCACAAGTACCTATACATCATAATCTTCATTATATAGCCTCATTGTAACTAAGATTTGCTCTTTAATTACCTTGATTTTTGCACCTGCAGAAAGTGTAATACATATTACATTCCCTGGAAAGTTTGATATCCTTTTTTTGTGCTCTAACCATTTCATATACAGCTTCTGCGGCACAGCATTGACTTTTCTTCTAGAGTCAAATTAAACATCTTCTCTGGTTCCAAAAATATCTGCTTCTGTTATAGGCTGTATGGTCTCATCAGGTACTTCATTATTTTCCTGCATCAGTTCATCAGTTTGGGCAGCTGCATGTTCAATCTTGCATGTTGTTATTTCCACTGGTCCTACAATGTCTGTTCCTCATTGGATTGCCTCAGGACCCTGAGATTTAGTTTTACTTGTTCCCATCACGCCACAGCATGCCAGTGTTGTTTACATTCTGTTCCCTGCTGGCCGACTAAACTTACTGTGTAGTTGTTCGAACTGTTTTCTGGTGGCCATAGCCAGCATGCTGTCCGCAGTAGCCTCTGTGACCTTGAAAACATGTTAAAATTTTCTGTTGTTCTCTCGATTTGATCGATGGCCATTAATAGTGTGCCAGCGTTCCTCTTACTGTTTCCATACAGCCCTTTATCGTATTTGGATTTTTTGCTTCCTCGGCGTTCATACAACTTATCTAGTTGCCCCAAGCTGACTTTATAACTTCTCAATCATTCTTCGGAACTGCCAGCAACTTTCCAGAACTGTTATCAAGAATTTACTTATATTCAAAAATGCTGTTGCCTCTGTTTTGATTGGTTGATCTAAATACAGGTTCCTTCCTAACAATCTTGGGAAAACTTCATTAGATTCCAGTTGTGTCTTCTATAAAATCTTCTGCTTTGGTGTAGATTGTTTCATGCACCTTTTGGCTTTTGTATGGACCAATACTGTTTTAAGCGCTCTTTCTCACTGTCTCTGGTAGCTTCTGCAGTGGACTGAGGAATGCCAACAGTAGTTTGAAGAGATTAAGCAACAGCTGTGTAGCTCACAATTACTTTCACATCAAGACTTGAATAAAGAGTTGAACTTGGCATGCGAAAATGCAGATTTTGGATTGGGTGTACACCTGTACCAAGTGGATGAGGCTGATCATGATAATATGAAAACCATTGCATTTGCAAGCAGGACTCTTTAAGTGAGAGCGGCAGTACACCATAACTGAGAGAGAGGGACTTGCATTCCTTTGGGAATTCACAAAACATGATGTCACCTCTGACATTTCCTCAAATTTTAGTACTTTTACAGCCAAATGTCATATTGTAGTGTTATATGTTGCTGCTCCATCTGAGAACAAATAAACACTTGCATCAAGCATGTATGAAACATTGTCCATTACAACATTACCACTCATTACTTCACATAATTTGAATGTCAGCTGTTACATGGTAATATGTATCTTTTTTTCCCAATGAAATCATTTCAAGAACAACAAATTGCTGTATACTCAGAGAGATGTTCTGCAAAGCATCATTGTTACTGATGGGAGATAAAACTGTGTGAGAAAATCCTGCACTTGAACTTCTGTACAATGAAAGACAAGATGGAACTTCAAACAGATTTATTAACTGTCCACATTTGCAGTTGTGTACAAGCATTACTATATCAACAAGAGTCACAGAATCTCTCCAAAACAGAGTAAAAAACGCTCGGCATAAGGATGGTATTCTTCTTCCTTCATTTTGCACTGATGCGCGAACTTCGATGCAAGTGACAGTTGCATGTTCCGATTGTGGTGTCAGTGTGTAGTAGTCACTACAGGAGCCCCCTTGGCGAGAGCAGAGTGTGGTAAGTCTTCTTTGTAACTGGCAGGAAAATGAACGTATCTTCCTGAGCAAGTCATGCGTTTTGCTTCGTCTTGATGTTGTTGAGGTGGTGGTGGAATGGGAGACTGGATTGTAATACCTTCCTTCTCCTGTCTCGAAATCTTGGGCAGTGTAGTCAATGCCTCTTTGAACATGTAGACCAGCTTAACTCTATTCATTGAAATTGTAGCTTGTTTGCCACTAATGAGAATATCCATGGTATGTAAACTCCTGCACAGCACACCATGTGGTTGAGGTGGTGGTGGAATGGGAGGCTGGATTGTAATACCTTCCTTCTCCTGTCTCGAAATCTTTGGCAGCATAGTCAATGCCTCTTTGAACATGTAGGCCAGCTTAACTCTATTCATTGAAATTCTAGCTTGTTTGCCATTAATGAGAATGTCCATGGTATGTAAACTCTTGCGCAGCACACCATGCTCCCCCCCCCCCCCCCCCCCTTCCAATTAGAACTGACAAATGTAGTAGAAAAAAGCATATTTAAGATATGGTTTGTTTCAGAAATATTCAGAGTAGAGCACATGTCCTTCCAAACTTTTTTTTGCTTCATATGACAATATCTGTTATTTTTGCAAAACATTAATCTTTCCTTCTGTCTATTGTAGCAATTTGTTGATTTATTTCTTTTTTAGAATCATCCAGAAGGCCCTGTAAAACCAGTGTATTGGACCTTTATGACTCATACCTAAACAAATTATCTCCAACATAAATAAACCATTCCTTATGCTATGCAAACAGCAGTTGTAGCGTCAAATAACCCCATATGATATAATCTCTTTAATCTGTGGCAAAACATAACACACACACACACACACACACACACACACACACACACACACACACACACACACACACACACAAGATATGTAATGAATGAATTGGTACTAACACAGACAAAGTATGAGTGTACCAATGTTTACATTTGTTATTCGATATCCACTCCAAATTGCTTTAATTTCTCCTGTTCAGTGAAGTTCCAGTGTATCTTACTTTGTTACCTTCTTCCAGGATTGTAGAGGCAATTGTCACAGTGGTTTTGATTCTTTTAATTTTCCATTTCCACTGTCATTTGTCATAGACTCGTGTGATGAATTAAATCTTAATTTGCAATCCAAATCAAAAATGTTTAACACATACTAAGAAAATGTAGTCATAGAAATAATAAAATAAAATAAGACCACTTAAAGAACATTTTGAAATTTGAATGTTTTTGAAAAGTGCACCACAGAATACCAGTCCCAGTGTTATGTTCATAGATGAGCTAGCAGGCCAAAGCAAGAAATTATTGAGATTTAAAATGAATTTCGTAAAAAAAAAAAAAAAGAAAAAGAAAAAAAAAGCCTCTTTGACTATTAAAAAGAGGAAAGAAAATATTTTTTTATATTTCCATGTCTCCATTTCGTCTTTCATTTCCGAAGGACTACTGCATATGAATAAATGAAACAAAAAAGTTCATGAGATCACTTACATTTTATGTGAACTATAAAAAAAATTACATAATGGCAAATGGAAAAATTTTTGTTGTATTTTATAGCTATTATTTCTATTATGGTAATCATTTATTAACTTGATTTTACATAGTCTCCTCTTCAAAAATTGTTTATCAATTGGGACAGTCATGTCAGTTTATATTCTGAAATTACCTCTTCGAGTCAAGTTTTGTTGTCAGAGTATATGTTTGCAGTCACATTATTTTGCTCTGCTTTTCTTGGTTTACTATTCTAATGTGTTTAAGTAACAGTTGTATCTTATCATGAAATGTATGTTTTTTGTTGTAGTGTAAAGATCTCTACTATTGCATAAAAGAAGCAATGGAGCGGGCAGCAGCAAGAGGTAGTGGTGCTCTGGCCGGAGTAGAACTTGGAGGGGAGTTCCCAGTACAAGATATGCGAACTGGTGAAGGTGGCTTACTGCAAGTGTGTCTTGAGGGAGTTGGTCTGCTTTTTGCCAACAGCAAGGTATGTGCATAAAACAGAACATCAGTATTTTGTCATTTAAACTATGTGTACCAATGAATGTATTGAAGAGTTGAAGGGGAAAACACAGACAAAAGATTTGTTATTGTGAATTCCATTTACAGTGGTGACTGATAGTTGCTTTCCCAAGAAAAACTGAGTTCTGCAGATGTTGTAGACAAAAATGTATAACTTTTAATCCATTGACTTTCTAAAATTTTTCCCCATAGTCAACCCTATATTTACTGTTTAAATTTTTAATTTATTTTTATTTTTTTTTTTTTTTTTTTTTTTTTTGTCTTACACATCTATCCCAAAATTATATCATTTTTTATAGGCATTCTTTATAAATCTGTCCTTACTATTTATGAAGTGATATGGATTGAGTGTAATACTGTTTTAGAAATTTTTATTGGTGTGGTGTTCTTGGAAAAGTACAGGCATGTGCAATGTGACTGGGAATTTCTCACACTCATACCATGTATTACTTTTTGTCTTCCTTCCTTGACACATTACACAATTTCTGGAGGGTGTTTTCTTGATGGACTGATTGCTTATCACTCACAAAATATCAAAAGATATCAAATGTGTTATAAACCTCTAAATAGATTGATTTCTCAGCTTTCCAATGGTATATAACTTTTCATGATCGTGATGTCAGCTGGTAGTGGGTGTACTGTTACATCATCAAATAATGTGTGTGTAGTGTGTGCATTGCCCAGTATTGAGAAATCAGTGCATAATGTAGCACTATCTTTTTACATTATTGAATAACTTCTCTGCAGTGCTGTTTAATAAAAGCAATATTGTACACTATGGATGAACAAAATGTGGTTGCACTGTTTTAAACAGACTGGAGGCTGCATTCTCTGTCTGGTCACCCTGTTTTAGACTTTCTGTGATTTCATAAAATTATTGCAGGTAAATACCAGAATTGTTCCTACTATAAGGCCACATCCAACTACCTGTATATATCTTCTTAAACTGTGAGATCAAATGTCCAATATCCTTGTAAAAGTTTCCATACTTTAGTAAAATTAGTGCTATTAGCTACATCTGTAATACCATTACAGTTACAGTCTTTTACCGCATATTTGAAAACTCATTTCTTGATATATGAAGGAGTGGAGAAAAGCTTAATGAGCTTCTGTTTTCATGTCTATATTATATTTTTGCTCACAATGAATATTTCTGTATTGCCAGTAGTTCATTAGTACTCTGAAACCTTAGTAAAGTTTGCAGTCTGTGTATGACCCAAAAATGTGTTTATCTGTTATTGTATAACATAATGTCCCTCCATGATACAATTCATTACAATTCAGTTGGCACAAAACATGCCAGACATTCTTTGGATCACCATGTGATGCCAGTCAATCCTCTTTTACAAGTTGCTGGCCCTTTACAGGAAATGCCTGACATGGCCGTATTATTGTCATCAGAAAATGGACAAAAGCCACTGAAGATGCTTCATAAATTAAAAAAACAAAATACATATGGCAAAAAACAAACTGACTTTCATTTAATTACAAAGACAGAACATACATCTGTGAATCTGCATCTAGTGTCTAGGTACCATTTATCTCACAAAATTTTGTAAATAATTTTTGATAGCACTGTACCATGAACATCACCAAACTCATAGACAATTCATGATGCATTTGTAGCAAGTAATAGTCTGTTATTCAATGACAGTAACATCCTGAGAAACAAGTGTTCACTTGTAGGAATGGTCCTTTCTTTACAATAATCTTAAAAGTGATGATGTTTATGATAACCAGACACACAATATAATTCAGTATTTTTATTAGACCCCAGACTTCATACTTATTGTGAAGGAAAGGAAATGTAGAAAAGAAGGAAGATGGAAAGATAGGTGGAAAGAAAGAGGCAAGCAGAAAAAGGTTGCTAAACTACTAGGTACCAGCAGATTGATTTAAAAATGATTGTTTCAAATGTCGGTATTTAAGACATATATTTGAACTTCTTATTGGACTATATACATAGTACTACTGATAAACAAATAAAAGTAAAAATGATGCCCATATTCTAGCTTTTGGAACTATTAGTTATTTCCTCAAACTCGCTATAGGTGGATTCCTCTCACACTGGGGCCTGAGTGACCTGCCTTTCTCTTTTAACCTTCCCTGCTTGAGGAAGGAACTGATAGTTCCAAAACCTAGGATAATGTTATCATTTTTACTTTGATTTGCGTCTGCTAACAATGCCAAATTGTCACCTCCTGAAGGTAATGGCCAGAATTTCTGTCTCATAATTCCTCATGAAGCCCATACCCACCACAGTATTGCAAGTTTATATGCCAAGTAGCTCTTCAGATGATAAAGAGGTTGAAGAAATGTATGATGAGTTAACAGAAATTATACAGAGAGTTAAAGATGATGAAAATTTAATTGTGGTGGGGAGTGGAATGCGACAGTAGTTAAAGGAAGAGGACTTGTAGAATTTTGCACAGAACATAATTTAACGATCGCTAATTCTTGGTTTAAGAATCATAAAAGAAGGCCGTGTATGTGGAAGAGACCTGGAGACACTGAGGGGTTTCTGATTGATTATATAATGGTAAGACAGAGATTTCAGAGCCAAATTTTAAATTGTAAGACATTTCCAGGGCTGAATGTGGACAATCTATTGAACAGTGGTTTGAAACTGAAGAAACTGCAAAAAGGTAGGAAATTAAGGAGATGGGACTTGGATAAGTTGAAAGAATCACAGGTTGTTGAGTTTCAGAGGGAGCATTAGGCAATGATTGAAAAGAACTTGGGAAAGGAATACAAAAGATGATGAATGGGTAGCTTTGAGAGATGGAATAGTGAAGACAGCGGAGGATCAGATAGGTGAAAAGACAGGGCCTAATAGAATTCCTTGGATAACTCAAGAGATATTGAATTTAACTGATGAAATGAGAAAATACAAAACTGCAGCAAATGAACCAAATGAAGCGGAATACTAATGTCTAAAAAATGAGACTGATAGGAAGTGCAAAAAGGCTAAGCAGAAATGGCTAGAGTACAAATGTAAAGATTTAGAAGCACATATCACTAGGGGATGAGGCAATACTGTCCTATGATTTCCCATAGAAGATAGGTTAAGGAAGGCTAAAACATACATTTATAGTATTTGTAGACATAGAGAAAACTTTTGACAATGTAGACTGGAATACTCTCTTTGAAATTCTGAGGGTAGCAGGGGTAAAATACAGGAAGCAAAAGGCTATTTACAATTTTTACAGAAACCAGACAGCAGTTATAATAGTTCAGGGGCAGTTAGGGCAAGAAGTAGTTGAGACCATAGAGAGAGTCCAAGAGATGAATACAGTAAGCAGAATCAGAAGGATGTATGCTGGAGTAACTGTTCAGGGATGAAGAAGCTTGCACAGGATAAAGTAGCATGGAGAGTTGCATCAAACAAGTCTTAGAAGTGCATTATTGCTAAGGAAGTTATGGACAATGTGGTCCAAGCACCCATCCATGACCTCTTGCAACTATATTTTTCTTATAGATTTTATCCCCTGTCATATTCCGGCTTTGTATGAAGAAGAGCATGTAAAGAATTTGGAAATTAAGGGAAAGGCACTGACTTATTAAATTTTTATGTTAGACTGTGAGTTATTGTTATCTTATGCTGTCAGGAAAGGAATGAGCCCGGGAAGAAAAAGATGTAGAGTCAACTCATGGTGTACCACACAGCTTTAATTTGTCTGTAAGTAGATGTCTGAGACTTGAAACAATCTCTGTAATCATATAGTTTAATTTGATCAAAGCACCTATGCCTGGGTTTCAGGCAGGATCCCACATTTTGTTCAATGCCAAGATACTATTCCAATACAGTTGGAGAACCTCTGCAATGCTGAGGCATGAATGGGAATTTGGATTGAGGAAGGAGGCATGCTAGGATAGTCCATGCAGTTTTGCAAAGGCACTTGCCAGGATGCCATAGTGGTTAGTGCATCTGCCTAGTGAGCAGGAGGCCCAGTTAAAAAAAAATGGCTCTAAGCACTATGGGACTTAACATCTGAGGTCATCAGTCCATTAGACTTAGAACTACTTAAACCTAACTAACCTAATGACATCACACACATTCATGCTTGAGGCAGGATTCGAACCTGTGACCATAGCAGCAGTACGGTTCCAGACTGAAGCTCCTAGAACTGCTCGGGCACAGCAGCTGTCAGACCCAGTTACTAGTCTGGGTGTTGGTACAAATTTTCATTCACTGCTTCAATATTTATATATACATCATAAATGTTTAAGACTTTGAAAGGTCTCTAGAACCATATAGTATCATTTTTCTCATTTGTAGCTCTTTCTTTTCCTATTTACCCTTTTCTTCATCGTGCATTTTTCTCCACGTTTTCTTGAAATTTTTTGATTTCTGTGGCTTTTTTCATTTCTCATGTTGCATTTGTTTTGTAACCTGTATCATATTTTTGTTTATATTTATATATTAACACTAGACTGGTGAAGTTTCTGACCTTCCTGAAATGGCAGAAAGGAATCGTTTTACCTCACATACAATAATTTCACATGTGACTTAAAGTAGTCCTTTATTTTAATGTATGCTAATCTCTACATTTTTGTATTATAAAAATAATTTTGCAACATGATGATTACTATATTAATGACTTATTTCAACAACAAAATATCTTACATGTTTGTTGTTGTTAATGCTAACAATTTTCCTAGACTGTAAACTTTCCTTTATTAGCTATTCATAGAATGTCCTAACACGTTTGATATATATATCCATATTATACTCACATGTGTTCCATACATGGCTTTATTCTGCTTTTTACTCAAGTCATGGGAAACTGCTAAAAGCACTTAACCCAGGTTTTTTGTGCACATTTTCTGCACTTGGCCTTGAGGCACTTTACACAGTTGTCACTGGTATTGTTGCCCTTGCAGAGGCTGGTCTGGAACTTCTTCTGCTTTCTAGATAATTTTTGATGTGTATCCTTTTCCTTTGTCTCTTCTTCTTCTTCTTCCTCCTCTTTTATTCCCTTTAGTTCATTTGCCAGCTCTAGTACAAACTTCTTCTTTACTATTTTCTTGTTTGTTACTATTTTGAAGATGACCCATGCATTTATTGTCACCATGTCCAAGATGATGTAAAGACATGCCATCTCCTTACATGCAGTCTTTGTAATACATTTTCAGGTAATTAAATCAACCCGCTTTGCTGCATTGTACTATGTTATGTTTACTTATTGATACTTTAGCATGCAGCGTACTAAGAAGAATGACATTTTTATTCTTCTTTCCTTGATCGTAGTATCATAGTGCAGTCTGTGTTGCCAGTCATGCACAGGGTGGTGGTGGAGGATATTATATATTTGACGTCCTTACCTCATCAGGAATTTTGTGATGTACTGTATTTTGCTCACTGTACCAACTAAGGGAGTTTTCTTTTCTTCAAGCTTCTTAGCCAGGTGAAGAGATATGAAGAAGTTGTCTGTTGTCACATTTCTTCCTTGATTCAGAAATATCCCCATGAGACATGACATAATCTCCTATTGGTTTCTTCTCTGTATGCATTCCTCTTTTCTGAGTTATGGGGAAGCATTATGTACATACTTTGTTGTCACAGTGGCAGCAGTCCAGAATTTGAGACCATTTTTTTCTGGTTTATTGGTGAAAATTTGAGTGAACCTGCATCTTTTTTTGCTTGGTAATAGTTGCTCATCCACAGTTATATTTTCTCCAGGATGGTAAGAATGAATACTGTTTTCAGTAAACCTTCCCCACATTTCAGACGCAAGAGTTGAATTTGTTGGGTGGAGGCAGACAGCTCGGTTTGATTTTTCATCACAACAGAGAAATCCCAGATGTTCCTGAAATCTGTTTTGGAAATAATGTCCTTGATGAAAGTAAGCCCCCAAGGATGAGACCAGAGATTACCCACAGACATACCTGTTGTACGTATGACACCCTGAGCATGCATGATGGCTATCAATTTTTCTAGTTCCTCAAGCGACATGGTCCAATCATTGTTTTTTAGTAAGTTTCAAACATTCGATTCTTTGTTTTCTTTTTGCTTCATCAAAAATAAGACAGAAAGAACTGATTAAAGAGTCGTCAACACATTGAAAAGTGTAAGGAGTGGTATCACCTCTCTCCATTAGAAAGTTTGCAGCCGACGTTCATCCAGAATATGAAAAATTGTTGATCTCCCATTCAGTTCTACCATTAGTGACCATTTTTCTAGAGGAACTCACTTGGGCCTACTGTGGTGGATGAGATGAGGATTGGCATAGATCAGTGTCCTCCACTAATCCCTCTTCATTCACAATGTCTTCATCTCCATCTTCACTTGTCTGTGGCACAAAATCATTTTCATCATCACTGAAGTCAATTTCCAAATCAGTATCAAAATTCTCTAAGAGACATAACAGTTCTTCATCAGAAAGTCCACGTTGACAATGTTGTTGTTGTTGTGGTCTTCAGCCCAGAGACTGGTTTGATGCTACATGTTCTAAAATATCTTTCACAGACAAGTAATACTCAAGGTCTAGTGTGAGACTGATTTGTAATACAATATGGGTTGAAACCCTCAAGTTCGCAGGTTTCCTTAACAGAGAACAATAGTCAGGAAAGCTACAGCTTGTTGCCAACAAGGAGATCACTTGATTCACAGACATACTGGTGAGAAAGGGGCCAGAAATTGTCATCATGTTACGGAACATCTTGAGGAGGAATGTTTACGTCTGACATCAGCTTGTACCAGCCTAAGACTGCACGCCTATTATGGATTAGCATATTTCATGCAGAGTTAACAATTTTTTGTGAAAGTTCATTATAGATATAGCTGTCTTTAAAAACAGTGTTAATTTGTATAAAAGACTGTGAAATTAATTTAAAGCTGTTGTGATACAATGAAATGAGCAAAAGGAAGGTTGCTACTAGAGTCACTATCATCAGATTGTGATTGTCATTAAAGCAGTGACTCAGAATGCTTTTCCACCCTTGCAAACACTGCAAACCTTTAATGCAGGTGGCAATGACCCAACTCGCAGACAATGAAACTGCACTAACACTACGTTACATGATCAATAACTTTGCATACAGACTGCATATTCTGCTTTTTTCCAAGGATGATTTTGAGCAGGAATATGTTGCACTTCTGCAGAAATCTGGTTGAAAATCAGTGTTAAAGGTCTTGAAAATGCCAAAGTAAACTTAAAATTCAGGAAATGGTGTAAGATGGTATTATTAATGACAAAAAGGAGTTGTATTGAGAGGATAAGACTTGCATTGTGACTGACAAAAATGAATGTAAAAGTGGGAAAATGTAAAATGCGGGGACATAAGAAAGGGATTTTACTGTAGCTACTTCCTCATTTGTTGCCTCAGCTCTGACTCCATTCTTCCATACCTTCATCAGCATTTTAGCACTCTGCTATGAGACTACATTATTGTTATGGGCTGCAGTAAATAGTGTAAATAAATATTAATTATTCCCCCAGGGAGAAAAAGTGTCTGAGTGGTGGCAAGCTTGTGGATGTACTCAGCACCCAGTGCATGGAGTGGAATATGAACATATAGTTCAGAAGCTTACACATGGTGGAAATATTGTATATTTAATGGTAACAAAGAGACTTAATCTCTTTTACAGTATTCACGATGAAACTAGTATCAGTGCCCATGAGACAGTTGTAGCAACAATGATTAACAAAGTGGAAATGGCAGCTAAAACAATTATAAAATTTTACGTGTTCAATAAACTAAATAAATATGGAATAGTGTCATGTCTCAAGGAGAATCTTGAAACATTTACCTAGCAGGGCAGTTCATGAACGACCCTATATGATATACTGTTTCTGTTGGCAAACATCTTAAGAAATAGTGACCAGTGCACAATAAAAGTAAAACAAAATATAGGAATATTGATAGTGAAATGCTGAATGAAATGTATTTGGCTTTCAGAGGGGCAATTTGTGAACTTCCATTGACTTCCTTGCCAGAATCTTCTGACAAAACCCAAACCAATTCAGCTCATATGCAAATGATGTGAGTGACACCAAAGTTAATGTTCATACACACATGGATGACACAGGAATTTAAATTGGGAGGTAAAAATACTGAACTCCACCTTCAAATGTTCCTTTACAGAGAAAGATCTGAGAGTATTGCCCCAATTTAATTCTTGCACTGCAGGAATGCTGCGTGGAACACTTATGAGTGGAATACAGTCACTTACAATAAACAAGGGTCCAGGGCTCTATGGAACCTCTGTACTGGCACAAGCTGAGCCAAATGGACGTGAGAGCAGTGGTAGCAGCAGCATTTGTCTATACACAGTAATTTAGCTTTGTTTCTGTTTCTTTTGTGTGCTTCTCCAAACAAGTGAACTATACCTGTGTATTTTACTGTGTAGACTAGCGGTTAGCAAATTACTATTTACTTTTTATTTTTACACAAGTCTTCACGCATACCCTTGTGTAAGGCAGCTTTCTATTGTAATTGTTCCACTGCCAGAAGCTCCATGTCACACCACTAGGTTTAAATCTCATACTGGTACACAGTGTATAGTTTAGATCAGTGCATTCTAGTTTGCATACTTATCTCATACAGTAGCTTTTTGGTAAGCAGAATTTTTAGTAACAGGTAACTGTACATACATCTAATTCAGTAGAGAAATTTATTCTGTTTAAGAGCTTGCCATCTCAGGGTATAGCGAGAAATCTGCAGAGCAGTTTTTAGTGCTTCTTCATTCTCACCGTTCTGTTCTGCATACATTCCAAACTAGTAGCTATTCGAGATCTTATATCTATTTTTTACCCACTATGATATGTCTAGGGAATTTGCTTGTGTCGGGGGACACAAAGAGAATTAGCTGCTGTCCTTAAACAGCTGGAAGCTGTATTCGCTACCGTCAGCATGCTCCAGGCTAATTCTCAAAGTTGCGGTGACATTGGGACGTGGGTGATGAGAAGTGTGACACCTTTCGTGCAATTGGAATCCCCTGGTGACCCAGGTGTCACTGCATCATCTGATACACATCATCTGACTGGTCTGTCCTCACTTGAGAGTGAATGGCAGGCAGTGGTGGGTTCACATGCCACAGGACGGAAGGTGAGAGAGGGAGTGGGTCCTGCGGCTGGCTCCCTATGACTTAGCAACAGGTATGAGGTGCTACCCAGTGTTCATGACAACTCTGAGCCAGCACAGGATGCTTCTCCTGTTGGGCCAGCAGCTGATTTTCCTGCCCATTGCAGAGGTTGGATGTGCTTGTCATTGGGAGCTCCTATGTTAGACGGGTTATGGAACCCCCATAGAAATAGCAGGCAAGAAGGAAAGAGTGCCAGTGTACAATTGGTATGTTTGCCAGGGTGGGTCTCGTCTGTGTATGTGGAGGAGGCCCTGCCCTGTTGAGAACACTGGGCGCTACCAGCTGCATATAGTGGCACATATCAGTACAAATGACACCTGCTACTTGGGTTCTGAGGGCATCATTGGCACCTTTCCATGTGTAGTTGATTTTGTGAAGACAACTAGCATCACACACAGGGTGCAGGCTAAGCTGTCTATTTGTAACATTGTACCCAGGGTCGATCACAGTCCTCTGGTTTGGAGCAGAGTGGAAACTAGCAGGTCAGACGACTGTGCGACGGTATCAGATGTGAATCTCTCAACCTCCGCTATGGTGTGCAGAACTGTAGGGTTCCCCTCAATAGATCAGGTGTGCACTACACACAGAAAGCAGCTGCTAGGGTAGTCGAGTCTGTGTGGTAGGCACACGGGGCTTTTTTAGGTTAGAGGAACCCTCCCTTGGATTAAAGATGATTTGCCTGATAAATTAGTCACAATGTCATCAGAGTATGTTTGTCCACACAGATCAGAGACAGAAAAGGTTAATAGCATTTTAGTAAACTGCAGGAACATCCAATGAAAGGTCCCAGAATTAGTATCGTATACTGAAAGTTATAATGCACAGGTAGTATTTGGGACAGAAAGTTGGTTGAAACTGGACGTTCATGACAATGAAATCCTAAGTTAAGACTGAAATATTATCATAAGTATTGGTTAGTTGCCAGTGGTGGTGGCATGTTTATTACAGTAAAGATTTCAATAAAATATAGCAAGGTTATCACAGATTCTGATTGTGAATTAATCTGGGCGAAGTTAAGTGTCAAACATTGGTCAAAAATGGTAATTGGATGCTTTTATAGACCACCTGGGTCAGGAGCTCTACTCATAGAGTGCTTCAGACAGAAATTGCAGAATATTGTTAATAACTTTACTGATCATGCCATTGTAATACGGGCTGACTTCAACTTATAGATTGGGAGTATCATGCTATCAAAACTGGTGCCAGAGGCAAGGATTGTTCTGGATATCTTTTCCAAAAATAAGTTTGAGCAGATAGTTAGAGAACCAACTCGTGAGGGCAACATCTTAGACTCCTTCTACACAAACAGACCTGAATTTATCAAATCAGTTAACGCAGAGGAATGTCTCAGTGATCATAAGGCTGTGATAGAATGTATGACAATGGGTCTTACAAAGAATGTTAAGAAAGGTAGGAAGATATATTTGCTTAGCAAGAGTGACAGGATACAAATTTCAGAATATCTGAGCAGTGAGCATCAAATATTTGGTGATGAGGATGAAGATGTGGAGGACAAATGGGAAAAATTCAAAGGCATCGTGCAGTATGCTATAGACAAGTACATTCCAAGTAAGGTTGTAAGGGATGAGAAAGACCTACCATGTTAGGAAACTGCTACCTAAACAAAGAGAACTTCATCTCAAATTCAAGAGAAGTAAAAATGTAGTTGACAAAGAAAAGCTGAACGAAGTGAAATGAAGGTAAGGAGAACAATGAGAGAAGCTTTCAATGACTTTGAAAGTAAAACTTGGTCAACTGATGCGAGTAAAAATCTTATGAGGTTTTTGTTGTATATAAAATCAGTAAGTGGATCAAAATCATCTATTTATTCACTCAGTGACCATACTACACCAAAATGAAAGGTAATAGAGAAAAGACCAAAATACTAAATTTGGTCTTCCAAAATTTGTTCATTGTGGAAGATCATAACATGGTCCTTCATTTCAATCATTGTACAGACAGCAAAATGTCAGATACTGAGACAACCAGCCATGGAATACAAAAACAACTACAATCACTTAGTAGCAGAAGGGCGTCAGGACCAGATGAGACACCGATAATATTCAACAAATATTATGTGAAAGAACTTGATCCCTTTCTAGCATTATTTTATTGTCAGTCGCTTGAGCAATGAAGGGCACCTACTGACCGGAAAGCAGCACAGGACATTCCATTTTTTAAGAATGGCAGACGCACACAATTATAGACCTATGTCATTGACTACAGTCTGTCATAGAATTATGGAACATGTCTTGTTGTTGTTGTTGTTGTTGTTGTTGTTGTAGTCTTCAGTCCTGAGACTGGTTTGATGCAGCTCTCCATGCTACTCTATCCTGTGCAAGCTTCTTCATCTCTCCGTACCTACTGCAGCTTACATCCTTCTGAATCTGCTTAGTGTATTCATCTTTTGGTCTCCCTCTACAATTTTTACCTTTCGAGCTGCCCTCCAATACTAAATTGGTGATCCCTTGATGCCTCAGAACATGTCCTACCAACCGATCCCTTCTTCTAGTCAAGTTGCACCACAAACTCCTCTTCTCCCCAATCCTATTCAATACCTCCTCATTAGTTATGTGATCTACCCATCTAATCTTCAGCATTCTTCTGTAGCACCACATTTTGAATGCTTCTCTTCTCTTTTTGTCCAAACTATTTATCTTCCATGTTTCACTTCCATACATGGCTACACTCCATACAAATACTTTCAGAAATGACTTCCTGACTCTCAAATCTATACTCGATGTTAACAAATTTCTCTTCTTCAGAAATGCTTTCCTTGCCATTGCCAGTCTACATTTTATATCCTCTCTACTTTGACCATCATCAGTTGTTTTGCTCCCCAAATGGCATAACTCCTTTACTACTTTAAGTGTCTCATTTCCTAATCTAATTCCCTCAGCATCACCCGACTTAATTCGACTGCATTCCATTATCCTCATTTTGCTTTTGTTGATGTTCATCTTATATTCTCCTTTGAAGACACTATCCATTCCGTTTAACTGCTCTTCCATGTCCTTTGCTGTCTCTGACAGAATTACAATGTCATCGGTGAACCTCAAAGTTTTTTTTTTCTTATCCATGGATTTTAATACCTACTCTGAATTTTTCTATTGTTTCTTTCACTGCTTGCTCAATATAGAGATTGAATAACATCGGGGAGAGGCTACAACCCTGTCTCACTCCCTTCCCAACCACTGCTTCCCTTTCATGTCCCTCGACTCTTATACCTGCCATCTGGTTTCTGTACAAATCGTAAATAGCCTTTCGCTCCCTCTATTTTACCTCTGCCACCTTCAGAATTTGAAAGAGAGTATTCCAGTCAACACTGTCAAAAGCTTTCTCTAAGTCTACAAATACTAGAAATGCAGGTTTGCCTTTCCTTAATCTATCTTCTAAGATAAGTCGTAGGGTCAGTATTGCCTCACGTGTTCCAATATTTCTACGGAATCCAAACTGATATTCCCCGAGGTTGGCTTCTATTAGTTTTTCCATTCATCTGTAAAGAATTCGTGTCAGTATCTTGCAGCTGTGACTTATTAAACTGATAGTTCAGTAATTTTCACATCTGTCAACATCTGCTTTCTTTGGGACTGGAATTATTATTTCGCCTGTGTAATACATCTTGCTCACCAAATGGTAGAGTTCTGGAAGGGTTGGCTCTTCTTAGGCTATCAGGAGTTCTAATGGAATGTTGTCTACTCCTGGGTCCATCTTTTGCCTTAGGTCTTTCAGTGCTCTGTCAAACTCTTCATGCAGTATCATATCTCCCATTTCATCTTCATCTATGTCCTCTTCCATCACCATGATACTGCCCTCAAGTACATCGCCATTGTATAGACCCTCTATACACTCTTTCCACCTTTCTGGTTTCCCTTCTTTGCTTAGTACTGATTTTCAGTCTGAGCTCTTGATATTCATACAAGTGGTTCTCTTTTCTCCAAAGGTCTCTTTAATTTTCCTGTAGGCAGTATCTATCTTACCCCTAGTGAGATAAGCCTCTACATCCTTACATTTGTCCTCTAGCCATCCCTGCTTAGCCATTTTGCACTTCCTGTCGATCTCATTTTTGAGATGTTTGTATTCCTTTTTGCCTGCTTCATGTACTGCATTTTTATATTTTCTCCTTCCATCAATTAAATTCAGTATCTCTTCTGTTACCCAAGGATTTCTACTAGCCCTTATCTTTTTATCTACTTGGTTCTCTGCTGCCTTCACTACTTCATCCTTGAAAGCTACCCATTCTTCTTCTACTGTATTTCTTTCCCCCATTCCTGTCAATTGTTCCCTTATGCTCTCCCTGAAACTCTGTACAACCTCTGGTTTAGTCCGTTTATCCAGGTCCTATCTCCTTAAATTCCCACTTTTTTGCAGTTTCTTCAGTTTTAATCTACAGTTCATAACCAGTAGATTGTGGTCAGAGGCCACATCTGCCCCTGGAAATGTCTTACAATTTAAAACCTGGTTCCTAAATCTCTGTCTTACCAATATATAATCTATCGGAAACCTGTCAGTATCTCCAGGCTTCTTCCATGTGTACAACCTTCTTTTATGATTCTTGAACCAAGTGTTAGCTATGATTAAGTTGTGCTCTGCAAAATTCTACGAGACGGCTTCCTCTTTATTTTCTTACCCTCAATCCATATTCACGTACTACGTTTTCTTCTCTTCCTTTTCCTACTACTGAATTCCAGTCACCCATGACTATTAAATTTTCGTCTCCCTTCACTATCCAAATAATTTCTTTTATCTCATCATACATTTCATCAGTCCCTTTGTTATCTGCAGAGCTAGTTGGCATATAAACTTGTACTGCTGTAGTAGGCGTGGGCTTCGTGTCTATCTTGGCGACAATAATGCATTCACTATGCTGTTTGTAGTATCTTACCCACACTCCTATTTTTTTTAAACGTTATTAAACCTACTCCTGCATTACCCCTATTTGATTTTGTATTTATAACCCTGAACATGTTTTATGCTCAAGAATTATGACGTTTTTGGAGAATGAAAATCTCCTCTAAAAAATCAACGCGGATTCCACAAACAGAGAGCCTGTGGAACTCAGCTCACTTTGTTCCTCCATGAGATCTACAGCACCGTAGACAATGGGACTCAGGTTGATGCCATGTCTCTTGACTTCAGGATGGCATTTGACATCATCCCACACTGTTGTTTAATGAAAAGCATATGAGCTTATCAATTACTGGAACAGATTTGTAACTGGATTCAAGATTTCTTTGCACCTAGAACTCAACACATTGCTCTTAACAGAACAAAATCAACATATGTAAGGTAATTTCCAGAGTACTCCAAGGAAATGTGGTAGAACTGTTACCATTTACAATATATATAAATGATCTAGTAGAAATGTCAGATGCTCTTTAAGGCTGTTGCAGATGTTGTGGTTGTCTATAACCAAGTAGTGCTGCCAGAAGATAGTAAAGACTTGCAGAATGACCTCCAGAGAATTTATGGATGGTGCAGGCATTGCCATTTGACCCAGTTATACATTGCCATTTGACTATGTAATATATTGCACGTATACAGGAAAAGAAATCCACTACTGTGCTGCTACACTATTGTTGATCAACCACTGGAAACAGTATCTACTGTAAAATATGTAGGAGTAACCATCAAGAACAACCTTAAGTGGAATGATGAAATAAAACAAACAGTGGGAAAACCAGATGCCAGACTCAGATTCATTCGGAAGAATCTTAAGGAAATGTAACCTATCCGTGAAGAAAGTGGTGTATAAATTGTGTATTCGACCAGTTCCTGAGAATAGTTCATCTATCATGTAGGACTGACAGAAGAGGTAGAGAAAGTCCGACGAAGATTGGTGTATTCCGTCATGGGATTGTGTAGCCAGCATTAGTGCATTACGAGGGTGCTCAACAAACTCCATTGCAGACATTACAAGAGAGATGTTGTGCATCACAGAGAGATTTACTACTAAAATTTCAAAAGACCACTTTCTGGAAAGAATCAGACAACATATTACTTCCCCAATGTACACCTCGTGCAATGATCATGAGTAGAAAATTTGTAAAATTAGAGCCAATACAAAGGCGTACTGACAATCATTCTTCCCACATGATATTCACCAAATGGGACCAGGTGGAGGGCTCAGTTAGTGGTACAAAAGTACCCATCAACACACACCATTAGGTGGCTTGCAGAGTATGGTGTAGATGTAGATATAGATTCTAACCAGAATTTGCATATGAATTAGTTGTGGTTTTAACCACATTATATTGTAGATCACTCGAACAAAAATCTGTGCCCATTAGTTGGAAAAAAGCACAGGTCACACATGTCTACAGGGATGGTGACAGAAATCATCCATAAAGCTGCCATCCAGTATCTGTGATATACTTCTTTTGCAGAATCTTAGTATATATTCTGAGCTCATCTCTAGTAAGGTATCCCAAACAGTATGAACTTTTGTGTACTAACCAACATTGATTCCAAAAACATTGGTTATGCAAAATCCAACTTGCACTTTTATCACATGACAAATTGAAAATGAGGCATCAAGGCAGTCATGTAAATGTGGAATTACTTCAGTACAAGTGTTTGACTGTGTAATACACCCACACTTGCCAACAAAAGTGTGATTATGTTAGATATAAAAAGCTATGCCTTTGCTGTTTTATAGGTTCTTTGCCATTACATATTTAAGCATGTTCTGAATATTATGTGTGTGCATTAGTACAATAAAACATTTCTGTGTGCTGCTTCAAACTACAATTGCTTTACTTAACCACTTTACTGAATATTAAAGCAAAAAACAAGTTATGCTGTCAGTAAATGCAATTTACTAAAAATTACTAGGCAGAAAACAGCAGTCCTCTTTGATGCAGGCTTACCAAAAGCATATGGGTCAAGGCAGCAAAGCAGCCTCTATAGCTGCTTGCCTCATTAGTAGTTTACCTACAAAAATATTTAAAAAGCATGACACAAGAAGAAGCATAAGAAAACCAAATCTACGGCATTGAAGAATAGGCATAAATGGAATAAGAAAAACATTGAATGCATACTGACAGGTTACTGTGAGCAGAGTGAGGCATATCAGCTAGTCCAACCCAATCAGTGAAAATTAATGAAAGCAAGAGATGCGATATTTAAAGAAAATACTGCTCAGAAAAATGTTAATAATAGTGTCTAAAAAGTCTCAGGAACCAGTAATCATTTCCAAAATTATGCAAGATTTATTTTATCTAATAAAAGCAGCTCTGATAAAAGCAACTCAGAAGATTTAGATTCATCAGGTGCAAATAAAAATTCTGTATCCTTACAAACAAAGTCAAATGCATAGAAGATCATCAAGAAATCCAAAGCTTATAAGGATGAATGGTAGTATATCCTGTTATTCTTCAGAGACAGAGAATTGAGATCATGATGATTAGAAGAGGCTTTACAAAGTAAAGAACTACATAATTGGCTTGAGCCAATTAAAGAAGAATTGCAGTCAAATGCTGAAAATCAAAAATGGAAAGAAGCAATTCTACATTCAGATAGAAAATCGATAGACACCAAATATATTTATAATACTAAAAAGAATCCCCAAGGACACATTTTTAAGTAAAACACACATCTAGCATTACAGACTGTGCACAAATGAAGTGTGTAAAGTATGAAGTGAATTATGCCTCAATGATTCACTACAATTCATTAACGTATCTGTTTGGTGTAACTTTTAAACATGACCTACATGTAGATCAATTAGAAATTGTAACAGCACTCCTGCAAAGTGATTTGAGAGAGGAAATTTTTGTTAAAATACGGGACACCGATTTTAACACTAGAACTTTTAAGGACAAAACTATCATGAGGCTTAACACTTCGTAGACCAAGCATGAGCGTACTCAGGCCACAACCTTGTGGTGTAAAGACCAAACCCAAGTATAGCTTGAGCCACGAATTTCTTGACATGCAAGCCATCTGTTGCTCAAAAGTGGACTACTTGCATATGAGAACAATGTGTAGACATCTCGCTAACTTCTAGGTCTTGACGCACGAGTCATGTATCACTCAAAAATGGACCATTGCGTATGAGAATGATGTATGGACATCTCAATGACTTCTACGTCTTGACTGGTGCTGCCTTCTGTTGTCAGTTTCTAGAATTATTTTGGAAGAAACATTACTGAACGCAATGGTTGCTGTCGCTAATGGCTGAGTCAATATGATCATGTTGATGTAATTTCATTGGTGTACTCAATATGTTTCATAGTTTGCGTAATTCTGCTACAAATCCATTTGTTTGATTTTTGAAGCTCAAGAGGAAGAAGTTGCTCAATAACTCATATCGCACTTCCTTCTCCTCCTCCTCCTCCCTCTCTCTCTCTCTCTCTCTCTTGAGCGGGGGGATGATTGTACTTCCCGTCATCACGATTTTAAAATTTGTAATCTATGAGGCATCCAGAAAGTAAGTGGTCTGTGATTTTTTGAGGACTGGCAACTTTGCACAGTAGTGGGGAATCCCCTGGCCAGAGTGAGCATTGCAGGAACACAATAGTACATTTTAGTGTTCAGTTGCATGGAAGATGTCAGTAAGAGTGTGGCCACATGCCGTGATCCACTTACTACTCATAGAAGGAGTAACACCTATGGAAATTTTTTCGCAGCTCAAAGTGGTTTACAGTGAAGGTGTTATGAAGAGAACAAGTGTGTGTAAGTGGTGTAGGGAGTTTAAGGAAGGTGAAACAAATGTTCGTGATGAACAGAGGACTGGAAAACCTTGCAATTTGACTGAAGAGTTGGTGCACAAAATTGAGGAAACTGTTCATAAAGACTGTCATTTGATAGTGGATGAAATTTGTGCAGTTCCACCAAAACTTACCAGAATTCTCTTACACAATACACTTGCAGAAACACCGGGATACCAGAAACTGTGCACAAGACGGGTCCCAAAACAGCTGACAGAGCAGCACGAGAAAAATTGGGTCAGTAGTGCCTGCGAGTTTCTTGAGCGACTTGAATTGGAATGTCAGGATTTTCTGAGCTCTATTTTGAATGTAGATGAAATGTGGATCACTCATTACAAGCCTGAGACAAAAAACAGTTATCATAGTGACATCAAACCATCTGCCAAAAAATTTAAAAACCTCTAGTTTGGGCCAAAAAAATCACTGCCTCATTGTCTTGGGATTGAAAAGGCATAATGTTGGTCGAATTTCTGTCTCAGTGGGAGACCATTAAAGAACAACAATATCGTGAGACACACCCCCTCCTCAAAAAAAAAAAAAAAAAAAAAAAAAAAAAAAAAAAAAAAAAAAAAATGCAATGTATCACTCACACAGGGATTCTAAGGAAAAGATTTGAATAACTATAGCACACACCGTTCAAACAATAATTCTTCCTGCACTCCATACATGAATGGAACTGAAAGAAACCCTAATAACACATACAGTGGGATGTAACCTCTGCCAGTGCACTTCACAGTGGTTTGCTCAGTATGGATGTAGATGTAGACTGGTGTTCTTCCCCATTCCATTCATAATGCTTTACTGGCTTTGTGCATGTTGTGATTACTTTACTCCTATCTTTAGTACCTACAAGAGCAATAAGTAGGAGATGTAAACATATTCATAGGTATAATACATAATACTGCTTCCTGACACTTTTCAAACAGCTTTTATAGACTAATTGACATTTATCTAATCTGATTTCAGGTTACTCAGCATTTCCATAAAACTTGTCTGTTACTCAAACAAACTTGTGGCTATTACTACCACCCTTCTTTGCATATATTCAATTTTCCCTGTCAATCCTATAATGTATGAATATTCTAGATGGGTCATATTAGTGTTAACAGACTGCTTTTTCCCAGGATCTCACCAATGAATTGAAGTCTGCCACTTTCTTTACCTATTACTGAGATAGTGTGATCATTTTATTTTATACAACCAGAAACTGTCACATCCAGGTATTTGTATGACTTGACTGACTGCAGTTGTCACTCACTGATAATGTAATCATGTAGGAAATTACGTTTCTGCATGTCTGAAGTGCACAATTTAACATTTCTGAAAATTTAAAGCAAACTGCTAATCTTTACATCTATTTTAAATCTTTTTCAGATAGAGTTGCATACTTATGCAGCTTCATTATAGATAGCCGCATCATCTGAAAAATGCCTAATGTTACTATTAATATCATTTGGCAGATCATTAATGTACAACACAGGTTGCAACACACTTCCTGGGATACAACTGAAGTTATTTCTATGCCTGTTGATGATCCTCTATCCGACAAAAGAGGCTGCATTCTTCTTAGCAAGAAATTCCCAATCCAGTCACAAGTTGCATTTGATACCCAATAGAAACTGTTGTTTTCTGTTTTAATATTCAGTAAAATGATTAAGTAAATTGATCATGGTTTGAAGTAGCACAAAAACATATTTAATTGCATTAATGCACACATAATATTTACAATGTGCACATGAATGAGAAACAACATAAATGGAAATTAACATCAAAGACCTATATAACAGCAAAGTCATAGATTCTCATTTCTTGCACTCACACTAGAATAAATACCTAATAAAATAAAACTTCAGTCCACCTTCATTACTCATTTGATGATGTCTTGTTTTTGCAAATGAATCAGTTAACATATCAGCAAGCATCTGTTCCATTGGAATTTGTTCCCCTATAACTTAAGCTGAGTCTATATTTTCTGTAATAAAATGACATTTGATAATTTTCATTCTTCCACTGCAGCCACTTGTTGCATAAATCAACAGCATCTTTGTTATCACAATAAAGTTTAATGGGGTCACTTTTGGGGAATGGAGAGATCTCCTTTTTTATCTTCTGTGGCCAGGGTGCTTCCTGACAAGTTGAGGTCATCAGCAAGTATTCAGCCTCAGTAGTTGATGAACATAATGTGGGTTGTTTCTAGCTGCTTCAGAAAATAATAGCTCCTTTTGATTTAAACAAAAAACCAGTGATTGACTTCCGGTTCTCTTTGCCTCCCGCCATCATTATATCCAGTGACATTTTTATTCTCTTCCCTAGAAAATTGCAGCTTGTCCTTACCCACTTTCAAGTACCTTGGATTATTTGGACTGCCTGCCAGTGAGGCATGCCTGGATCATTGTTGAAGTGATTTACAACTGCAATAGCACACACAAGGTCATGTCTGGTTCCCAACTGCATGTGCATTGAACTGCTTATATTTTTTCTGTAGGGAATATTTCTCATTTTCCCCCATCATCTTTCTTGGGGCTCATATCACATGTAAGCATTTTATTGTTGTTGACACTGGATAACAATCCTTTATGCGTATTTATTTCATATTTGGTCTACGTAGCGAGACTGATCCATCCATAATAGGCCCCTTTTTTAATCTCATACTTCTTCTAGCTGTATCAATCTAAATTGCCCTTTAATTTTATTTTTGACGGTTTCCTTTTCTTGCATGTTATCACTGAAAATTAATATACCATCAACACAATTTGCAACAATCAATATGTTACTACCATTACCCTTCTGATAAACACATTGATTTGTGGTACTTGTAGAGTTCAAGGGTGCTTCAGTTAGCTTTATATTCCAATTGCAACTAGCTTATTTTAGTACACAAACTGCTTTATTGAAGTGTTCATCTACATCTACATTTATACTCCGCAAGCCACCCAACGGTGTGTGGCGGAGGGCACTTTACATGCCACTGTCATTACCTCCCTTTCCTGTTCAAGTTGCGTATGGTTCGCGGGAAGAACGACTGTCTGAAAGCCTCCGTGCGCGCTCTAATCTCTCTAATTTTACATTCGTGATCTCCTCGGGAGGTATAAGTAGGGGAAAGCAATATATTCGATACCTCATCCAGAAATGCACCCCCTTGAAACCCGGCGAGCAAGCTACACCGCGATGCAGAGCGCCTCTCTTGCAGAGTCTGCCACTTGAGTTTGTTAAACATCTCCGTAATGCTATCACGGTTACCAAATAACCCTGTAATGAAACGCGCCGCTCTTCTTTGGATCTTCTCTATCTCCTCCGTCAACCCGATCTCGTACGGATCCCACACTGATGAGCAATACTCAAGTGTAGGTCGAACAAGTGTTTTGTAAGCCATCTCCTTTGTTGATGGACTACATTTTCTAAGGACTCTCCCAATGAATCTCAACCTAGTACCTGCCTTACCAACAATTAATTTTATCTGATCATTCCACTTCAAATCGTTCCGCACGCATACTCCCAGATATTTTACAGAAGTAACTGCTACCAGTGTTTGTTCCACTATCATATAATCATACAATAAAGGAGCCTTCTTTCTATGTATTTGCAGTACATTACATTTGTCTATGTTAAGGGTCAGTTGCCACTCCCTGCACCAAGTGCCTATCCGCTGCAGATCTTCCTGCATTTCGCTACAATTTTCTAATGCTGCAACTTTTCTGTATACTACAGCATCATCCGTGAAAAGCAGCATGGAACTTCCGACACTATCTACTAGATTCATTTATATATATTGTGAAAAGCAACGGTCCCATAACACTCCCCTGTGGCACACCAGAGGTTACTTTAACGTCTGTAGACGTCTCTCCATTGATAACAACATGCTGTGTTCTGTTTGCTAAAAACTCTTCAATCCAGCCACACAGCTGGTCTGATATTCTGTAGGCTCTTACTTTGTTTATCAGGCGACAGTGCGGAACTGTATCAAACACCTTCCGGAAGTCAAGAAAACTAGCATCTACCTGGGAGCCTGTATCTAATATTTTCTGGGTCTCATGAACAAATAAAGCAAGCTGGGTCTCACACGATCGCTGTTTCCGGAACCCATGTTGATTCCTACATAGTAGATTCTGGGTTTCCATAAACGTCATGATACTCAAGCAAAAAACATGTTCTAAAATTCAACAACAGATCGACGTCAGATATAGGTCTATAGTTTTGCTCATCTGCTCGACGACCCTTCTTGAAGACTGGGACTACCTGTGCTCTTTTCCAATCATTTGGAACCTTCCGTTCCTCTAGAGACTTGCGGTACGAGGCTGTTAGAAGGGAGGCAAGTTCTTTCGGGTACTCTGTGTAGAATCGAATTGGTATCCCGTCAGGTCCAGTGGACTTTCCTATGTTGAGTGATTCCAGTTGCTTTTCTATTCCTTGGACACTTATTTCGATGTCAGCCATTTTCTCATTTGTGCGAGGATTTAGAGAAGGAGCTGCAGTGCGGTCTTCCTCTGTGAAACAGCTTTGGAAAAAGGTGTTTAGTATTTCAGCTTTACGCTTGTCATCCTCTGTTTCAATGCCATCATCATCCCGGAGTATCTGGATATGCTGTTTCGAGCCACTTACTGATTTAATGTAAGACCAGAACTTCCTAGGATTTTCTGTCAAGTCGGTACATAGAATTTTACTTTCGAATTCACTGAATGCTTCAGGCATAGCCCTCCTTACGCTAACTTTGACATCGTTTAGCTTCTGTTTGTCTGAGAGTTTTTGGCTGCGTTTAAACTTGGAGTGAAGCTCTCTTTGCTTTCGCAGTAGTTTCCTAACTTTGTTGTTGTACCACACTGGGTTTTTCCCGTCCTTCACAGTTTTACTCGGCACGTATCTGTCTGAAACGCATTTTACGATTGCCTTGAACTTTTTCCATAAACACTCAACATTGTCAGTGTCAGAACAGAAATTTTCGTTTAGATCTGTTAGGTAGCCTGAAATCTGCCTTCTATTACTCTTGCTAAACAGATAAATCTTCCTCCCTTTTTTTATATTCCTATTAACTTCCATATTCAGGGATGCTGCAACGGCCTTATGATCACTGATTCCCTGTTCTGCACATAGAGAGTCGAAAAGTTTGGGTCTGTTTGTTATCAGTAGGTCCAAGATGTTATCTACATGAGTTGGTTCTCTATTTAATTGCTCGAGGTAATTTTCGGATAGTGCACTCAGTATAATGTCACTCGATGCTCTGTCCCTACCACCCGTCCTAAACATCTGAGTGTCCCAGTCTATATCTGGTAAATTGAAATCTCCACCTAAGACTATAACATGCTGAGAAAATTTATGTGAAATGTATTCCAAATTTTCTCTCAGTTGTTCTGCCACTAATGCTGCTGAGTCGGGAGGTCGGTAAAAGGAGCCAATTATTAGCCTAGCTCGGTTGTTGAGTGTAACCTCCACCCATAATAATTCACAGGAACTATCCACTTCTACTTCACTACAGGATAAACTACTACTAACAGTGACGAACACTCCACCACTGGCACATATGTAATTGATGTATCTCCAAGAGTAATACATACTAAATAAAATACCAAGCTTCAAGATTTATTTTTCATGTTCGCTTCAGTTCTTTAACATGAGCCATATTCAGACAGTAAGTGCACTACATTTTTATAAATATTTTTTTTTAGAAAATGTCTACTTGAAGAAAATTACAGGATACTATAGATACACTTTTTGACTATATAATCACTATCCCATTCAATGCATATACCACATGTGGCACAAGCTTCTTTATGTTCTCCTCAAAGAACTCTCCTGCCAGCTCCTTTCTCCACTTCAGAACCTATTTCTGCAGCTGCTCGTTAGCTGAAAATTTAATTCCAATCACTTGTGCCTTCAGAGAGGTGAAAATATGACAATCTGAAGGTGCCAAGTCAGTGCCATACAGGGATGGTTCAAAACACCCCACCCTATGAGTCAGAAAGTGCCCCTTGGTGGCTAAGGCTGTGTGACTTCCCCTCCATTTCTTTATCACCACCACTGGTGATGCCCACTAAGATGCTGAAATAGGCCGAATGGTGTCAATGTCCTGTAGCCTACGCAATTTAACTGCAACGGCATCCCTCAGCAGATGCGGTACCAGTAGGCTCTGTGAAACGTAGGCTGCCCTGTTTAAGAGTGATAGGAACTTCAAGTCCCTTAGCTTTACCCAGTCCCTCTGGAAAAAAGTAGGAATATTTGTCACAAAGTCTTGAAATTTGGTCATGAAATTGCTGTGGGGGTATGTAAGAAGCTACCTGAAGCACATTGTCCACAAGAGAAAACCAAACATTTCAAATGCATCCATACCAATAATGTAGGTGACTCAAAAGATTCCAACACTGTAAAACAAACCATGTACATCTGACTTTTGCAGTGCACAGACAAACTACAAGTACCTAAGACTGGGATTGATCCACCATTGTATGCAGACAAAACTTTGATACAGGGAGACAACTGTGGAGAACTGAGGAGGTGATATGTGTGCTGGTTCAACAAGGTGGTAGTAGCTCCTGTATCCAATTGCCACTGCACCAGTAACCCTTCGATGAACACATCAATAAAAAATTTGTTTGCAGTCGACTAGACTGTAGAAAAACTGATGTCAGCTGTGATGGAACTTCATTTCGAAAGGACTGTGATGTAACTGTCGACATTGTGTACCCGACTTGACTTGTAAAAGGGTGTGATGATGCTGTCCACACTTGGAGCTTACCACATTAACTGCAAAACTGATGGCCTGATCTGAACCATTGCTACCTGACATTGACATAAATTCACAATTGAAAGCATTGTCTGGAGAATCATCATGGGAGTCTACACAACCACAACCAAGTGGGTTGGAGGCAGTGGTCTGGAACCCAGGACCTACCATGTCCCCTGTCATGGAAGATATGAGTTCTGATACTACTCACGGTGTAACTACTGATTGGTGTGTGGTGGCTTGTGACACGTTGGGGATATACCGGGGAACCAAATCCAAGTGCGGAAGTTCCAGCCCAGTTACTGACAACACATGGACATAGTTAGGGCTGGGAACCACTGAATTCACCTGAGCACTACTCCAAGAGACAGTATCGATGTCCATATGCTGCTGTGTGTGATTAGGCTTACTGGACTGACAACCAATTGAAACATGGCCCTGTTTTCTGCATGTAAAACACGTGTGTAGCATTACAGAATTGACAGTCCTTTCTGTTATGTTGGATGCCACACCATATACAAGATTTCTTATTGTCAGTACAGGAATTAGAGGAGAACCTAGACACTGTTTGAACTTGTTTACACGAAGTGCAGCGCGCAAGTATCACAAACTGGCGCAGTGTTTACTGCACTGACACTTGCTTTACATGCATGAGAACCACACCTTGTACTATTACATGACACACGGCAAAGAAATTCTGAAGACAGGTCCTGTTCCACATTGAAACTAACTTCATGACTGTCAGTAATATTTATTGCATCCTGGACGGAAGAATTTTGATGCCTTAGGATAGCTGCACATATTCTAGAGTCTGACAAGTTCTGCAGTATTGTGTCACGCAGCATTTGATCACAGAAATTTTTACCACAGTCATAATTACATTGACACTGTTGTAACAACCCATTTAGTTCCATGACCCACTGACAAGTCGAATGATTGGAACGTTTACGTAGATGAAAAAAATTGAACTGCGCAGCTGCTACTAACACTTGTTGTTCAAAATAGCTTTGTAGCAATAAGAGGATACGGTCCATTGACAGCTCTTCAGTATGGTAGTCAGGACTGAGTTTTAGACAAACGTACCACTTATGATGCATTATAGATGCCGAGCTGTGCCTCCAGCTGTTGTTTATATACATCCCATTCCTCTTGCTGTGGGTCAAACTCACGGAATGGAGGTATGACTGGAATTTATCATGAAGGCTGTGTTTGCTTTTGTTGCAGCTGAGTATTTAGGTAGACAGACAGTTTTAATGCCATAATCAACTTGTTGATTTGGTGAGCCTGAATTTTACAAATTTCAGTAACGGGAATGACAGGAACAGGTTCTTTCTGTTTTCACATTTTAATAAATCTCATGTGATGACTGTCACTAAGTATACTAGCATGAAAATTAAGAACAGGAGAACAAAATACACAAGCAACAGCAGAGAACCATGGAATAGGGCCTAAGTGCAATATGCTGTATTGAAAACGGAATATCTAAATGCCACACAAGAAGAGACAAAAACTACCATATCATTAGGAAAAAAAATCCAAATCCCTTAACTCATCACCAGAGGACTGACTAGAAGTGTGGGAAATTTATTGTGTCCCAGGAACAAACTACAAATGGAAAGTCAGAATCAATTACAAGTTAGAAGATTATTATGAAAACAAGGTGAAACATAATTCAGCGTAATCACTTGTGTCCAGGTCTGTAGCCCAAAGTTTATCTCCCGTGAACACTATTGAGTAACAGCATTGTGACTGAGAGGAGACCTGCTCCAAACTCCAGGAGGACCACCAGACGACCCCCTTCCTGGCCATGACAATGCAAATTAACCACATGGGGCTGCATCCTCATTGGCTCCCTCAACTCCAGCGGTATGACTGCTACATCCCTTGTAGTGCCCACACTGTGAGCACTTCGATGTATGCCACACTATTGCCACTGGAGCGTTGGTGCACAGTGCTCGAGAAGGCATGTCGTACATGCTGAGTCTGCACTGTATGAACGCATGATACAACAATTAATATAAAACATGAACAGAAAAGATCCCAGCACACTTCCCTGGGGCACATCCAAAGTTAGTTCTACATCTGATGATGACTCTCCATCCAAGATAACAAGTTGCTGCATCCTCCCTACCAAAAAGTCCTCAATCCAATCACAAAATTCACTTGATACCTCGTATGATCATACTTTTGACAATAAGCGTGGGTGTCGTACCGAGTCAAATGCTATTTGGAAATAAAAAAATACTGGATCTGTCTGATTGTCTTGAGCTAAAGCTTTTGGTATGTCATAGAAAAGTGCAAGTTGGGTTTCAAATGATCAGGGCAGCTCATTGATAAGGGCCAGAGGGGCCCAGCCCCACCAGAATTTTGTGATATAATTTTATTCTGCATTTTTTCCTCTTGAATATTACGTGAAACAGTTTGAGTATGACATGATTTTGGTGTAGCAGTATGAAATGATTTTGGTCTAGTGCAGGTGGCAGAGACTAGAGGTAATCAGATGCAGTTTCTGTAGCTCCGTTGCAGAAACACACAATGTTACTCTGTGGTGTCAGTAGCAGGGCCAAGTCTTGCTGCTGCTTTTCCTCACCACTCCCCCAGCCCATCATTCCACAGTGACAGAACTGTTTTCCTTTCCATACCCCACTCAGCCAAGAGCCAGTGCTCATGGCCCATATCCCCTCCCCCCACATTCCCGGCTCAGAAAACTGCAGTTGTAGCAACATGAACAATCCATTTCCCTTCCTCCACCTTGCCCCTGAAAGTAGAATGGCTTGGGGTCACCTCAGATGGGCCCAGAAGATGGACCGGCTCATGCGTACCCTCCTCCCCTGCACCTCAGTGAGCCCTGCTGTCTGGCACGTTACCAGTCTCGCACCTGTCCGCACTTTTACACAGTGCCTGGGGCCAACTGACATGAGCCTGTAACTAGAATTCTCATCTGCATCACTTAATGCACCTTCCTGTAGGCCAATGTGAAATGTCACAGACAGCAAATTTGACCATCTCTCAGTAGTGTTCCGTATTCTGGAGCTTTGTGGCTAAAAATGAAGTATTCATACAGTGATTTTAAAATTGATGGAGTGGATTGTTTGCTAAAAGAACCTTTAATTTATTAACAATGAAGAGAAGCTAGAAAGCAAGCAGTCATGTTCACATCAACCAAAAGGTTTCTTAATGTCTCAACCTGATGGAAAGAAGAACACGAGTTTCTGCAAAACACAGTTCTACAAAACTTTGCGTGTAACAGCGAGTGAAGAGAAACAAACTTTCATTTCTATTGTGTTTTATTT
Source organism: Schistocerca americana (assembly GCF_021461395.2). Classification (NCBI taxonomy): domain Eukaryota; kingdom Metazoa; phylum Arthropoda; class Insecta; order Orthoptera; family Acrididae; genus Schistocerca; species Schistocerca americana. The sequence continues at coordinate 686,879,696 of NC_060121.1, read as the reverse complement.
CAGGGTGGAAGATTGCGGACAACAATCAGCTGTAAGGATCTAAAGCATTTAAGCAAACAGATTAACGCACATGAAGAATACAGACTACATTTAGAAAATGCTTGTAAATACAAAATGTTTGGCACCATTAACATTGCTGCTCAGGTTGATTTAGCATATAAAATGTCAATTCAGAAACATAATGAACCATGAACCATGGACCTTGCTGTTGGTGGGAGGCTTGCATGCCTCAGCAATACAGATAGCCGTACTGTAGGTGCAACCACAACGGAGGGGTTTCCGTTGACAGGCCAGACAAATGTGTGGTTTCCAAAGACGGGCAGCAGCCTTTTCAGTAGTTGCAGGGACAACAGGCTGGATGGATGACTGATCTGGCCTTGTAACATTAACCAAAATGGCCTTGCTGTGCTGGTACTGTGAATGGCTGAAAGGAAGGGGAAACTACAGCTGTAATTTTTACCGAGAGCATGCAGCTTTAATGTATGGTTAAATGATGATGGCGTCCTCTTGGGTAAAATATTCTGGAGGTAAAATAGTCCTCCATTTGGATCTCTGGATGGGGACTACTCAGAAAGACGTCATTATCAGGAGAAGCAAAACTGGTGTTCTACGGATCGGAGCGTGGAATGTCAGCTCGCTTAATCAGGCAGGTAGGCTAGAAAATTTGAAAAGGGGAAATTGATAGGTTAAGGTTAGATATAGTGGGAATTAATGAAGTTTGGTGGCAGGAGGAACAAGACTTCTGGTCAAGTGACTACAGGGTTATTAACACAAAATCAAATAGGGGTAACACAGGAGTAGGTTTAATAATGGGAAAAAAAAGGTACACAGGTCAGCTACTACAAACAGCATAGTGAATGGATTATTGTGGCCAAGATAGACACAAAGCCCATGCCTACCAGAGTAGTACAAGTTTATAAACCAACTAGCTCTGCAGATGATGAGGAGATTGAAGAAATATATGATGATGTAAAAGAAATCATTCAGATAGTGAAGGGAGATGAAGATTTAATAGTCATGGGTGACTGGAATTCGATAGTAGAAAAAGAAAGAGAAGGAAAACTAGTCGGTGATTATGGAATGGGGGTAAGGAATGAAAGAGGAAACCGACTGGCAGGATTTTGCACAGAGCATAACTTAATCATAGCTGACACTTCATTTAAGAATCATGAAAGAAGGTTGTATATGTGGAAGAGGCCTTGATACACTGGAAGGTTTCAAATAGATTATACAATGGTAAGATAGGGATTTACAAACCAGGTTTTAAATTGTATGGCATTTCCAGAGGCAGATGTGGACTCTGACCACAATCTATTGGTTATGACCTGTAGATTAAAACTAAAGAAAGTGCAAAAAGGTGGGAATTTAAGGAGATGGGATCTGAATAAAACTGAAAGAACTAGAGGTTGCAGAGAGTTTCAGAGAGAGCATTAGGGAACGATTGACAGGAACAGGGGAGAAAATACAATAGATGAATAATCGGTAGCTTTGAGAGATGAAATAGTGAAGGCAGCAGAGGATCAAATAGGTAAAAAGTTGAGGGCTATTAGAAATCCTTGGGTAACAGAAGAGATACTGAATTTAATTGATGAAAAGAGAAAGTATAAAAGTGCAGTAAATGAAGCAGGCAAAAAGGAATACAAAGCCTCGAAAATGAGATCAACAGGAAGTACGAAGTGGCTAAGCAGGGTTGGCTAGAGAACAAATGTAAGCATGTAGAGGCATATATCACTAGGGGTAAGATAGATACTGTCCACAGAAATATTTAAGAGACGTTTGGAGAAAAGAGAACCACTTGTATGAATATCAAGAGCAAAGAAGGGAAAGCAGAAAAGTGGAAAGAGTGTATAGAGGGTCTATACAAAGGCAATGTACTTCAAGGCAGTATTATGGTGATGGAAGAGGACATAGATGAAGATGAAATGGGAGATATGATACTGAGTGAAGAGTTTGACAGAGCACTGAAAGACCTAAGGCAAAACAAGGCCCCGGGAGTAGACAACATTCCATTAGAACTACTGATAGCCTTAGTAGAGCCAGCCCTTTCGAAACTCTACCATCTGGTGAACCAGATGTATGAGTCAGGTGAAATGCCCTCAGACTTAAAGAAGAATATAATAATTCCAATTTCAAAGAAAGCAGGTGCTGACATGCGTGAAAATTACCAAACTATCAATTTAATAAGACACAGTTATGAAATACTGACACAAATTCTATACAGATGAATGTAAAAACTGGTAGAAGTTGACTTTGTGGAAGATCAGTTCAGATTCCATAGAAATGTTGGAATGCAGAAGGCAGTACTGACCCTGTGACTTATCTTAGAAGATAGATTAAGGAAAGGCAAACCTGCATTTCTAGCATTTGTAGACTTAGAGAAAGCCTTTGACAATGTTGACTGGAATACTCTCTCTCAAATTCTGAAGGTGGCAGGGGTCAGATATAGGGAGCAAAAGGCTGTTTACAATTTGTACAGAAACCAGATGGCAGTTATAAGAATTGAGGGGTATGAAAGGGAATCAGTGTTTGGAAAGGGAGTGAGACAGGGTTGTAACCTATCCCTGATGTTATTCAATCTGTATATTGAAGAAGCAGTAAAGGAAAGAAAAGAAAAATTCAGAGTAGGAATTAAAATCCATGGAGAAGAAATAAAAACTTCGAGGTTCGCCGATGACATTGTAATTCTGTCAGAGACAGCAAAGGACCTGGAAGAGCAGTTGAACAGAATGGACTGTGTCTTGAAAGGAGGATATAAGATGAGTGCCAACAAAAGTGAAATGAGGATAATGGAATGTAGTCTAATTAAATCAGGCGATGCTGAGGGAATTATATTAGGGAATGAGACACTTAAAGTAGTAGATGAGTGTTGCTATTGCAAAATAACTCATGATGGTCATAGTATAGAGGATACAAAATGTAGACTGGCAATGGCAAGAAAAGCATTTCTGAAGAAGATAAATTTGTTAACATCGTGTATAGATTTAAGTGTCAGGAAGTCATTTCTGAAAGTATTTGTATGGAGTGTAGCCATGTATTGAAGTGAAACATGGATGATAAATAGTTTGGACAAGAAGAGAATAGAAGCTTTTGAAATATTATGCTACAGAAGAATGCTGAAGATTAGATGGGTACATCACATAACTAATGAAGAGGTACTGAATATAATTGGGGAGAAGAGGAATTTGTAGCACAACTAAACTAGAAGAAAGGATTGGTTGGTAGGACATGTTCTGAGGCATCAAGGGATCACCAATTTCGTATTGGAGGGCAGTGTGGAGGGTAAAAATCATAGAGGGAGACCAAGAGATGAATACACTAAGCAGATTCAGAAGCATGTAGGGTGCATTAGTTACTTGGAGATGAAGAAGCTTGCACAGGTTAGGGTAGCATGGTGAGCTGCACCAAACTAGTCTCTGGACTGAAGACCACAACTAAAACAACAACAACAGCAATGAATTAGTTGCAAAGAACGGCATGTAGTAAGTATAGTAGCAGAGTGCTTAATTTTTTGTGGAACTAATGAGTTAACACTAAGGTTTCAGCTAACTCTTGCAATTTTTTAGATTTATCATCTCTTCAAGGAAATCTTGACAGTGTGTTAGGTGATGACCTAGACAGCTCTTGTACTTCTGGCTGTAAAGTTTCATTGCAAATTATACAAAATGAACTTGGAGACTGTATATATGAAGTTTACATTGAGGAACTGATTTAATTCAATAATGCTGCCACTTTTCTTTCTGTGTAGGCAGATGAAACAACACATGGTTATCAGGGATATTGGATGGTAGTTTTGTGGGTCTCTTCTACTACCCTTCTTGTAGATGGGAGTGACCTGTGCTTTTTTCCAAGAACTGGGCTCAGTTTTTTGTTGGAAGGATCTACAATAGAGTATAGTAAGAATAAGTGCAAACTGAGCCATAAATTTTGTATAGAATCTGATAGGGATTCCACAGGGCCCTGCAGCTTTGTTCAGTTTTAATGAGTTCAGTTGTTTCTCAACAACACTGACACTGATACTTATTTCTCTCATCTTTTTATTGGTATGAGGATTAAATTAGGGCAATTCTCCTGGGTTTTCCTTTGAAAAGGAATGTTTGAAAATGGAGTTAAGCATTTAAGTTTTTCCTTTGTTACCCTCAATTTCAGTTCCTGTCTCATTCACTAGGGACTGGATGCCATTAAAAGCCTTTACATGAGATGAGAATTTCTTTGGCTTTTGTGAAAGTTCATTTGACAGTATTCTTCTATGGTAATCATTAAAGGCTTCATGCATTACTTCTTGGCAGCCAAACATGTTTCATTCAGCATCTCTCTGTCTGTAGCCCTATGTAATGTGTGATAAATGTAAAGTACCCTTTGTCTTGTGTGTCAAAGTGTTTTACAGTGCATGGAGTATGGATTTAGATATAGTTGTAGATGTTATATTGTACCTCATCGTTAATTGACACACCCATTAAATCAACAATCATTCTGTAGCTTCACATTTTAAAAGCCTCTACTTTTTGTTTTCTGTATGTACTGTTTACTTCCACGTTTCATCTCCATATGAGGATACATTCTAAATGGCAAAAATATTCTGGTATTGTTAGATATGTGAGATGGATATGTGTGTGTGTGCGAGTGTATACCTGTCCCTTTTTCCCCCTAAGGTAAGCCTTTCCGCTCCCGCGATTGGAATGACTCCTTACCCTCTCCCTTAAAACCCACATCCTTTCATCTCTCCCTCTCCTGCCCTCTTTCCTGATGAAGCAACTGTGGGTTGCAAAAGCTTGAGTTTTGTGTGTGTGTTTGTGTTTGTTAGTGTCTCTATCAACATACCAACGCTTTTGTTTGGTAAGTTACATCATCTTTGTTTTTATATATAGTTAATGGAGATGAATTGAGATGGGGAACTGAAATTCAGTAGCAGGAAAAGGAAGAGAAGGAAAAATAGAAGGAGAATGTGAACTTTGGGGAGAGAAATAAAAGGGGAAGTCACATGGTGGAATTCTGCACAGATCACAGTTTAATCATGGCTAACACAAGGATTGAGAATCATGAAAGTATTTGCATGCTTTGAAGAGACATAGAGGCACTGTAAGATTTCAGACACATTACATTATCGTAACACAAATATTTTGAAACCAGATTTAAAACTTCAGAAGATTTCCAGGGGTAGGTCTGGACTCTGACCATAATTTACTGTGGAATCGTAGGAAGTTAAGGAGATGGGACCTGAATGAATTGAAAGAACCAGAGGGCACTGAAAAGTTTCAAATTAAGCATTGGCCAGCAATTGATTGAAATAGGGGGAAGGAATACAACGAAGACAAATGGTTAGCTTTGAGAAATGAAATATTGAAACCAACAGAGGATCAAATGTGATGTGAAGATGGGATGGTAGTAAGAGAGGAGGTGGGGATGCCCCATTGAAAGGGCGGTGATGGGGGAAGAGGTGGGGAGGCCCTGTTGAAATCTTTGGGTAGCACAAGATGTATTGAATTTATTGATGAAAGAAGAAAATGTAATTGCAGCAAACAAGCGAAATAGACATAAGAAAATACTGGTGTCCAAAAACTGAGATGGACAGAAAATGCAAGATGATTAAGCAGGAATGTCTAGAGTAGAATTGCAAGAAAGTAGAAGCACATGTGACACAGGAAAGGTAAATGCCATCTTTAGAAAAATTGAGGAGACTGTTGGGGAAAGAGAAGTACTTGTATGAATACTAAGACTTCATTGGCGGGTCTTTACTAATTAAAATAGTGAAGGCTGAAAGGTGCAATGAATATCTGGAAGGGTTGTTGTACAAGGGAAAAAAATCTGGGGGCACTACTGTTGAAAGGAAATGAGCATATGATTTTTTTATCTTAGGAGAGTAGTTGAAGAATATGCAGCTGAAATTCTGAGTGTATCATGGCTAAAATACAGAGAAGGAAAGATGTCTAGAGCTTGTACAGATTCAAGACTGCAGTTGCAAGGATTGAAGGTGATAATTGAGAAGAGAGTTTTAGCTTATCCCCAATGTTACTCAGTCTGTACCATGAGTACAATGAAAAGAAAACGAGAAATTTAGAAAGGGAATTAGAGTTCACATAGAAGAATTTAAAATGCGATGACATAGTAATTCTGTCAGAGATAGCAAAAGACTTGGAAGAGCAATTGAACATAACAGATAGTGTCTTCAAGGAAGGCCTGAAGATGAATATCAATACAATTAAACAAGGAAATACAGTTGATTTAAATTAGGCAGTGCTGACTGAATTAGATTAATAAATGAGATACGAAAAGTACTGGACGAGTTTAGTTGTTTGAGCAGTAAAATAACTGACAATAACTGAGGTTATAAAACCCAGACTTGTAACAGGAAGGAAAATAGTCCTGAAAAAGATAAATTAATTAACACATAATGTAAATTTAAATGCTAAGGAGTCAATTTTGAAGTTACATTTCCAAATTGTAGCCTTGTTCAGAAGTGAAATCCTGATGATAAATAGTTCAGACAAGAAGAGAATGAATGTTTTCGAAACATGGTGCCGCACAAGAATGCTGGAGATTAGATGGGTAGATTGAATAACTAGTGAGGAGATAGTGAATAAAATTTGTGAGAAAATAAATTTATGATACAGTTTCACTGAAAGAAGGGATTGGTTTATAGGACACAGCATAAGTCATCAAGGAATTATGTTTGGTAATAGAGAGAAGAGTGAAGGGTAATAATTTTAGAGCAAGACCAATGGTTAACTACAGCAAGCAAGTTTGAATGGATGTAGGCTGTTGTAGTTAAGTGTAAATGAAGAGGCTTGACCAGGTTAGACAAGTCAGGAGAGCTGCAAGAAACCAGTCTTCAAACTGAAAACCACAACAATAATAATAACAGGGGGAAAGGAATACAATATAAAATAAATGAATAGCTTTGAGAGATGAAATAGTTAAAGTAGCTTAGGAACAATTAGGCAGAAAGGCAAAGCACACCAAATTCTGAAGTAACATAACATATTGCATTTAACTGACAAAAAGAAAAAAAAAACTATAAAAATGAATCAGGAAAAAGTAAAAACTATGTCTAAAAAGAGAGAGTGACAGAGATGAGTAAAATGGCGAAGCAGGGACGCCACAGACAGGAAAATTGAGGAAACAGCTCGAAATAAAAATAAGATATGAAAATCAATAGCCCAGATTGCATGTCAGTACTAAGCAAAGAAGTGAAAGCAGAAAGCTGAAAGGAATATGTGGAAGGAATGTATAAAGAAAACAAATTTGAAGACAATATTATGGAAATGGAAGAGGAAATAGGTGAAGGTGATGCAGAAGATGTGATAACTGTAAGATCAATTTGACAGAGCACTGAAGGATTAAAGTCAAAACATGGCACCTGGAGTAACTGATATTCCTTTGGAATGATTATGTTCATTATGAGAACAAACCATGACGAAAATGTTTCACCTTCTGTGTGAGACATACTAAATACCCTCAGACTTCAAGAAGAATGTAATAATTACAATATCAAAGAAGGAAGATGCTGAGAAGTGTAAATATTACCTGAATATCAGTTTAATAAATCACTATTTACAGGAGATTGGAAAGCGTGGAATGAAAGAAGATCTACAACTTGTACAGAAGCTATGCTGCAGTTGTAAGAATTGAAGGACATGTAAGGTGTGCTGTAATTGAGAAAGAAGTGAGATGGGGTTTTAGAATATCTTCGAGGTTCTTTGGTCTTTTCATTGAACAAACAGTAAAGGAAACTAAGGAGCAATATGAAAATGGAATTAAAGTTTGTAGATAGGAATAAACACAAGAGTAACCAAATACATTATAATTTTACCAGTGACAGAATTAGACCTGGAAGTTTAATTGAGCAGAATGGATAATGTTGTGAAAAATAGTTTCTGTGATGAAAATCATCAAAAGTTTTGGCACAGAAAATCAGGTGAGCCTGAGGGAATTAGATTAGGAATTGAAACACTGAAAGTAGTAGACAACTGTGATGCTTCAGTCTGTACCTACAGTTCTAAAATGAAATAAAGTTTATTTTATTACATTACCACAACAATAGAATACAGTGCATGTATAACAATTCAATGTTTATGGCTCATCTAAGTCAAAGTGGTTTTCAAGTGCCACTGCATTTTGTTGCTGAAAATGTTGTTAATCAAAAAATTTAAATGTTTCTAAATAATTAAGATAGAGTTAATTTAAAATTACCATTGTCAACAGACATGAGAATTAAAGTTTAGTCAATTGTTTACTGTCCTCTGATGTTTGTGCAAAGTCTGATGGATCGTAGGACCAGTTGGACTTGACTGACTCACTAATCGTAAATTCTACCAAGTCCCATTGTAGACACTGAAACACCAACTAATGATTCTAAGTCCTAACAACTTTTAGTGTATAGAGCCCATGCACAGCACCATGTCCATTCAAAAGTTAAAGTACTATAAGTAGCTCATGATACACAAAACACGAAGACCCTGTGAAAGTTCAAGTCCTGGCTCTAACATTTCTCATGCAAATAATTTATCAACGTGCCTAAACTGTCCGTACCAACACAGCTAGCTCACACAGTTACATCTTGTAGAGTACATTTTTACAGCCTGTCTGGGTGCCACCATTTCTTCAAGTTTCTGGATTAGCTGAACGACATACAGTCTGCCTTTACTAAATTCTGCAAGTTTGTCACAATTATTAGGTAACTTAATGTTCTCACAGAATATACAGTGCCCTCAGATGTCAAACCTGTAGGGAATGACTTTGTTGATATGGAAAGGGAGACAGTTGACAATATGGAGGTGCTGTGGGTTGACACCGTATTTGAGGTGGGTAAATGTTTTTATGAGTCCACCTTGAAGCAGAGATCCCAGAAAGGTAGCTCATTCAGGGGAGACTTATCATAGGCCCATATCATGTAGCTCCTACTAATGTGTCTGAACCAGAAAAGTGGTTTGAGATGTTTCCTGAATAGGAAGAGTTCCTCTCGGAGACCCATTAATTATCCTAAGAGGGTTCCATACAAATATTCAAGGTAATTCAGAACTTTTTTCTTGATTTCAACTTTGAAAGTGAAACAATTATTAGTCACAAAGAGATTGTAACAGATTGTATTGCGTAACAGGATGTTAGTGTATAGGGATTCTGCATTTGTGAGGAGTTTAGTGGCAATGGTCCAGAAATGATGGGATGGCAGTGGAGAAGAGATTAGTGTCTTGGATATAAGAAATGAGAGTGTAAACTGACAGTTGCAGATGCTGGTCAAGCCAAAGGATCTTTCTCTGACTGTGCTATAGCCAACCATGTTGAGAAGACCAGGAAGGAGACATAAAGAGCTGATTTGTTGAGCTTTGGTAGCAGGAAAAATTTTAACGTACAGTCTGTAGTTAGTATGAGAAGGGAGGTGGATTCAAGTGGCTGGTTCTAGGATGTACTTAATGTTTCAAAATACCCTTAGCATTATTTTCTGATCTATTACATGTGTCAATGTGCCACCGATCATTTATAAGCAGATGACTAGTTGCCTTTCTTCTTTTTCATTTCTTGTTTGCTGTTGTGTCATAAGCACTGTATTATTTAATTTCATAAGCAGCATATAATGACTGAGAAGATCAAAGGCTTTTGATAAATTCAGAAAGAACGTACCTACAGTGTACTTATCATGAAATTCAGCATCAAGGACATGTGTCGGGAAGTTCCTGATGGTTTTTTCAGTTGATCAGCTTTTCTCAAAAACATTTAGATTCTTAGACCTAAAGGTATTTTATTGTTGTTGTTGTTGTTGTGGTCTTCAGTACAGGGACTGGTTTGATGCAGCTCTCCATGCTACTCTATCCTGTGCAAGCTTTTTATTCTCTGAGTAACTACTGAAACCTACATCCCTCCGAATCTGTTTAGTGTATTCATGCCATGGTCTCTCTCTATAATTTTTACCCTCCACCCTTCCCTCAAATACTAAATTGATGATCCCTGGATGCCTCAGAATGTGTCCTACCAACCGATCCCTTCTTCTAGCCAAGATATGTCACAAGTTCCTCTTCTCCTCAATTCTGTTCAGTATCTCCTCATTAGTTACGTTATCTATCCATCTAATCTTCAGCATTCTTCTGTAGCACCACATTTCGAAAGCTTTTATTCTCTTCTTGTCCATGTTTCACTTCCATTTATGGATGGCTACACTCCATACAAATACTTTCAGAAAAGACTTTCTGACACATAAATCTATACTCGATGTTAACAAATTCCTCTTCTTTAAAAATGCTTTCCTTTCCATTGCCAGCCTACATTTTATATTCTCTCTACTTCAACCATCATCAATTATTTTGCTCCCCATATAGCAAAACTCATCTACTACTTTAAGTGTCTCGGTTTCCTAATCTAATTCCCTCAGCATCAACTGATTTAATTTGACTACATTCCATTATTCTTGTTTTGCTGTTGTTGATGTTCATCTTATATCCTCCTTTCAAGACACTGTCCATTCCATTCAACTGCTCTTCCAGGTCCTTTGCTGTCTCTGACAGAATTACAATGTCATCGTCAAACCTCAAAGTTTTTATTTCTTCTCCAAATTTTTCTTTTCTTTCCTTTACTGCTTGCTCAATGTACAGACGGAATAGCATCGGACATAGGCTACAACCCTGTCTCACTCTCTTCTCAACCACTGCTTCCCTTTCATGCCCCTTGACTCTTACAACTGCTATCTGGTTTCTGTACAAATTGTAAATAGTCTTTTGCTCCATATATTTGACCCCTTGCAAATTCAGAATTTGAAAGAGAGTATTCCTGTCAACATTGTCAAAAGCTTTTTCTAAGTCTACAAACGCTAGAAACATAGGTTTGCATTTCCTTAATCTGTCTTCTAGGATAAGTTGTAGCATCAGTATTGCCTCACGTGTTCCAATGTTTCTACGGAATCCGAACTGATATTCCCCGAGGTAGGCTTCTACCAGTTTTTCCATTCATCTGTAAAGAATTCGTGTAAGTATTTTGGGTATTTTATTATGATAAAATAAATCAATACAAACATTACAAAATGCTTAGTTGCAGTTTCTTATAAAAGTATTCTACATGGTGGTCAGAAAATGTCTGAAACCCTTGAAGGGATGTTGCAGGGCAGGTTGTACTGAGACATAAATGTTAAGAAAAAAATTTGATACATCGCACCACTTCGGAGTTATTTAGAATTGAAGTTAGCCAACCAAGTCTTTGCACATGCAAATTCAAGTTTCAGCTAGCCAAACAAAACACTTGTTGGGCAACATTACCTCTGGCAGGTCACTTGAATGTGAGCTCACGATGCCCTGATTGGCTAAAAACACACATGTAATGCTAACTCAAAACATTGTGTTGCTTCATGACAAAGTCCCATTCTGCTAGAGTCAATCAGAACCATGTCCAGCAGTTTCGTTGGGAGCATTTCAATGGCCCACCATACAACCCCAATTTTTCACCATCTGGCTACCATTTGTTCTTGATCCTGAGACATGCTTTTGGAGGTAGGCACTTTGATAGTAATCATGACACAAAAAACAGTGTTCTGTAGTAACTATCTTTACTGGTGGCATCTTGCTATGAAGAGGGCATAGAAAGTTGGTTTCTCATCATGAGAAATGTCTGAACAATTGTGGCAGCTATGTGGGAAACTAGCTTAAGAAATGCTCTTTCTTGTAAAAATAGATTTTGGTTTGAAAAAATTATTTTTATAAGTTTTTTCCAAAACGTTACTTACTTGCTGGAGATGCCTCAGATTATGTCAGGATTGGCAATGGACTTGGAAGATCATTTGAATAGTGTCTTGAAAAGAGGTTGAATGATACATATCAACAAAAGTAAAAATAAGATAGAAGAGTGTAGTAAAATTAAGGCAGTGCTGTGGTAATTAGATTGGGATGTGAGGCATCAAAAATAATAGGAGAATTTTCCCATTTCAGCAGCAAAATAATTGATTGTGATGATTATGGTGATGATCACTGAAGTAGAGACAATTGCAAGAAAAGTGTTTCTGAAAAAAAAAAAAAAAGAAATATAAATTTAAGTGGATGGAAGTCTTTCCTGAAAGTATATGTTGGGGTGTTGCCTTAAACAGGAGTAAAATGTGGTTGGGAAACAGTACAGACAAGAAGGTAATAGAAATTTATTAAATATGGCACTGCAGAAGAATACAGAAAATTGAGAGGGTAAAGGGATAACCAACGAGGAGGTCTTCAACTGAACTGGGGAGAAAAGAAATTTATGGAAAAACTTCATAGAAAGAAAGAACTGATATACAGAACACATCAAGGTATGGTCAGTTTGGTGACCAAGGGAAGTGTAAGGGGTAAAAATTATAGAGGGAGACAAAGGCTTGACTGAACTAAACAGGTCAAAATGAATGTGGGTTGTAGTAGCTATGCCCAGATGAAGACAACATCATTGTGTGGCAATATTTCTCAGGTTTTGATCTGTGCCACATAGTAACAAACCCAGTATTCCCTTGTGTAAAAACTAAATGAATGGGCTACACCTCATTTGTTCTTCACTGATATTTAGTACATGTATAGCACACACTTAACTGCCATATGCTGTACAGAAGCACTGTCTCAGATCTGGTTGTCACAAAATATCTGATCAATTAGTCTTTCACACATACAAGTATGTTCATATTTGGTGGTCTTATGTATAATTAGTGGCCCAAATCTATTTGTCACTAAACATCTGATCAGTTGTTCTTTCATACAAACGAGTATGTTCAAGTTTGCTGATGTTATGTATAATTAGTGGCTGTCGTATGAGATGAATAGCTTAAACATTTAATCCAGTTTTGTACTTCGCTTTTTAAACAATCAAAGATATTCTGCTAACATGAAAGGCTGTTAGAGGCAGTGAAATTAGTGTCCAGGCAGATAGGTATAAGACAAAAAATGATATTTAGGACAGCAGTAGAGGAATTTTGCAAAGCAGAAATAATGAACTCTATTTTCAAATGTTCTTTTTCAAAGGTAAATCTAGGTGTACTGTTCCATGTAAATTCTCACATCACTGCAAAGATATTGGTGGCAGCTGCATAGAAAAACTGCTAGTCACTGAAATGAAATAAGATTTCTTGGCTTGATGGAATTAGTATCCAGTTCTAAACTGAATTTGCATCTAAATTAGTCAGTCTTTTAACCATTATACTCTGTAGATCACCTGAACAAAAAACTAATCCAACTAGTTGGAAGAAGGCACAGGTCATGCCCATCTACAATATGGGTGGCAGAAGTTACCCAAAAAACTACCATCCAGTATCTTTGACATCAATCTCTTGTAGAATCTAAGCACATATTCCAAGATCAAACATAATGAAATAGATATGGAATGATAACCTCAATGCTTGTCATCACAGATTGTGAAAACAGTGGTTGTGCAGAACCCGAACTGCACATTTTTCACATTACATTCTGAAAGCCATGATTCAAGGTAATGTGGTAGATGCAGTATTTTATTGATTTCTGCAAAGGATTTTAATCAGTACCACACTAATGCTTATTAAAAAAAGTACAATCATGTGGAGTATCAAACAAAATTTGTGACTGAGTTGAGTAATTTTTAATTAGGGAGATGCAGCATGTTGTCTTGGATGGAGAGTTATTGATGTATAAATAAAGGAAGTAGTTTGGTACCCTTGCTATTCATGTTACATATTAATGACCTGGAAAACAATATTTATAAACTGAAGTGACGGATGTTATGGGATAGCGGTGACATGCACATATACAGATGGCAATAGTATCATGCACGCTGGGTATAAAAGGGCAGTGCATTGGCAAATCAGTCTTCTAAAATCAAATGATTCATGTGAAAAGGTTTCTGATGTTTTTATGGCTGCATGACTGATTTGACAGACTGTGAACGTGGAATGGTAGCTGGAGCTGGACGCATGTTATATTCCATTCTGGATATCATAAGGGAATTCAATATCTGGAGATCCACAGTGTCAAGAGTGTGCTGAGAATACTAAATTTCAGGCATTACCTGTCACCACAGACATTGCAATGGCTGATAGCCTTCTGTTAAAGACTGAGTTTAGCAGCATTTGCATAGAGTTTTCAGTGCTAATGGACAAACATCACTGTATGAAATAACTGCAGAAACCAGTGTGGGACATATGATGAACATTACCATTAGGACAACGCTGTGCAGGAAATTACCGACCTAAGTACCTTTGCTAACAGCATGACATTGCCTGCAGCACCTCTCCTGGGCTCATGACCATATTGGTTTGACCCTGGATGACTGGAAAACTATGGCCTGATCAGATGAGTCCTGATTTTAGTTGATAAGAGCTGACATTAGGATTTGAGTGTGGCATAGACCTCAGAAACTCCTGTACCCAAGTTGTCAATAAGGCACTGTGCAAGCTGGTAGTGGCTCCATAATGATGTGGGCTGTCTTTACATGGAATGGACTGGGTCATCTGCTCCAAATGAACCAGTCATTGAATTGAAATGGTTATGTTCAGCTTCTTGGAGACCATTTGCAGCCATTCATGGACAACAATGATATTTTTATTGATAACAATCCACCATGTCACCAGGCCACAATTGCCCATGATCAGTTTGAAGAACATTCTCAACAGTTCAAATGAATGATTTAGCTGCCCACATTGTGCAATGTAAGTCCCATAGAACTTTTATATGACAAAATTTAGAGGTCAATTTGTGTGCAAACTTCTGCACTAGCAACTTTCGCAACTGTGGATGGCTGTAGAGGCAGCATGGCCCCGTATTTCTTCAGGAGAGATAGCCCATGACTTTTGTCACATCAGGGTAGTAATGCCAGATCTTTTCCAGATGATGCAGTTATCTATAATGTAGTAGACATACTATCCTGGAAAACAATGAAAAAAAAACCTGGACACAGTCTTGATAAGATTTCAAAGTGATGTAAGGATTAAAAACTTGCTTGAAAAGTTCCGAAATTTGAAACTATCCATTCCACAGAACACAAAAACATAGTATTCTATGAGTACAGTTGTCTGTGGGTCACTATTAGATTCTGTTAATTCCTACAAATACTTATGAGTAACAATTTATAGTGATACGAAGTGGGATGATCACATATGTTCAGTTGTAGGTAAAACAGGAGGCAGAGTTTGGTTCATTAGTAGGAAACTGCAATCTGCTAAGAGAGTTATATACAAAAAACTTCATGTGATCCATCCTAGAATATTATTAAAGTGTATAGTATATGAAATAAAACTTTTTTCTTGACTACAAGGTCTTATTATATTCTTTAATCCATACACTTTTCAGCATTAAACAATTTTTGGTGTAATTAAATCAAAATAAAAAGCACACATTGAGGAGCTTGTGGGGAACACCAGTTGAACACAATATGTACCAGCAAAATTTGCACATACCAATATACTATTGATTGAAAGTATTGTGCCAAAGTTAATCACATGATGCATAAGAGCAAACTGGCTTATGTTTGGAATGATAAAGAAAACAGCTCTAACAAAGGGCAGTACCACACAAAGATGACATTCTCTTACAATGAATAATTTTTTTTTAATTTACGGAAATAAGAGTATACATTTTACAATAATATACACACACTAGCATATGTGTATATACTTAATGTCATATAGAATGTTTAAGAACAAAAGACATTACATGAAGTAGACATTTGCATAAAAATTACATAAAAATATAAAGAATATTTAAAATATAAGAAACAGCTTTAAAAGAACTAAAGCCAATCCTTATAAAATGTTAATTGGGAGCCACTTTGAGTACTTTTAGTATGTCACATTACACATCAATATGTAGCACCTTGCACAACCAGAGCTCATGTAGCTCCTAACAACATGAACAGTGTGAAGTAATGCCTAAAAATTAAGATGAGTTAAGATGAATGGTAGAAACAGAATCAGAGGCTAGCTGTCACTGTTTAAGGTCACACCATCAGAGGATTACATTTTCAATCATTATTCAGTCACTGTATCCACTGATGAGGCAAACAACCTAGTGTCCGTAGCTTAGCAAGCTGAATTTACAAAAATAATAAGTGTGCATTCTATGGTCATCTAAACACAGTAGCATATATGCATTCACTCAATGTTGTGTGTGTGTGTTTATATTTCTTTTTAAAGAATAAAGGGAGGCACTGTGGGTATTTCTGGTGTGCTGCATTGATCCTCAGTATCTAAAGGCAGCCTGCTAACTGAGGACACCATATGGTTTGCCTCATCAGTGAGGTAGTGGCCAAATAATGACTCAGAATGTAATCATATGGCTCCACAACCTTACATAATGACAGCTAGCTGTTGATTCTGTTTTATCATTCATCTGAATCTTTAGGCATTGCTTTAGGCCTCATGCTGTTGTTATGATTTTTGTCTGCTTTGGTAGTTCAAGGCACTACATATTGAAGTCAATACACTGTACCAAAAATGCCCCTAGTGCCTTCCAGTTATCACATTGAGTAGATCTGCTTCTGTTTTGTTTATAGCTAGCTGTTCTTATATTTGTTTTTGTGTTATTTGTACACAAATGTCTACTTCATACAGTGCCTGTTGTTCTTTAAAAGAAAATTTTTATGGGTTTTAAGAGAATGTATACATGGTACTATGTGTAGATCATTGTAAAATGTACACTTGTTATTTTTGTAAAGATGGCTCACTAAGCTATGGTCACTGGATAGTTTGCCTCACCAGTGTGCCAGTGGCCAAATAATGAGTAATAATTTAATACTGTGACAATGTGACCTTAAATAGCAACAACTAGTATTTGATTCTGTTTTTACCATTCATCTTACTTTTCAGGCATTGCTTCAGGTGATTCATGCCATCTTTAGGATCTATGTGATGCAACACACTATGTTCTAATGTGTAACACAATTACTAAAAATACCAGTAGTGGCTCCCAATTAATATTTTATACAGATTAGTTTCAGCTTTGTTTATAGCTGTTTTCATATTTTTATATTTCTTATACTTGTATGTAATTTATACACAGAGTAATCACACAAGAAAATGTCTACTTCATGCTGTATATCTTACTCCTTAAAAAAATCTATATGACATAAACATATACATGTATACTACTGTGTTTATATGATTATAAAATGTATGCTTATTTCTTTGTTAATTAAAAAAAATGTATTTCTTCTAAGACAATGTTATCTTTGTTTGTTAGTGCCATCTGGCAGGGCTGTTTTCCTTATCATTTCATGGTCACACATAAGCCAGTTTGCACTTATGCTTCACGTGATTACTTTGTACCAATAGCATTTTTATAGGTGCAAGTTCTTCTGGTACATATTCTATTCAGTTGGCATTGCAAATTTGTTCTCAATGTGTGCTTTTTCTTTTCATTTAGTTCCTTTGAAAATAGCTTAATTTTAAGTGTGTAAGGATTAAAGAAAGATAATAAATGCTTGTGGTCAAGACAAGAGTTTTATTGTAAGTTCAGTCTGTGAGCGTCATGTCTCACATAGCTTTTAAGCAGTAGGTATCTGTGTAGGATGTGTATTAAATAAGAATTCCAGGGGACGTTGAATGTGTACTAAGAAGGTCAGCACAAATTGTTACAGACGTGTTTTATACAAGTCAGTGTGTCCTGAAACTCTGAAAAACCTGACTTGGCAGACATATGAAGATAGACACTAATTATCCATCAAAAGCTTACATATAAAGTTTGAATAACCGCTGTTAAATAAGGAAACTAGGTATATGCTAGACCTCATACAATGAAAGCTTTCATGACCTGATATTTCAGCTGCTGAGAATTCTTCCGGATTGTATGGCCGTGGTCCATGAAACTCTTCTATCCCTGATGTTTCATCCAAAGCTACATTGGACATCTTCGGAGGTGCTCCTGGTTGTGCTGATCTTTCGCAGTTGGCAAGACTCAGCACAACCAGGAGCAGCTCCGAAGATATCCAATGTAACTTTGGACAAAACGTCAGGGATAGAAGAGTTCCGTGGACCACAGTCATACAACCTGGAAGAATTCTTGGCATATGCTATTACTCCCATTTATTGCTCTCATACTTACCTCAGAGGTAAGGTTAGGCTAATTACAGTGTAGCTGAGGCATTCAAGCAATCATTCTTCCCTCTATCCAAATGCGAATTAAATTGAAACACACCCTAATATGTAACACAAGGAGAACTACTCTCAGCCGTAAACTTCACATTGGTTTACAGAATACAGATGTAGATGTAAAAATCACCAGTCAAAATCGTGCAGTTTGATGGACTTTTAAGCTAATTAGAAGCCATTCTTCATTTTTTAAACAAAAAACATAAATATTATTCTACGTTTACATCTACATACATGCTCTGCACACCTCTGTTGAATGGTGGAGGGTACCTCGTACCACTGTTAGTCACTCCTTTTCCTGTTCTTCATGCAAATAGAGCAAAGGAAAAATGACTGTCAATATGCTTCCATATGAGCTCTAATTTTTCTCGTCTTTTCAGTCCTTTCACCGACATACACTGGTGACAATAGAATCACTCAATAGTCTATTACTAATACCAATTCTCAGAATTTACTCAGTAGTGTTTGACGAAAGGAACATCTCACCACCAGGGATTCCCATTTGCGTTTTCAGAAAATTTCCACAATATTCACATTGTATTGACTGAACATACTGGTAAGAAATATAGCAGCACACATCTGAATTGCTTAGACGTCTCTCTTGAATCTGACATCGTGGGGATCTCGAACATTTGAGCAGTACTCAGGAATGGATCATACAAGTGTTCTGTATGGGGTTTCCTTTATAAGTGAGCTATACTTTCCTAGAATAATCTCAATTAACTTAAGTCAGCCATTTGTTTTCCCTAAAACCAACCTTATGTATTCGTCTCAAATCACGTCCCTTTGCAACATTATGCCTATATATTTAATTGGCATTATTGTATCAAACACCATGCTAATAATACTGCGTTTGAACATTACAGATTTGATTTTCCTACTTATTTACTTTAATGTAAATTTTTCCATATTTAGAGCAAGTTGTCATTCAACATACCAAATAGAAATTCTGTCCTGTATCCTCCTAGAGTCATTTAACAACAACACTTTCCCATACACTACAGCGTCATTAGCAAACAGTGTGCTCATCTATACATCAAATTGTTTATGTATATAGAGATCAAGAGTAGCTCTATCTCATTTCCCTGAGGCACTCCTGATGATACCATTGTCTGTGATGAACTCTCACTGTCCAGGGCAAAGTACTGGGTCCTACTCCTTAAAAAGTCTTTGAACCAGTCATAGAATTGGGAACTCATTCTGTGTGCTTGGACCTTCATTAACAGTCTATAGTGTTGCACTGTGTTAAATTCTTTCTGGAAATCTAGTAATATGGAATCTGGCTGTTGCTCTTCATCCACTGTTTATATGGTATTATGTGAGAAAAGAGTGAACTGAGTTTTGCATGAGCAGTGCTTTCTAAATCCATGCTGATTTGTTGACAGATGATTTTCTCTCTCAAGGACATCTATTACGTTATTACGTTTGGACTTAAAATACACTCAGGAATACTGCATCAAACTAACATTAAGTAATTCTGGATGTCCATTCGTTTACGCATCATATACATATGAGTCACCTATACCTTTTTCAATTCACTTGGTGCTTTTTGCTTAAGAGTACTCTCTGTAGAACTGAATTGGGATTTCATCTGGATGTTATGATTCATTTGTTTTCAGGTCTTTCAGTCCCCTATCTGGACAAGAAGACTTGCATTTATAAAGTGATTTTAGTGATCAAGGATAGCTGTTTCTAAGTTACTCATGTTGGCTGCTGTTCATGATTAACATTCTGGAATATATACTCCATCTTCTTTGATGAAGTAACGTCTGAAAACCGTGTTTAATAACTCCACTTTAGTGGTGGTGTCGTCAGTGGGTATAGCACAATCAGGATATTTATTGTTTCTTGCTACTGGTGTACCTTAATGCAACTGGAATCTCTTTGTATTTTCTGTGAGATTTCAAAACAGAGTTTTATTGTGGATGCTATTAAAAGCTTCTCGCTGCGGATTTCATGCTTTGAGTTTCAGTGAAACATAGCTAATCTTGGATACTTCATGTTCTTTTAAATTTGGCTTGCTTTTTGCGTTGCTTCTGGGACAGATACCATCCTTTATCAGTTTATTAAGTATAAATCTTTCAATCACCATGGGTACTATATCCTTGAATTTAAGCCACGTCTGCTCTACACTTACATAGTTGGGAAGGAGTGGCAACTGTGTTTTAGCAAGGCATCAAGTGAATTTTTATCTACTTTTGTTTCAGTAGTTATATTTTGAGTTTACTTTTGTTGGATTTGGGTCTTGCAGTGGTCAGTCTCACTGCAGTGACCTTGTGGTCACTGATCCCTGTATCCATCATGATGCTCACTATTTTTTCAGGATTATTTCTTGCTAAGAGGTCAGTTACGTTTACAAAACAGTTTACATTTTAATTGTGCTCCTGAACTAATTGCTCAAAATAATTTTTGGAGAAAACATTTAATACAAATTTTGATAATGTTTTATTTCTTCGATAGACTATGAACATTCATTTTTGCCAACATATGGAGGGTCGATTGAAGACACCACCAACTATAATTGAATGAGTGGGGTATTATTCAAGACTATATATTGCAATGCTTTCCACTAGCACTTGGATGTCTGGCTCTTTTTCAATGCAGCTATGACGATTTACCACTATAATCCTGATTGCTGCTATGTCTGCTCTCTTCCTGTGTTCATCCTGCACTCTTTGGGAGTAAAGCCCTTCCTGTACTTCCCAAGACCCTCTAACCTAAAAAACCACCCAGTCCATTCCACACAGCCCCTAATGCTTGTGTAGATGCCTCCTGTGTAAAGTGGATGCCTGACCTGTTAAGCAGAGCCATAAACCCCACCACTCTGTGGCGTAAGTTGAGCAATCTGCAGCCTGCATGGTCGCAGAATGGTCTGAGCCTCCGATTCTGACCCTACACTCAACTCTGCAACAAAAGTGTGCATTTGGTCCTGTCTGCAATGTTACATATTGTGAGCTCTGCCTTCATCTCACAAGGCAGTTTTTACCATTTCAGCTAGCTGCCTGAAACCAAGGAGAAAGAGAGAACCTCTTCCAGTCCAAAGAGACACACATCTTTAGTACTGACATAGGCCACCACTGGCAGGTGGCTGCATCCTGTGCTCTTCATGGTATCTAGAAGCACTCATTCCACATCTGGAATGACTCCTCCTGGTAAGGACACAGTGTGTGCACTGGATTTCTTCCCCTCCTTGGCAGCCATATCTGTAAGGGGATCAAATTGAAATACTATCATTGGAGTACTTCTGTGCTGTTGACTCAACAGTTACAATGAAATCAGTTGTCTGGTGAAAGCATCTGATGATTAGATTCATCTGTTTCACCCTGTATATTTATATATCATACAGTGCGAAGGAGTTCTGCTGGTTCATAGTGTTCAGTGGACACAAGATTTTACTGATTAGACCTGGCATCATCAGATTCACTGACAAACTTTCCTCCCAAGGCACATGGCTTATTAATATCTTCTCCCCTGCAGTCTTCTTTTTATGCAGTCTGCATACAAGGGCAGCTGAAGATGCGACTGCATCTGTGGTTGTGGCAGCAATGCTCAGCAGCACGTTTGGCTGCAGCAGGACGGATGTAGGAACTCCATCTACCCTGGCTTCCAGCTTATGAGTGCCTTCTCCCTAATGAGGCCCGATGCTTGGAAACCATCATAGTACTATAACCTAAATGAAATTAATAACTAAAAATGAGCCCTGTTGTCTTTTAGACAAAAGTTTATGACTACCAAACTTCTTACATTCCAAATGTATGCTGCTAGAAAACACGGAGCCTGTCTCTGAGACTAGTTCAGTGTACATTTGCCAACAAGAAAATGCGAGTGTGAGTGGTTATGTTACTCTTTTCAAAACTATGTGACTTTGATGGCACAGACAGTCCTAAGTTACACTACAAAACTAAGAGCTACAAAGAATGCAAACAATAAATGAAAAACAAGCCCTGGTGTCTTTTTGGACATGGATTACACAACTAAACTTCTTAAAATCACAAATGCTAACTGCTAACATAGGACTGTCACTTACACTAGTTCACTGAATGATGGCAGGCAAGGAAGTGACTCATGCACTGTTGTAAAATTTTGCTTTCAGTAGTTTGTGATCAGAACACAGTTGTTGTGGTTTGCTATGTTCAGTTTGATTAAATCACAGGGTGATAACTGTACCAGAACAGCTTATAATGCCATTAGTATCATTCTATTCTTGACCTTTTCAAATTTTTATTATCGAGGTGGAAATTGATGTTAATTGTAAGACACATTGACAATAATATAACTATTAATATTTTCTCTTCGGGTTTGTGGTCTTAGATTAATAATCAAGTTTTTCTAATAACCACCAGATTCAGACACATAGTCATAGCCTCACTTAAAGATAAACTCAATAGGGTGGAAATACCCAAAACATACTGTAATAGTAGGTAGTGACTTTAACCTGCCCAGTACTGGCTAGGAAAACTATTCACTTATTATCTGTGGTAAGGAGAAACAGTCCTATTAAGTAATACTGCAGAATGTGACTGCTAACTGTCTCAAACAGTTAGTCAGACAATGCATGCATGAAAGAAATATTGTAGACCCTAGCTACTTTTCAAGTGTGTCACCAATCAGAGGGGGATTGGTTCAAATGGCTCTGAGTACTATGGGACTTAACATCTATGGTTATCAGTCCCCTAGAACTTAGAACTACTTAAACCTAACTTAACCTAAGGACATCACACAACACCCAGTCATCATGAGGCAGAGAAAATCCCTGACCCCGCCGGGAATCGAACCCGGGAACCTGGGCGCGGGAAGCGAGAACGCTACCGCGCGACCACGAGCTGCGGACAGAGGGGGATTAACAACCACAATGATATTACAAGAACAATGGTCACCAAAGGAAAACAGGCCATCGAGAAACCTAGAAGAGTATTTGTGTTTGGTCAAACTGAAAGAGAGTCATTATCAACTTACTGAAAAGGTGAACCCAGAACATTTAGTTCAGATGTGAAAAACACAGAATTATGGTGCATAAAGCTGAAGGACATTATAAAGTGCAGTGTGGATAATAATGTTCCAAGTGAAGTAATAAAAAGTGGCAAAGGCCCACCTTAGCTTTATGGTACCATTCAGAGAATATTGTGAAAAGAGAGATTACTATAATTGTATTGCAAAAGAGAGTGCAGGGAGACTGACAGACGAAAGTTAACAGCAACTAATGCGTCTATAACAAGGCCCATACATGGAGCATAGAGTAATTTTTGCAGTCTTATCTTGGTGAAAGATCTATTAGAAAATCCGAGGAAATTCTAGTCACACAGACATCATTGACTTTTACTGTATTTGGAAATTATAGATTGTATTTTATGAAGTGGTATCTCTCCTGAAAGTGAAATAATGACTGTAGTTGCAGTCACAGTAATAAACATTACTGTTACCAAGATTATCAGTCACTGTTGTTATCATTTGTGTCTGGACATTCATTAGATTAAGAGATGAATTAAGATGCCACTTATTAAGGAAATAAAAATAAAATCTTGACAGATTGTATCAAGTAAAAGAAATCAGTATTTAAAACACCTATTGTAATACAGAAAAATTTACCTTCATACCATTTACGACTACATCTGATAGAAGAACAAACACGAAATAATGAGGATAATGAACGTTAGGCTTTGGACTTGCTATTCTTCTTGTCAGTTGCTGATGGCAGTGCAAGACTGAAACTTAAGTTTCAGGAAATGATACTTTCATGCTCTTAGGCTTCAGCGATATCATCCCAATTTGTACATGACACATTCAGAATTAAAAAATAATTGGCTTTAGAAGCTTGTGATTTATCATCATTTGAAATTGTATGTTTTTTTTTTTATTTTGTCATTATTTCCTTAATTTAGGTTACAGGTAAGTAGACATTTTTCTTACATTTTCCTCCACTTTTTATTTATGTATTTGGAATTTATAATTGCAGTGTACCTGTGTTCATGTCTGTGAAACATGTATTTTAATTTGTTGCTATTAATGAGTTGAAGTCAAGTGCTATCTGATAGTATGATGTACGTATCTTGTTGATTTTCGTGGATGAAACTTGAATTTTTCAAAATGACTAACATGCTGTTTGATACTAATAACAAGAGTGACATTTATTTTATTTTATAGATATACCTTCAACTCTTCAAATATACATTCATATGAATTGCACTAAAACTTTCATTTTACATTATGAGGAACAATTGTCATAATTGCTCTGTGTGAAACTGGAGT
This sequence comes from Schistocerca americana, assembly GCF_021461395.2. Taxonomy (NCBI): domain Eukaryota; kingdom Metazoa; phylum Arthropoda; class Insecta; order Orthoptera; family Acrididae; genus Schistocerca; species Schistocerca americana. Next base: position 686,855,410 of record NC_060121.1, on the reverse strand, counting down.
TCTTTATTCTTTTGGGGTTTTTGGAGTTTTGTTGCTGTTGGTAATGAATATGTGTACTGGGAAACAAATAATTGTGTAACTTAGATTGAAATTAATTTTGGAGTTGTGATACTTGTAATGATAATAAAAAAGTAGCTTAACATACTGGCTATATGACATGAATTGGTTTTTCAATATATATACAAAGTATGAACATACTGGGTGTATCATATGAATTGGTTTTTCAATATATGTATACAAACTAAGAACATTCTAAATGTGAATAAAATGTTACACTGGTACATTTATTGAGCTTGTTAATAAATTAAAAGTTCACACATTAAAAAAGTGTGCTATGTGGATAAACAGCTTATGGGATTGAATTACACAATCACTTCCCTATCAGAATTAGAGGCAAAGCAATTGGGCTTGGGGGAGGGAAACTATTTTAAAATATGCACCTTAAATCCTGAAAAAAATTCTCTCTGATTCATGTATTACAATAAAGTAGTGGTACATCATGGCTACAGTATTTTATCCTGGAAAGTTAGTGACTAATAGTAATAATAAATATGTCTTCAGTCAATATTCTGATTTTTGTTGCACTGGTTTCCAGAATTACCAGAAAACTTAGAAAATTTCAGATAAACATCCAGTCTTGCAGGTTTCAAATATATTTAATAATAAAAAAAAGAAAAACAACTATGGTATGCTATACGGAAATAAAACAAATTTGTGGTACTGTGAATGTTGTTGTATTACAGCATGGATACATTAAGTTTCACAACAAGGCCTGCACTGAACATTCATTTTGCGATGAAAGAAATTACAATACCTTTTCAAACTGTGTATCTCATACTGACTGAAGACTTTTTGGCTTGGGGTATTTGTGCAGCCTGTCTGATATGAGCAAAATACATTTTGTCAAAAGGCTCAGTTGAAGCTTATTCTGTCTCTGTCTTTCTGTCTATCTCTTTTTATTATAAATTTTTTAATTGCCTCATACATGTGCTGGCCTGGACTGTTGGATGTTTCTCTACTGGATGTCACAGATAATTGCAAGGACCTCTCAAAACATTCCTGCTACTCGCTATATTAACATTACTGTGTTTACTACTACTACTGCTACTAGCATTGACTGAATGTTACGTATAACATTAAATTATGCTAATACCTCATCCAGGATCCATAATCCAGACCTCTATTCCAACTTTCTTATGAATTTGTTGATTTATTTGATTTCATCACATAACATACATCGTCTTAAAACAGACAGAAATTTTACAGTTTACTGGGAACAATGAAAAATTCTCAGCCCATTTTAAGGGAAGGTAGTAATTTTTCATTAATTCATATAATTATATACACTCTTTATTTTTATAGAAAAATTTATTTCATATCATTCATTTCAGTTCACTTTTGATTATTTTACTTGATGGTTTTGTATCTGCATGATATTTTCACTAATGAACTTTTTCTAAGCTCCATGTCATGAAAAAAGTCTGTAAATTAAGCTATTATCTCATTTCCACCTTTTCATTCTTTCTCTTTAGTATGACATTTTTATTTTATAAGATCATCCACTTACTTTTGAGTTAACACATAAATTTTCTTTAATCCTCTCTTTTGAATGCCGTATTTCCTGTCTCTATCTATCTGTCATCTATCTCTCTCTCTCTCTCTCTCTCTCTGCCTGTCTCTCTCTGTCTGTTTCTCTTTATTGAGTGGGAAACGTATTTTATATATATATTTATTATATATATTACTATCATAAAAAGACAGCTTAGGAACTTTTGAGATGGTCCTTGAATACAAGAAAGCAGTAGTAGTAACCGTTTGCCCATGTTGTTGTTAATCATAAAAAGAGAAGAAGAAAACATACTATATATTTTCTTCTGCCTACTAATTGAAAATCTACTTTGGTGGGTACAAAATACATTTATATAATATGTATTTTTGTTTCCTTTTAATTATATATTTTTTCTTATCTCATCTTTACACGCATCCATACATGATGCCAGGATTTCGAGGTATTTTGAAAAAAGAAAATATAAAATCACACAGTTGTGTTCATTCTCACTGCTTCACCTACTCTCTAGTTTGCTATAGATCTGTTTAGTATATTATCATTGTTTATAAATCAGTAACAGCAAACATTATTAGTAGAATTGGTGTTCCTGTGTTCATATATTCTTTTTATGTCAATTTATAGAAAGCATATCCTAAAATATGATTTACATTTTTTTTAATTTATGAACACATGTGGTTATTAAGTAACTGAACACATTCAGTTTCACAGCATGGCACACTTATATATTATATTTCTAGCAAAATAATAAAACTACATAGGTATGCACTGTTAGCTGTACACCATATATGTACTAATCTGATAGTGAATATTTCTAAAATATAATGATACTTTGTAGACCGACCATCTCTTAAGTTACCTATGCAGATATGTTTAGAGTTCTGTAGCAGTGTGCTCTTAAATTGGGTGTTCTAAAATTATTTTCATATTCTGTATTTGGTCTTGGATCACCAGTTGTTTGATTTATGTTCACAGTTGTTTTTCTTCTAGTTGCATGCCCTTGTACAAGTACTGCTTGCATGAAAGTGGTGCATGAACTGTCATGTTCAATTTGTTGCTTTGTTTGGCTTACTTGGAATTTTAGTGACTCGTAGACATTACATTCTGTCATTAAACTGTGTTGAATTAAAGTGTAATCATATTTGAAAACAATACATTTCTGACACAGCTTATCATTATCATTTCAATCTTTATCAGTTAAAGTGACATAAAAGCAGAGTACTGTTTCACATAATACATACCAACAATATTCCTGAGATATAGATGACCATTGCTGAAAGATGTGTTGGGTTTGGCAGTGTAACAAATTAGTGAAATATTCAAAGTAACACACATTTTCTGGTAATGGAGTGATCTTATGGGTCTTTGTATTGCCTTATGTATGTATTGAAAGGCAAAACAGAATTACTTTACTTGGGTGTTTTATATATGAGACAAAAAGCTTAACACATAGTCAAAACTTGATTTGAGGTCTATAATTGAGGGACAGTTTCATAAGTTAAATAATCATATACCAGTAAAATTCCTACATCTGTAAAAAACAAGAAGTACTAAAATTATGCATACAGAGATATGAATATAGACTTGATGAGTTTCTGTAAATTATTTAAAAAAATGTGGATAATGATGAGTTTCCGTAAGTTATTTTAAAAAATGTGGATAATAACTTTCATCCAGCAAGACAAATGAAAAGTGGCATTAGTGTTGGTATGTAGGTAATCACTGCTTGCAATTGAATGTTCAGGACTTGTTATTTGTTCACTTAATACTCCCTGAAATTGACAGTGTGACTTGTTGGCTTGCAAGGTACATTTTGAATCATTTGTGGATTTCCAATGCCAATGGCCTTGCCACAGTGGTAACACCAGTTCCCATCAGATCACTGAAGTTAAGAACTGTTGGTCTTGGCTAGCACTTGGTTGGGTCACTGTTCAGGTCTGCCGAATTTTGTTGGCAAGCGAGGTGCACTCAGTCCTTGTGAGGCCAGTTGAGGAGCTACTTCACTGAGAAGTAGTGCACTGGTCACGAAAACTGACAGTGGCTAGGAGAGCAGTGTTCTGGTCACATTCCCCCTCTGTATCCACATCTGTTGATGCCTAAAGGCTGAGGATGACATGCCAGCCAGTCGGTAACGTTGGGCCTTCAAGGCCTGTTCAGATGGTGTTTTTTGTGGATTTCCAATAACTAGATTTATTTCCATTAATGGATGTGCCTCTTCATGCCAATTATGCTCTCTTACAAATTAAGAATGCCAACCTAACAAATACAAACAGGTTTCCACCAACATAGTTTACAGAAGTGATGTGCTTTATGGGATTTACACTGTCAGAGCAGTATTTTAAATTCAACAGTAGATTCTAAAAAATAAAAATAAAATAAAATAAAATAAAATGAGGCAACAATGGGGACCAACTTGTCCGGTTTGCCATGTGAACCATATACCAACTACATAGAAGACAGGACATTTTAAGTCCTGATCAACAACCTCTAAAAATTATTTATGATTGTATATATGTAGACTGAAAGTGAATTTCAGACAAAGACATGGAAGATGAGACAAAAATTTCCTCGAGAGCTGCCTGAATCATGCAGGTATGTGCAACCCCCCTTTTCCACATGCAAGCACGATCCCCCCCCCCCCCCCATGCGCACACACACAGACACAGACACACACACACACACACACACACACACACACACACACACACACACACCACTGTGCTGATACTCACTAGCCTTTGATCAAGTACCAGGACAGTACCATTTCAAATCTACTGACTTTCTAACTCCACCATAACATTCAAGAAATACAGACCACAGCTGTAGGGTACCATTCAAGTCATCAATTTTTTCATGACTCTTCTAAATGGCTCAGAAGTGTTATCAAGCTGACCCTGTACAAATCTAATATCTTTTAGAGAGCTCTTTAATTTGTGGGTGAAATTTACCTCCTACAGGAGACCCCTCCTCTGCAGAGTGAAAATATCATTCTGGATACTATATATAGTTCTGAATCAGAACTCATGTAATCTTAACTGGCTCATTATTATTCATGTGTAGAAAGTGCAGTATGGGGTTGATGTATATCTTGTGTACCACAAACCATTAAGTATCATATGGCTATGACACCCTATCTGAAAGCACCTCACCTCTCTCTTCCACTCATCATTCTCTCTCTCTCTCTCTCTCTCTCTCTCTCTCTCTCTCTCTCTCAACCACCCCTCTCACCGTCTTCCATCCATCCCTCTTTTCTTCGTTGCTCTTTCCCTCTGTGTCCACCTCTTGATAAACCAACTTACTCTGTCATTCAATCCCAGAGCCTCGCACCTCCCACCTGCTCTCCCACATAATATGCTAAAGTAAAAAATGTTTGTTATGTGTAACTTATTGACACTACTCTTGCAAACTTTTAGTAAAGAATCTCTGTATGTCAGTTCATGAAAAATGAAGCTTGTAATGTGGATGCAATTGGATAAAGAGCCTGTAACCATTGTAGTGTATTTACACACATCAAAAAAAGTTTTGCATCACCTCGGTTTGGAGAGTTCCAGAACCCGTACAGAAAATGGGAATACAGATCAACATAAACATAATTTCTGCTCTTTTTATTGTTCATGAAAACCACACATTGCATTATGTACCACAATACAGCGAGACCTTCAGAGGTGGTGGTCCAGATTGCTGTACACACTGATACCTCTAATACCCAGTAGCAATTCCTCTTGCATTGATGCATGCCTGTATTCGTTGTGGCATACTATCCACAAGGTCAAGGCACTGTTGGTCCAGATTGTCCCACTCGTCAACAGCAATTCAGTGTAGATCCTTCAGAATGGTTGGTGGGTCACATTGTCCATGAACAGTCCTTTTCAATCTAACCCATGTGTTCGATAGGGTTCATGTCTGGAGAACATGCTGGCCACTCTAGTTGAGCGATGTCGTTATCCTGAAGGAAGTCATTCACAAGATGTGCATGATGGGGGCAGGAATAGTCATCCCTTAAGATGACCTTGCCAATATGCTCTCGATATGGTTGCACTATCGGTCGGAGGAGGGAATTCATGTATTGTACAGTTGTTACAGTGACTTTAATGACGACGAGCGACGTACATTGGCCCCACATAACTCCACCCCAAAACAGCAGGGAACCTCCACCTTGCTGCACTCGCTGGACAGTGTATCTGAGGTGTTTAGCCTGACCAGGTTGCCTCTAAACAGGTCTCTGCCAATTGTCTGGTTGAAGGTATATGCGACACTCTTCAGTGAAGATAACGTGTTGACAATCCTGAGTGGTCCATTTGGCATGTTGTTGGGCCCATCTGTACTGCACGGCATGGTGTCGTGGTTGCAAAGATGGACCTCACCATTGACGTTGGGAGTGAAGCTGCGCATCGTGCAGCCTATTGCACACAGTTTGAGTCATAACACGACGTCCTGTGGCTGCACAAAAAGCATTATTCAACATGGTGGCATTGCTGTCACGGTTCCTCTGAGGCATAATCCGTAGGTAGCAGTCATCCGCTGCAGTGGTAGCCCTTGGGCAGCCTGAGCAAGGCATCTCATTGACATTTCCTGTCTCTCTGTATCTCCTCCATGTCCAAACAACATCACTTTGGTTCATTCTGAGACACCTGGACACTTCCCTTGTTGAGAGCCCTTCCTGGCACAAAGTAACAATGCAGACATAATCGAACCATGGTACTGACCATCCAGACATGATTGAACCACAGGCAACACGAGCCGTGTACCTCCTTCCTTGGGGAAAGACTGGAACTGATTGGCTGTTGAACCCCTCCATCTAATAGGCACTGTTGTTTACATCTTTGGGCAGGTTTAGTGACATCTCTGGACAGTCAAAAGGGACTGTGTCTGTGATACAATATCCACAGTCAATGTCTATCTTCAGGAGTTCTGGGAACTAGAGTGATGCAAAACTTTTTTTGATGTGCGTATATTGCTGTTTATCTATGTGACATAACTATAAATTTTCAGATCTGTGCAGTAAGCAATGTAGTTTTCACTTCTGCATCCATAGAGTGCGACAAAAAGGCCAGGAGATAGAACATATAAAATCAGTCTCTGTGCCATATTAGTTTTCATGGAAGCTTTGGATGCAATCTCCAAAGCAATAGTGGAATCATAAAGAAAGTACCTGCTTCCTCATATTATGTTTTTCAGTTGTATGTTGAACACAATTATTTTTGTCCTACAAATAAAGATTTAGTTTTGAAAGTCATAGAATATTTGTTATTTTCTTGATGTTTACAGAAATGATGTGTAGAACGTTGTTCAGTCACAATACTTGCGAAATTACTTAATAAGGTGACAGACTGAAATACATGGAAGTAGAGTTACATTTTGGTTGCAAAAAGAGACAACAGCAACTTATTAACCAATCTGTAAAACACATTGTTCAGACATTTCTTGTATTTACCATAACAGAATATTCAGAAGTAGAAAACTCCACATACAAAATTAGGAAATGTGGCTGTTTCCTCTTCTTTATTCTTCACTAATTGCTTGGCCTCCTACAGAAAGTACATTTCAACCAAAAATTAAAGAGCTCTCTAAAAGATAATAGGTTTGTACAGGGTCAGCTTGATAGCACTTTCAGCCATTTAGAAGAGACAATACACATATTTTGATATTTCTTTACCTTAAGTTTCATAAATAATTGTCTTTACATATTATTGTCAAATCAAAATTCCGTGCAGCACACAAAATGAATGGAAGAAACTTACACAAATTATTTAATGGCCCCAATGTCCAGCATTTACACATGATGCTTTTCATTGGCTTCATGCCGAGGCAAAGAAAGATACTATGGTTGAAACTAGTGCATGCCTTGATTCAATAAATCCAATCAAATAAGTGACAGAAAATGTGTCCAGACTGGAAGATTGTCATTCTATATGTTTCTATTGTTTAAACTTTCTGATTGACTGTATTTAGAGTATACCACTACAGTAGCGGATATACTATGAGGTTTCTGGTGCTAGGATGTTTGCTTTGGAAAACTGGTGATCAGAATAATTGACAGTGAATTGTGGTCATTCATCCCGTGATGTATATTTGTGTGGTTTGTGTACAGAAAACATGTCAAAAATTTACATTACAGTTACAGTGATACTAATAAATAATAATAATAAATAATAAACAATGTAGGAAAGATGGATGATAGATTGCTACTTACCACAATGATGACTGTTAAGTTGTAAACAGGCACAATTAAAAGACCTTACACAAAGCTTTCAGCCACAGCCTCGATCACAAAAAGAGAAACACACACCATTCATACATTCATGCAAGCACACCTCATGCACACATGACTGCCAACTCTGGACCTTGGGCAAATTGTGCCTGTCTGCAATTTAACATGTCTTCTTTATGGCAAGTAGCAATCTATCTTTTCCTACAGTGTTGATATTCCTATCTGGAGTTTCCATTGTTTGATTTTATGCACATACAGGGTGAACATCAATGAAACTGACAAACTGCAGGGATGGATTCCTGACTGGAAATGGTGGAAGAAAGGTCCTATGCACATATGCCCAGAAAGGCTTCATTGCCATGGTAGATGACGCTGACAAATGAAAGTTTCTCTGGCCGCATGCTGTGTTTTCCTTGTGTGTTGGAGGCTGTGTGATTGATGCAGCATACTGTAAGTAGTGTAATGGTTTGGTATTCATGTCAGAAACAAGCCAAGATGATATTTGTGTACGATCAAGCAGTTGAAGAAAGTCGAGAGGCAGAACCCAGTCCTCCAAATGTGGTGTATGACCAATCCCCCGCCACTTTGCACATTTGTCGGTCTGAAAGGACCCATGATCACACAAATGCCCAAAAAGGGCTTGAAATGTCTTGTGATGTAGTTGGTGTCTGTGAGGGTTCGGGTTTTGGTGCAAGGTCCTGCCTCTCGATCATATCCTTCTGCTTGGCCGTGCACAAACACAATCTCAGCTCATTCCTGACATGAATACGGGACCATTCTGTGGCTGTCAGTATGCTGTGTCCATCACACAGCCTGCAGCACACAAGGAACACATGGCATATAGTCAGAGGAACTGTCATTTGTCAGCACCATCTACCATGGCAGTGCTGCATTTCTGGACACATGTTCATAAGAATTTTTCTTCTCCATTTCCACTCAAGAATCCGTCTCTGCAGTTTGTTCGTTTTATTAATCTTCACTTTGCATATGTCTACAATGTGTGATCATGCTGTTTTGAGCAATTCCACAAGAAATATTTGTTGACAGATCCCAACAGCTTTACAACAAATGCCAGAAGTGTGTTGTAACTAATGGTAATCACTGTGAAGGCCATTAAAGGTATTCTGTTTAGAGTTTTCTTTATTTTCTGAGACCATTCATTAAATTTTTCAGATGCACCTATGTAGGTGGGACTGAGAAATTCAATGAATGGTCTTCATTAGCTACAGCACACTTCTGACACTGGCTGTAATGCTTTGGACTGTGTCAATAAATGCTTCTTATGGAATTGCTCAAAGCACTATGGTCACACATTGTTGGATATCCACTTCATTACAGGAGATGAGACCTGATTCTACCAATAAAATCCAGAGACTTAGTGACAGGTGTTCCCCATCTTCATCACCTCCCAAAAAATTCTTCTGGCAAACTCCAAGATGAAGACAATGTTGATTTCCTTTTTTGACAGCAAGGGCTTGATCAATCATAAATTTCCACCTGAGGGCAGTAGGGATGACATGAACACCATGCCATTGACTGTTGTTGGGTCTCTGGATGTATTGGTAGTACCTAACACCACATAGAATGCAAAGGCTGATGGCCTTGATGGAGGAAATCGATGTGGTACATTCGACAAACATATGTTTAAGGACAGTGTGATTAAATTTGACTGTTAATGGGCTATGGCAGCAGATGACCAATGCAAGTGCCTTTGTTAACAGCAAGACATGACCTGCACGCCTCTCCTGGTCTCATGACCCTATCAGTTGGACCCTAGATGACTGGAAGACCATGACCTGGTCAGATGAATCCCAGTTTCAGCTGTTAAGAGTTGATGGTAGGTTTTGAGTGTGATGCGCACCCTAAGAAGCCTTGGACCTACGCTGTCAACAAGGCACTGTGCAAGGCAGTGATGGCTCTATAATGGTTTGGACTGTGTTTTCATGGAATGGACTGGGTCCTCTGGACCAACAGAACTGAACATTGATTGGAAATGGTTATCTTCAGCTTCTTGGAGATCATTTGAAGCCAATCGTGGACTCCATATTCCCAAACAGTCATGAAATTTTTATGAATGACAATGCTGCAAACTTTCATTGGGCTACAATTGTTCATGACTATTTTAAAGAACATTCTGGACGGTATCAGTGAATGATGTGGCCACCCAGACCACCCAACGTGAAGCCCATCAAACATTTATGGGATATAATCAAGAGGTCAGTTCATGCCCAAAATCCTGTGCTGGCAACACTTTTGCAATTGTGGACAACTGTAGAGGCAGTATGACTCAGCATTTTTGCAGAGGACTCCAGCAGCTTGTTGAGTATATGCCACATCAAGTTACTGGGCAAAAGGAGATCCAACATTAAATTAGGACGTATCTCATGACTTTTGTCACATCAGTGTATATTGCTGTACCCAGCTTGAAATACCAGTTCATCCTGGATGAATTCATCCACTGAGTAATAGCATTTCAGTATCACTGCCTCATACAGCTTTCTTTTGAGTAGATCTAAATTTATCTGCATTAACTTGTTCCCTTTAAATTTACTATCAATTGTCATAGCCATGTATTGAGGGGTGTAGGCATACAGTTTGAGGCTGTAGGTGGGAAGCATGAACTTTCCTTTGTTTCTTGTATCACATGTGTAAACAAAATGGTTTCCCTCAAACAATTCATGTTTAGTACACAAAAAAATAATAAACTCAAAAATACATAGGGATGGCGAATTAATATTTGAAGTTTTCAAAGTAATGGGCAATAGGGTACTTTGTGGTATACAGTACACATGTTCTAAGCAATGTTTTTGTGTCTGTATTATCTGCATTATGTTAACCAAGTTTCCCCAAAAATATACTTAATAATAAAATATACTTAATAATACATTCAAAGTAGCAGAAATAGAAATACACGTTTTCTCTCAAAGAAGAATTTTTTCTGAGAATTTTTTTGAAGTAGTCCTCATTAGAGTTAATAGAGGTGATTAATTGAATGATGATGGTTTCTCAGGTATGCTATCACCTCTAAACGTTGAATGCTCATCGTACTTTGGTGAACATCCATTTGACCGTCAAGTTATGAACATTGACGGAAAAACAGTTGTTTGGTGAAACATTATTGACATGTAATGTCTTACATTGTCAGCATATAGGGAGCAGTTTAAGCAGCAAGTGATATGGTATATCACAAAAAGGTTGCGAGTAGAAAGTTAAACTGTAAAGTAAACAAAGACCAGTTCAGCTACCGAAGGAGTTATGGGCAGGAATTTCCAGGAGGCAAGTTACGATGAAAAGGATAATAACAACTTACAAAGAAAATTGTAAGCTCATAGAGCGTCAGTAACTTATAAAAATATACCAGTAACAATGCACTGATTGAAAGAATAAACCAAAGAGACAAATATAAAGGAAACAAAGAGAGTTGTTGCTAAGAAGAAGAATGGAGAACTGAAGAAAAACAAAAGTAATAAAATCAAATGTGAATGAGAGAGGAAAACTGAAACATTGAAGGAAGATTTTATCAGCTTGTGATTTTTCGTATTGCCATTCGTACCAGTGGTGGATACAGAAAAACCTCAAGGAGGGGACACTAAAGTTATCTTGAGCTACCTTTACTTTTACTGTAATAAAAAATAATCAAGTCACAGGCAAGGTTTAAGAAAGTTTTATTTTGATTATACACATATACAAGACAATGCCATCTTTTGATATATGCACCTGTTCATAAATATCAACATATGATATTTATTGCATCACCATATGAACAATAACAACATGGTTGGGAATGAAACTGAAACTTTGTGGCAGATTAAAACTGTGTGCCAGACCAAGACTCAAACTCAGGAGCTGCAGGAGAGCTTCTATGATGTTTGGAAGATAGGAGACAGGGTACTGGTGGAATTAAAGCTGTGAGGATTGGTCATGAGTCATGCTTGGGTAGCTCAGATGGTAGAGCACTTGCCTGCGAAAGGCACAGGTCCCAAGTTTGAGTCTCAGTCTGGCACACAGATTTAATCTGCCAGGAAGTTTCATATCAGTGCACACTCTGCTGCAGAGTGAAAAATTCATTTGAGAATGAAACTGTTTACTTTACTTTGAAAAGACAGTATCACACATCAAGGGACCCAAGATGTCCTTGTCCCAGTAAAAAATACCTCACTGATTTATGTATAAAAATTGCAATTTAATACATTTTAGTTTCATGGATAGTTAAGTTTTAATCCTGTGGATCATCTTCAGATACTCTTGGTTTCTTATTCACTGGTTCCATATATGCTCGCTCACATTTAACATTCAAGTTCATGAAGAAACACTCACATGATGCAGCTTACAGTATAAATGAGTGTACTCTTAAACAAAATGAATGCATCTCAAATTTTAAAAAATAAATAAATAAATACTATTTGGGGTAATTCATACTGATGCTAATGGAGGTGAACTGGAGAAATCAATGAAAATCTACTAGGTACAGATACTAACATTTAACAAAGAATTAACTGTCTGTGTATGGCATTGGTGGATTCTCATTGATTTATGTATGTGTTGACAACAATAATCATTTTGGTGTAGTTAATAGATTTAAGATGATTGCTAGACTGAGCTTATTGTGGGCAATGCATTGTATTGCAGATGGGTCAACTTTTTTGTGGGAATTCACTGGTATTATTGAGTGCTTTATGACTGTGAAAGCCTGAATCCAAAAATATTTATATGGCAGATACATCAACATGGAATGACAGGAAATTTTCAGGTGGATTGTGATTGCTTGTTATTACATTTAATGCCCCAAAACCATAATGGCTCCACTTTTCATCCAAATAATGACAATAAAAAATATAAAATATAGTTGTTGAATGACTACATGGATTTGTTCTTGGAAGTCAGTATAGAAAGTCCCTAGATACAGTTTGAAGGCAGAGTTATTAAAAAGCCATTGTAATTAACTTAAAATCCCGGTAGGACTAGCCTCTAACTGAACCAAAAACCAGATCTCCATGCCTCTGAAATGTTTGGAATTGTCACAGATATTTAGGTAAGTATAAAAATGAATAATGCGGTAAAAGAGTGTTTCACGTGTTTTATTCTAGTGAACATTTTTATGCTGTAAACGAGACTGGATATTTGTTACTAATGTGCTGGATAGTGACATCTTTGCTGAAAAACAGAAAGTTATTAATGATTGTGATTAATTTACTACTATAATGAAATTAGGAAGAGATAGATGCCAGACTAGGATGATAGCTAACATATTTGAACATGAAGTGAAATATCCTGACAAGGATAGAAGACAAAAATCATCCTCTGAATTTATTATGTGTATGTGCTGCCCTCCTTTCTGCTACATATCTATAATCCAAATATGTGGTTCATTTAGTATAATTCTTTTCCTCATGTCACTACCTGCATGTTAGAACCCAGAGATGCCTTTCATCACTCTTTCATCTAATTTTAATTTTTTCATGAATATTTCATTTGTTAACTCCTCACTCCACAATAGTATGGGGACAACATAACAAAAACAGGAATTCTCCACAGTTCTGCCAATAATATCACAATGTCTCTGACGTAGTGCTCAGAAGTTCTTGTTATTGACCAACCATATGAATTTGACATATGTTCAGTGAACTCTTGTGTGCTGCCTTTGTGGTCATTTTAAATTTCTCTGTGTGTCTGAGTCACTTAATTTTACTTTGGCTGTTTGAGTTTTATGATTCCATTTGTTTTCATTTCTCCTTTTGCTGTACATTCTTGTGTAGCAAAACTCAAGTTCATTATATGCAACTGATGTAATTTTTCAACTTAAAAAAAAAAAAAAAAAAAAAGCTTTTATTCAATTTTTGTTGACGTCTATGTCCTTATGCCCTGCTATATTCAGCGCTGTCATCTGCTCATATATTTTAAGCTTGATCCATATTCTTCTTACAAGTGATCTGCCAGGAAGTAAAGTAAGATAAAAAAAAATCTTTGGGCAGTAATAGTGAAAGCAAATTGCAGCAAGAATGTTGCCTCATTCATTCTGAGTAGCTTTAATATGATTTTATTGCTTAATTCATGGTGGTAATTACCAGACAATGATAGTATCATCCAAAAATCTAAGATTCTTCATACGCATTACATGAATCTTTTTATCTTCTTATACGGTGTACTTCTGTATTTACATTTGCTTCTTGATTAAAGAATTGATGTGATTTAGCAAGACTGAAACACAAAAATATGCATTCATACCTTCATTGTTATTTCACATGCTATAATCAGAATCTTTTGTATCATTAGGAAATCAGCTAAAGAAAGAAAAAAAACTACAAAAGTGAAAACTGCAGTTTGACATTGGAGCAAGATTTCAGTAGAATTCAAAGGGAGAAAAAATGAAAATTATTTCATGTAGTGATGTATCCTATGCATCTCACTCTATTTGGTGTGTGCTATAGGAGGGAACTTTACACTACTATAAATGAATTATTGTAAGTATTGTTGTGAGTACGAGGCACATCCAGGAAGTAAATTTCCTGATGTTGTTTCCTTTAAAGTAGATGCATTTAGCTGGAAAAATTGCACATGCACAACTGATGTATGACGTGACAATCAAATGCTGGCCAGACTGCTCCACCTGGTGCCAGTATCGTGGCAGCAGTGACTAAAAATGGCATCTCTTATTCATTCTCCCACTGCCTGCAAGGTTCAGTCGGTGATAAGGTTTGTTAATGCACAAAACATAACACCCATCAAAATTCATCACCTGCTCTGTCAGTCTACAGGCAGAATATCATGAGCTGCTGTAGGCTTTTTTCCGAAGGCCATCAAAGTGTCCATGATGAAGAGCGCAATGGTGACAGTCCCTCATCAATGATCACCTGGTTGAGCTGGTGTGGCAACACATCCTGGAGAACCATTGCTTCATGATTACCGAGCTCAGCAGCTGTTTTCTGCAGATATCGCTATCCTTGTAGCAATGAAATTGTCACTAAGCACCTTCTGTTCAAGAAATTGAGTGCCAAGAGGTTGCGAAAAAACCTGACACCCGAGCACAAAACGAAATGCTTTGGAGCAGCACTGACATTTCTGCAGTGGTTTCATGATGACAGGGAAAAGTTTGTTGACAGGCTCATCATGGGCAATGAGACATGGATTTCTCACTTGACCCCTGAAAGCAAGCAGCAGTCATTGCATTGGCATCACAGTGGATTTCCAATCAAGACAAAATTCAAACAGACTGTGTTGGTGCAGAAAATGATATACATAGTGTTTTGGGACAGGAACAGCATTTTTCTCATTGACTTCCTGCTCAGAGGTGAAACACTGACTGCTGATTGTTACTGTGAAACAATGTGGGAACTGCACAATGCCATTCAGAACAAGAGGTGTGGAATGCTTACTGCAGGTGTTGTGCTGCACCATGACAATACTCATCTCCATACGGCTCAATGCACAGCAACTGTTTTGCAGAAGTTCAGCTGGGAGCTTTTTGTTCATCCAGCATACAGTCCTGGTCTTGCTCCCAGTGATTTACACCGTTTCTTGCATCTCAAGAAATTCCTGTCCTCCAGCCAGCATTTTGACAATGATGAAGAGCTGAAGACAGGTATCACAAACTGTTTCTATTCACAGGTGGCAGATTTCTATGACACAGGAATATAAAGTTGATCCCATGATATGACAAGTGTCTCAGTTCTTTTGGTGGCTGTTTCCAAAAATAGCTAAAATATCACTGTACCTGTTGCCAATAGAGTTTTCCATATAACTTTATTGTCTTTGTTTAAGAAAAGATGGGGAAACTTACTTTCTGGATGTGCCTCATACTTGCAATTTGAGGAAAAATATGATGATGTGAATTATATGTAATGAATACACTTTAAAAATATACACAAGGAAATTAGATAATTTTATGTCAGATGAAGCATTGCCATACCGTCCTTACCACGCTGGTTTGCTTCGAGTTTGGAAACAAATGTGTGAAAGAGTTTCAGAACTATTTTTACACCATACTAAGCTGTTGAGAGAAATACATGAGAGTCATATTGAAAGTGATGCATTCTAATTTTTCACGAAAGGCATAAAGGGTTCTCTAACTAGCATAACACACTTAAAAACAAAAATAGCAGATTTTTAGCCACTTGTAGCTGTTTTTGCATGTAATCACCACTATTTGTACACACTTGTTCCAGCAGTTAATGAGACACTATGTGCTGCACTTGCTAAACTGTAATGCAGCTGACGTCAACTACTTCCTTGAAGTTTCATAGATGGTATTTCATTGAATGTGTTGCTCAAGTGGTCAATATATCAGAGACATGAAGCAGTGAAAGTGTTAACATACTAAATACTGTTTTTATGCTGGATATTGTAGAACAGTTCAGCCTAATTTGCTAGATGTTCTATAAAGGCAAAACTTATTTTATCACGCTGCAAGGAAAAAGTGCTCTTGAAATGTAGTTCAATCAGAATTGAATTTCCACTATCTCTGTGCTCAAATACAGCTCAGAAAATTACACATTGTCTACCTGTACTCTAGACATTATTTTTCATACAGATGCCTGTACCTCAGAACTTCAGTTTTGTGAAAATGTACATGGAGTTTGGCTCTTGATGATGACATTTCATCCACAAAGACTATTCTAGCCAAAACCTTTGTCCCCTTTTGGTAACAGGTGAAGAAGGACCTTCATTCAGAATTTTTTTACTTGTGTTTAAACCTCTGTATTATCACCTTTACAAAAATAAAATTAATTCAAAGTTTTCAACAACCTCACAAAGTGTTATAGTCTACACTAAGGTGAGTACAAAGCTCCTTGTCAATCTGCACATATTACTTGATTGAAAAATTCTTCACTGTCTGGAGTTAAAAAGGCTGAGCAGGGCACCCCAAACCTGGTTCGTCATTAACATTATTTTCCCCTTTTAGGAAATTCACTATACACTGTCCAACTCAAATCCATTAAGTAAACTTTATATCCACAGCAAATATTTGTGGATATCAGAGACTGCAATTTGTCCTTGCAATGAAGAATTCAGTGATACACTTTCCTATGTTGGGTATAATTTTGCTACAGTAGCTTACTGTTACTCTCTGCCACATGATAATGAAACTAACAGTCCAGAGAAAAGAAGGTTCAACCTCTCCTATAAATCAGCAAACATTAAATTTAATTGTTATGGGTGAACACAAAAAATGTCAAAGCATTACTTTTGAAGTGATCTTCATACACTCTTAAGTGACTTATTAGTAAATTTTTTGACAGAATGTCCAGGTGATTGTGTCTGATAAGTTTGAGTAAGCAAGCAAGACTACTGAAAATATATTCTGCCAATTTTGGCGACAGTGTTAGAATAGTGACTAGTATTTTGGAGGAGTGGCCATCTAGGTGTGTTTTGTGGTTGCCTTAAACTGCTTTAGGCCAATGCCCTGTTGATTCCCTTGAAAAGCCAATGGCCAATTCCTTTTTCTATTTGCATACATTTGAGCTATTGCTGCATCTTTAATGACCTTGATTTTGATGCTGTATTGAAGACTGGTGTAGCCTTAAATATTCTTCATAGTTTGTAATCATTGGAACTCATTTTATAGGCAAAGGTTTCAAAATAGCTTACTTAGTCATGCAAATTGTTTATTGCTTCTTGCCAGTAACTCACTATATGCATTTATCACCTGTTTAATATCACCCAACTGACTCCACACATGAGACCCCTTTTGACCAAATATTAAAACAAATTTGTTTGGATCAAAAGTGAAAAACTTCTTTGGAATTGTCTATAATTGTGAAACATTTTACAGATGTATCTTATCTTTGGTCATGTGGTATTCATTTGGAAAAAATGCAAACAATTATTACTAAAACTTACTGTATAAATACTGTCATAATTTGGCAGATTGGCAGAGTTTCAGCATTGATTACCTTGTACCTACCTACATATATACACCTGTAGAGGAATTGACATGAAATGCTTTGTGACAGGCACTATCCATTCTCTCTGAAATTAGGTTTTATAGTTCCATTCATGATGTCTGGTTGTAACCAATGCTTATATTAATTTATAGGAAGTGTAATGAAAGCATACTGTTGTATCTTGAACATTCTTCTGCTGACTCATAAAATGGAGGTGGTTCAATTATTTCTAGCCTTTGACAAGAGATTGCATTTGAATCATAGGTTTCTTTTGCTGCTGAAGTTCTAAATATGTTCTGTATATGACTGCAAAAATTGTTATTATCTGTTTTGTAGAAGCTTGCTGAGAACATATAGAACAGTCATTGTGTGTTGGTTGGTTGGTGAAAATGGAAGAGAAACGAATTTCATGTTCTAATAAAGCATTACTTTTTGTGTGGTAAGATAATGAAGGAAATGGAAAAACAGCTGAAAAAATTATGGGGGTTCTACTGCAACTCATGGCATGATCCACAAGTAGTTCATAGAACTCTGATGTAGGTGTTGAGAGATGCCACATGCACACAGTGCCAAATTAGGGTTGCAACAGAAGAAATTTTAACCAAGTCTCATGATATTGTTATGGGATGCCACCAAGTGAAAATTTGTAAGACAGCCAAGACCATAAACATCTGAGATACGGTATGAGAAAGGTGTCAGCAAGATGACTGCCTTGAATGCTCACAGTTGACAAGTGGAAATGTGACCATTTCACAGGATTATTTGAATATCTTTCAGTGAAATTCAGATGAGTTTTTGACAGTTGGTGAAACATGAATACATTACTTTCAGCCTGAGGTAAAATAACAATTCAAGCAGTGGCATTTACCTAGTGTACATCCTCCAAAGGAAACAAAAACTATTTCATCATGACAACTGACTTTTGGAATTCCTAGGGCAAGATAGACTACCAGGCAAAGGATATAATGATTATAGGTTCATAATATGCTGCGTTACTGGATCAGTTTCACAATAAATTGTTAAGGAAACATCTTCATTTGATAAAGAGAAGTCTTCTCTTAGACCAGGACAGTGTGCCTTGGAACTCCACTAAAAACTGCTATCTCTTTCTCCCTTTTCACCAAAACTGAAGAACTGGCTCAAAGGGAGTGTATGTAAGTCCAGTAAAAGCATCATGACAAAAAGAAATTTTACAGACCTTTAAAAATAAAGGGTTAAAAGTTTTTGAGAAATTTTGAGGAATGTGTGGTGAGCTGAAAGGAGACCATGTTGAGAAATAAAATTGCTATTTTTGGAAAATAACGCTAACCTGTATAAAACGTCACAGACTTATCAACTTTCCCTCATATATGCCTCCTTTCAGTATTCTCCTGAGTAAAAGCCAGATACATATCACACATATTAAAGCAATGTTATGGAATAAGTTGTATATGAGCTTTGTACACAGTCTCTCTACTAGAAAAATTGTAGTTTATCCACTGATTAGTCAAGACTGCCATCAGACTTACATATAAGTGAATGTGTATCACAGTACCACTTGATATTCTTACTCCAAAATATGTTTTTAAAGACATTACTGTTTCCTGTTATGACTCATTAATTTCATTTTCAAATTCAACTACAAATAACATTTAATGAAATTGACAACCGAATTTTCCTGCATAGTTTCTCAAACAGCTCTTTTTCATTGGACTTGGGACAATGAAGCAGACAACAATTGAGGTCAAAACTCGATTATAGCAAACACTTATTACTTCAAGAAAAGTTGGACAAAATCTTTTCACTAATAGCAGCTTCAGTGTTGGAAATCTTTTCTATACATCCAGCTCATTCCCACCATTATTTTTACATTAGGTACCATGGGCCATTTTTTTGATCAGAGAGGCTTTTTGAAGCCCAAGATGGATCAAAAACAATGAAATTCATCATGTTGATTTTTATGTTGCAATGACACCAGAAATATTTGCAGTGTTCTGGTATGTACACAACACAAAAATTTAAATTTGCGCCTATAAACATGTGATAGTGTAGATAGGTAAAAGAATTACATATTGCTCAAATAATCCATGACAAAAAGGTTTAACACTCTCCAAGATAACAACAACAAGTGATATGTATGTTAGACAGTTCATCATTGAAATAATGCCAAAATGAACACAACTGTCATGATTAGATTTGTGTACTTTGATTGTTATCAACATCAACTACCCATTCTTGTCTGAGAGCAGTTTTTGCAGTGTTTAGGATAGGACCTGTCGATTATGATTAAATGATCTGTAAATGCTGAATGCCAGCATGCTTCCAATTATTCAATAATTTTTTATGCATGTGCTATGTAAAAAGTGAGTATGTTTTGATAATTTTGGAAATGTACAGAAGTTTTTAAATTTTTTGCATGCTACATAAGAAAAACACTCTTTTTACTGCAGAAATATTTTTATTATTAGTATGACTGACTTATTTTTACTAATATATGTTAATTTCATTTTACTTTTCGTTTTGTTAAGTTGCTTTCATTTTTCTCCTAGAGCCAATAGCCATTTCTGTTTACCTAACTCATCGAAATGAAAGCATGATACAAATTCACATTCAGTCTGTTTTCCACTTCATACCAGTAGAAAATATTTGCAATGAATGTCAAAAGACATTTACTGCAAATCACACCACACAAGAGGAAATTCATATTTTACATAAACGTGGTCCATCTGAAGTTAGGGAAAAAAATATTTTTTGTGTAGTACCCTGAAACATGAAACTTTTTTTGCAGATAGATAGTAAATGTGCTTGTATCCTCATCTTGTCTCACAATAATGGATGGGAATTAATGAAATGAATAAAATTTATCATTAAAGATCTGTTTTATGAGATTGGTTGTAAATATCAAGATCTGAGAAATGGCTTCAGCAAATCCCCATATAAGATTATTCACAGGGATATATTGTATACACACATAATTTTATTTTCATATCTTTAACAAAGTTTTGTGGTTTTGCGCACCACTAAGTAAATACTGTACCTTTAAACATGAGAACATTAAATGAACATATTCCTCCAGCAATTGGAAGAATCAGTGAACTGCTTCACAAACCAATGTAGGCTTTTGTCGCCCTTGTCCTGAATTCTGATACTGTATCATTCTTTCCATAATTTTTGGATCTGACATGTCTGCCCTCTTGTTGAGGCCTTCTTCTGGGAACTGACTGCACATTATTGTACACTGTTAAACATTAACAAATTTAAGGAGAGTATTTATCATGTTTATTGCAGTAAATATTCATTATCAGCAGTTGGAGAAAGTGTTCACTGGTTACTACTGAGTGAACTATGGGGAATGAGCAGTGCTTGGCTTGTGTTTCTGTTGATGGCTGCATATGCCTGTGGACTCCTTGCGGAGGTGGCAACAGCTTCATGTTACCAATGGCTTGGTTGACAGCCTTCAGTGCCACAAGGACAAGACCTATACAAAAATAAATGCAAATGCAAACAAGGTGCTGATCAGACCCCACCACCCAGCTTGTAATACACTGGGTAATCTTTCTTCCAGTCATGGAGCATTTATGAACACATTGAACATTTATGGTGATAATACTCTTCCAA
Organism: Schistocerca americana; assembly: GCF_021461395.2. Taxonomy (NCBI): domain Eukaryota; kingdom Metazoa; phylum Arthropoda; class Insecta; order Orthoptera; family Acrididae; genus Schistocerca; species Schistocerca americana. The sequence continues at coordinate 686,834,154 of NC_060121.1, read as the reverse complement.
AATTTGTAGAAGTTTAACAGGGCACAACAGTGTGCAGAAGTTCACAGAAGGAGCCTGAATTGTTCTGTCTGAATGTTATGAAAAGAAGGATATGGTACAAAAGCCCAAGAACTTTTAACTTCTTACTAAACACTACTTATTCATGTCTTTGTAATTTGGTAAACTGGCTCTTGTTAAGGCAAGTGAGAAACATAAAAAATGTTGGAAAAGAACTGTACTGTAACAGTAGTACTAAGAATGATTTTGAAAGGGGCAAGATGAGGAAGAAAATATGTGTGGAGTTAAATAGTATCAATAAATAAATTGACAGAGATAATCAGTTTTTCTAAATTTTATGTAATTGGATATATAAAAAAAATCTACTGACCAAGTATCGGCAGTAGAAAACGCATATAAATGTATTGCTCTTGGAGCCAGTGGTTCCTTCTTCTCACAGAAAGAATGACGGGCAAGGAGGGGTGGGGGGGGGGGGGGTCAAGGAAAAGGACTGATGAGGTTTATGAAAAATGGGGAGGGTTTAGAAAAGTCACCCAGAACACTGGATGGGATGAGAGTGAAAGACTGATTGTTAGGGACTGAATCAAATGAGATTTGAAAACTGAGAGCTTCAGCGTGGAATACAGGGTAATATGCAAGACAGGGATTACTGGCAAAACATTGTGCATGAGTTAATAAGAGTGGAAAGCTAAGTGCATTGTATGTGGTGGAGGTGGGAAGTGGTAAAAAATAGACTGGTCAGAAAATGAAAGATATAGAAAGCTAAAAGGAAGTCGAGGAAGGAGTAGTTACTGAGAGGCCAAAGAAATTAACCTAAGTTAAGACCAGGTGGGTGGCAAGAACCAGTGACATGTTGCAATGCCTGTTACCACCTGCAGAGTTCTGAGAAACTGGTACCTTAGGGAAGAGTCCAGTTGGCATGTGTGGTGAAACAGGTGCTACGCTGTAAGCTGTAGTAGTTTCTCTTAGCAAGTGACATGACAAGATGACCAATACACCTATGTGGCATTGATGTATATTAAAATAATTTTTAGCCTTTCCCCTTATGTTTTAATATATATATATATATATATATATATATATATATATATATATAAAATAGAGGGAAACATTCCACGTGGGAAAAATATATCTAAAAAGAAAGATGATGAAACTTACCAAACAAAAGCGCTGGCAGGTCGATAGACACACAAACAAACACAAACATACACACAAAATTCTAGCTTTCGCAACCAATGGTTGCCTCGTCAGGAAAGAGGGAAGGAGAAGGAAAGACAAAAGGATATGGGTTTTAAGGGAGAGGGTAAGGAGTCATTCCAATCCCGGGAGCGGAAAGACTTACCTTAGGGGGAAAAAAGGACAGGTATACACTCGCACACACACACATATCCATCCACACATACACAGACACAAGCAGACATTTGTGAAGGCAAAGAAAACTCTTTGCCTTCACAAATGTCTGCTTGTGTCTGTGTATGTGTGGATGGATATGTGTGTGTGTGCGAGTGTATACCTGTCCTTTTTTCCCCCTAAGGTAAGTCTTTCCGCTCCCGGGATTGGAATGACTCCTTACCCTCTCCCTTAAAACCCATATCCTTTTGTCTTTCCTTCTCCTTCCCTCTTTCCTGACGAGGCAACCATTGGTTGCGAAAGCTAGAATTTTGTGTGTATGTTTGTGTTTGTTTGTGTGTCTATCGACCTGCCAGCGCTTTTGTTTGGTAAGTTTCATCATCTTTCTTTATATATATATATATTCCTGGAAGATCTTCATTTATGGTCAGAAAGTGTATGAAATGTAGTGTTTAAAGGCCTAAATCAGGCTTCTAATTTACTACGCAATTACTGTTAGCCTCTTCTCGAGGTTAGCAGCTATGACTTAGGATATCATAGCCTTGTCACAGTAGCTGATTAATACATTCAAGACCAGGATAGTAATGAGTGAAAAGAGGTGAACTCCTAAGTTGTTTTTTGGAGGGAAAAGTAGTACCAGGATTTGATGTGATGGTCCAGGCACTACTGAACCCTCCCAAAAGCAAATTATCTCTTGTCAATCAGTATTATCTTGGTCTTGAATCTGTTAATCAACTGCTTTAACAAGGCCATAACTTTCTAAAATTGTGCCCTGAAATGAGAACCCACCACACCTAGAGCAGATTTTCATTGTCTTCCCAATCTCTGCAACATTCTTGTCAGACCCTATGCTCCTTCTGCATCCATTTCCCTGCCCTATGGCTGCCACTCCTGTGACTGTCCCTGCTGTAATACTTGCCTTATGCACCTTCCTACCACTGACTATACCAGTCCAGTAAGTGGCAAAATAAATATTATCAAAGGGAGAGCCAACTGTGAAATGACACATGTTGTGCACCTGCTGTTACGTAAACACTGTTCAGCCTTTTGCATTAGCATGACTACCACTAAGTTATCAATTAGGATGAATTGGCTTAGGCAGAGGGACAGAGGGTGTGTACTGGCAACACACAATATCCTGTTTTAGAGCTTGATCTACAACATATATTCGTGACACCAGTGCCTGTTTCACCACACGTGCCATCTGTGTTCTTCTCCCAGACACCAGTTTCTCAGAATTATGCAGGTGGGAACAGCTGTTGCAACATGTCCATGTTTCTTGCCACCCACATGGCCTTAATTTATGTTAATTCCTTTGGTCTCATTCCTTTCTTCACTCACTAGTCCTTTTCCTTTGCTCCTCTCCCTTCTCCTTCAAACATTCTGCCAGAAGAACGAGCCACTGGCTTCAAAAGCTTGCAAATTTCATTATCTTTATATGTGTGTTCTCCTATCGCTCTGTGATGAGTTGATTTTTTATATATCCAATTACATTATATTTTAAATAAATAAATCAGCAACTGGAAAACATCAGTATGATGCTGTAGGGAAATCTAGATGTCTGCAGTAAGTGTAGGAAACCAGTTAATGAAAAAACAGCATTTTAGAAGATAGATCATAGCAATCCAAATTATTCCTGTTAATAATTCAGACAGCAAATGGGTCGATTATAAGTTAGGCAGCAGGGGAAAAAGTAAGTGACTTAAAAAATGAAACAATGATTCTTTGTCATTGACATCCTGGTTGTCAGATAAAAACAATGGGTGTAAATGAGGTAGTGCCTTACAGTATAGTTATTCCACAGTGGAAATCAGTTAAAATAATTAATTACTCCAGAACAAATGTTTTTGAGAATAGTTTACAAGAGATCACCTGGGATGAAATTTATAATGAACTAAACACTAACATAAAAACTGATCTATTACATGTTAGATTCACATCATTATTTGAAAATATCTTTCTGCTTAAGCTAATCAGAAAGGACATTAAATGGCCAGGTAAAGAAATAATGGATCACTAGAGGGATTAAAGTATCATGTGAAAGAAAAAGGGAATTGTATCTGTTGGCAAGAACATGTAAATATCATGCACTAGTTGCAAACTACAAAATCTACACAAAATTACTAATAAAAGTTGTTACAAATCAACAAACATGCACATTATGCCATAAATTAGTAATTTTGTCAACAGACTGAAGGATCTATGGAATATAGTGAAATAAGAGGCAGGACAAGTGGCCAAAGAACAGGATAATATAATTTTGACTTAAATGGAAGGACTATAAATGATGAGTCACAGGTAGTAAATGTGTTTTTAATCATTTCTTAAATATAATTGAAAGTATAGGGACAAGCAGTTTAAGAGAAAAAGAATAGCAGTGTGTTGAATAAGCAACTCTCATAAAATTCAGTCATATGAATGTATCACCAACTTCTACTTTGAAATTAAGAAAATTTTATATTCCTTCACAGATAAAAGCTCATATGGATTTCACAGTGTTTCAAGCATAGTACTAAAGAATTGATCCCATGTAATAAACTCTGTCTTGTCTGAAATAAAGAACACAGCAGTTACTCAAGATGTTTTTCCAGAGAGCTTGAAATATGCAATTGTTAAACGCCTCTACAAGAAGGATGATAGGAGATATACCAGTAACTACTGACCTGTTTCACAACTGACATCATTTCCAAACTTTTTGAGAAGGTGTTGTATCTTGGAACAGTATAACATCTGAGCAACAATAAAACCTCAGTAAAGCACAGTTTGCGTTTCAGAAGAGTTGCTCAACACTTTCACTCAGAAAATTTTACAAGTATTAAATAACACACTAACACCAGTTGTTATTTTCTGTGACATATCTAAAGCATTTATCTATGTGAACAATATACTCCTGGATAAACTGAGATTTTATGGAACTGGTGGTAGAGCCAAACAGCAGATAATGTCATACCTAACCAAAAGAATGCAGAAAGTTGTACTTCATAATTCAACTAATGTAATCAGGGGAGATTCCCCTTAGTGAAGAGAAATCACATATGGCATCCCCCCCCCCCCCCCCCCCCCCCCCCAAGGATCAGTCTTAGGTATAAATGATCTTCCATTTAATATACAACCAGCAGAATTAGGTCATTTTGCAGATGACACTAGTTCTGTAATCAATCAAAGCACATGCATAGCAACAGAATAAATGGTAATCAATGGTCTTAACATGTCTTCTACTTTTTCTTTTTATGACGGTACAGCCCTCCATGGATCTTAACCTCTTCAATAGGTTTCCTCCATCCTGTTCTCTTCAACACAGTCCTCTGCCATCCTCTAACTCTGAGTGTCTTATGTCTTCTTCCACATCATCTATCCACTGATTTCGTGGCCTTTCTCTCTGCCTTCTTCCAGTTGGCCTCCATTTAAAAACCATTTTAGTTGTTCATCCAGCACCCACCTTAAGGGCATGTTTAAACCAGGCTATTATGCTATTTTTATTGTTCTTACAATGTCAGCTTCTTGTATGAGATTATCTAGCTCAGTGTTCATTCTAGAGCTGTAGACACCATTGTTATCCTGAATTCCCCATAGATCTTGTGCATAGATCTTGTGCAGAATCCTGTGTTCAAATGTCCTAAGCTGCTGCTCATAATCACTCATTAATGTCCATGCCTTAGCTATGTCCTTAAATGGTTTTATTTGAATGGTCTTGCTCTCAGTTTTAAGAAAACGTAATATATACAGTTCTGGACATCTAGAGGTACTACACCAATGAAAAGGGTAACACATGGTGAGGAAAAAATAAATAGGATACACATCAATAATTTTAGGTGTCCATATTGATGAGAATTTACTCTTGAAAAGGACATTTTAGAACTAAAACAACTTAGTTCATCCACTTTTCCACTTAGAATCATTGCAAATTTTGGGGAGAGACAAATCAGTAATTTGAGATATTTTGCATATATTCATTCAGTAATGTCATATGGAATAATATTCTGTGGTAACTCATCTTTAAAAAAGAAAATACTCATTGCTCAAAAATATGCTGTAAGAATAATATGTAGACATCTGTCTAGGGAGTTGGGCATTCTGATCACTGCTTCAAAATATGTGTATTCTCTCATGAAGTTTGGCTTCAAATTAATGATATGAATATAATAGAGGGAAACATTCCACGTGGGAAAAATATATCTAAAAAGAAAGATGATGAAACTTACCAAACAAAAGCGCTGGCAGGTCGATAGACACACAAACAAACACAAACATACACACAAAATTCTAGCTTTCGCAACCAATGGTTGCCTCGTCGGGAAAGAGGGAAGGAGAAGGAAAGACAAAAGGATATGGGTTTTAAGGGAGAGGGTAAGGAGTCATTCCAATCCCGGGAGCGGAAAGACTTACCTTAGGGGAAAAAAAGGACAGGTATACACTCGCACACACACACATATCCATCCACACATACACAGACACAAGCAGACATTTGTAAAGGCAAAGAGTTTGGGCAGAGATGTCAGTCGGGGCAGATGTACAGAGGCAAAGATGAAGTTGAAAGACAGGTGAGGTATGAGCGGCGGCAAGTTGAAATTAGAAATTAGCGGAGATTGAGGCCTGGCGGATAGCGAGAAGAAAGGATATGCTGAAGGGCAAGTTCCCATCTCCGGAGTTCTGACAGGTTGGTGTTAGTGGGAAGTATCCAGATAACCCGGACGGTGTAACACTGTGCCAAGATGTGCTGGCCGTGCACCAAGGCATGTTTAGCCACAGGGTGATCCTCATTACCAACAAACACTGTCTGCCTGTGTCCATTCATGCGAATGGACAGTTTGTTGCTGGTCATTCCCACATAGAACACTTCACAGTGTAGGCAGGTCAGTTGGTAAATCACGTGGGTGCTTTCACACGTTGCTCTGCTTTTGATCGTGTACACCTTCCGGGTTACAGGACTGGAATAGGTGGTGGTGGGAGGGTGCATGGGGCAGGTTTTACACCTGGGGCGGTTACAGGGGTAGGAGCCAGAGGGTAGGGAAGGTGGTTTGGGGATTTCATAGGGATGAACTAAGAGGTTGCGAAGGTTAGGTGGACGGCGGAAAGACACTCTTGGTGGAGTGGGGAGGATTTCATGAAGGATGGATCTCATTTCAGGGCAGGATTTGAGGAAGTCGTATCCCTGCTGGAGAGCCACATTCAGAATCTGATCCAGTCCCGGAAAGTATCCCGTCACAAGTGGGGCACTTTTGGGGTTCTTCTGTGGAAGGTTCCGGGTTTGAGGAGATGAGGATGTGGCTCTGGTTATTTGCTTCTGTACCAGGTCGGGAGGGTAGTTACGGGATGCAAAAGCTGTTTTCAGGTTGTTGGTGTAATGGTTCAAGGATTCCGGACTGGAGCAGATTCGTTTGCCACGAAGACCAAGGCTGTAGGGAAGGGACCGTTTGATGTGGAATGGGTGGCAGCTGTCATAATGGAGGTACTGTTGCTTGTTGGTGGGTTTAATGTGGACGGACGTGTGAAGCTGGCCATTGGACAGGTGGAGGTCAACGTCAAGGAAAGTGGCATGGGATTTGGAGTAGGACCAGGTGAATCTGATGGAACCAAAGGAGTTAAGGTTGGAGAGGAAATTCTGGAGTTCTTCTTCACTGTGAGTCCAGATCACGAAAATGTCATCAATAAATCTGTACCAAACTTCGGGTTGGCAGGCCTGGGTAACCAGGAAGGCTTCCTCTAAGCGACCCATGAATAGGTTGGCATACGAGGGGGCCATCCTGGTACCCATGGCTGTTCCCTTTAATTGTTGGTATGTCTGGCCTTCAAAAGTGAAGAAGTTGTGGGTCAGGATGAAGCTGGCTAAGGTAATGAGGAAAGAGGTTTTAGGTAGGGCGGCAGGTGATCGACGTGAAAGGAAGTGCTCCATCGCAGCGAGGCCCTGGACATGCGGAATATTTGTGTATAAGGAAGTGGCATCAATGGTTACAAGGATGGTTTCCGGGGGTAACAGACTGGGTAGGGATTCCAGGCGTTTGAGAAAGTGGTTGGTGTCTTTGATGAAGGATGGGAGACTGCATGTAATGGACCCACCTCCTCTTCCTCAAAATCACCCTCTCCTAACCTTCCAGGAATTTCTGACTTCCAGCCTTGCCTCTCAATCCTTCTTAAAAAACCTTAATCCTACTCCCAACATCACCACTGCTGAAGCCCAGGCTATCCGTGATCTGAAGGCTGACCGATCCATCGTCATTCTTCCGGCGGACAAGGGTTCCACAACTGTGGTACTTGATCGTCGGGAGTATGTGGCTGAGGGACTGCGTCAGCTTTCAGACAACACTACTTACAAAGTTTGCCAAGGCAATCCCATTCCTGATGTCCAGGCGGAGCTTCAAGGAATCCTCAGAACCTTAGGCCCCCTACAAAACCTTTCACCCGACTCCATCAACCTCCTGACCCCACCAACACCCCGCACCCCTACCTTCTACCTTCTTCCCAAAATTCACAAACCCAATCATCCCGGCCGTCCCATTGTAGCTGGTTACCAAGCCCCCACCGAACGCATCTCTGCCTACGTAGATCAACACCTTCAACCCATTACATGCAGTCTCCCATCCTTCATCAAAGACACCAACCACTTTCTCAAACGCCTGGAATCCCTACCCAGTCTGTTACCCCCGGAAACCATCCTTGTAACCATTGATGCCACTTCCTTATACTCAAATATTCCGCATGTCTAGGGCCTCGCTGGGATGGAGCACTTCCTTTCACGCCGATCACCTGCCGCCCTACCTAAAACCTCTTTCCTCATTACCTTAGCCAGCTTCATCCTGACCCACAACTTCTTCACTTTTGAAGGCCAGACATACCAACAATTAAAGGGAACAGCCATGGGTACCAGGATGGCCCCCTCGTATGCCAACCTATTCATGGGTCGCTTAGAGGAAGCCTTCCTGGTTACCCAGGCCTGCCAACCCGAAGTTTGGTACAGATTTATTGATGACATTTTCGTGATCTGGACTCACAGTGAAGAAGAACTCCAGAATTTCCTCTCCAACCTTAACTCCTTTGGTTCCATCAGATTCACCTGGTCCTACTCCAAATCCCATGCCACTTTCCTTGACGTTGACCTCCACCTGTCCAATGGCCAGCTTCACACGTCCGTCCACATTAAACCCACCAACAAGCAACAGTACCTCCATTATGACAGCTGCCACCCATTCCACATCAAACGGTCCCTTCCCTACAGCCTTGGTCTTCGTGGCAAACGAATCTGCTCCAGTCCGGAATCCTTGAACCATTACACCAACAACCTGAAAACAGCTTTTGCATCCCGTAACTACCCTCCCGACCTGGTACAGAAGCAAATAACCAGAGCCACATCCTCATCTCCTTAAACCCGGAACCTTCCACAGAAGAACCCCAAAAGTGCCCCACTTGTGACGGGATACTTTCCGGGACTGGATCAGATTCTGAATGTGGCTCTCCAGCAGGGATACGACTTCCTCAAATCCTGCCCTGAAATGAGATCCATCCTTCATGAAATCCTCCCCACTCCACCAAGAGTGTCTTTCCGCCGTCCACCTAACCTTCGCAACCTCTTAGTTCATCCCTATGAAATCCCCAAACCACCTTCCCTACCCTCTGGCTCCTACCCCTGTAACCGCCCCCGGTGTAAAACCTGCCCCATGCACCCTCCCACCACCACCTATTCCAGTCCTGTAACCCGGAAGGTGTACACGATCAAAGGCAGAGCCACGTGTGAAAGCACCCACGTGATTTACCAACTGACCTGCCTACACTGTGAAGCGTTCTATGTGGGAATGACCAGCAACAAACTGTCCATTCGCATGAATGGACACAGGCAGACAGTGTTTGATGGTAATGAGGATCACCCTGTGGCTAAACATGCCTTGGTGCACGGCCAGCACATCTTGGCACAGTGTTACACCGTCCGGGTTATCTGGATACTTCCCACTAACACCAACCTGTCAGAACTCCGGAGATGGGAACTTGCCCTTCAGCATATCCTTTCTTCTCGCTATCCGCCAGGCCTCAATCTCCGCTAATTTCTAATTTCAACTTGCCGCCGCTCATACCTCACCTGTCTTTCAACTTCATCTTTGCCTCTGTACATCTGCCCCGACTGACATCTCTGCCCAAACTCTTTGCCTTTACAAATGTCTGCTTGTGTCTGTGTATGTGTGGATGGATATGTGTGTGTGTGCGAGTGTATACCTGTCCTTTTTTCCCCCTAAGGTAAGTCTTTCCGCTCCCGGGATTGGAATGACTCCTTACCCTCTCCCTTAAAACCCATATCCTTTTGTCTTTCCTTCTCCTTCCCTCTTTCCTGACGAGGCAACCATTGGTTGCGAAAGCTAGAATTTTGTGTGTATGTTTGTGTTTGTTTGTGTGTCTATCGACCTGCCAGCGCTTTTGTTTGGTAAGTTTCATCATCTTTCTTTTTAGATATATTTCTCTCATGAAGTTTGTTGTAAATAATCCACTGGAGTTCAAAAGGAATAATGATGTACATAATTATAATAACCCATGGAAAAATAACATTCATTACTCCACATTAAGGTTGTCACGTGCACAATGCTGCAACTAAAACTCTTGATATGGATAATGACCGACGGAATGTGGAACTATCTAAATAACTCCCACAGAAGCTTGTGATTTGGTCAGCCATGCACCCCTCTTGGCAGAACTGAGAACATGCATATCATGAACACATCTCTTGAACTCCTTTCAGTGTACCTAAAAAGCTGTAAACAATGCACAAATATAAATTATCAAAATGGAGTGAGAAAGACGAACATTCAGCGTATCAGACTGAAATAGTGATGCAGGGTGTGCCACATTGGTCAATACTGGGATCATTTATTTTTCTTGTGTATGTATGTGATATTGTACAACCTCCTTATTCCGAATTAATTACTTATGCTGATGACAGCTCCATGCTGTTTCATGTTGACAATGAGGTGGACATAACATTTTTTTCAACACATGCGCTGTCAGAAGTTACTGAATGTTGTAGTAACAAGGGCCTAAAAATCAATACCACAAAATAATAGCTACTGGAGTTCAAAGCAGGCAACCCTTGCCATAGATGTGTAGAAATATTTGTGGAATTTCATGTGCAGACAAATAAGACTGTACGTATCTTGGTCTGTACTTACCTGTTAATCCTTGATTGGAAAACAATGTTAACAGTGTATGCAGGAAAATAATAAGCGTATTGTACTTGCTTAGTCAACTCACCAGCATTGTGTGTAATAAAATGCTGAAAACAGTATACTGTGGGACAGTTTTCCTATTTGTAAGGTATGGGAATAAAACTGTGGAGCTTTGCCACTGATGCACACTTGAACAGAATATTCGTGCCACAATATTCTCTCTCTCTCTCTCTCTCTCTCTCTCTCTCTCTCTCTCTCTTATACAGGAGCTGCTGAGTCACGGAAACAGGCAATTAAAAGACTGTGATACATTTAAACTTTCGGCCAGAGAGTGGCCATGTGTGTGTGTGTGTGTGTGTGTGTGTGTGACAGAGTTGTGCTTGTGCGAATGTGTACGTGTCTTCTGTTGTAGGTGAAGGCCTTTTGGGTGAAAACTGAAATGTAGTAGTAGTCTTTTCATTGTGCCTGTCTGTGAATCAACTTCTCTTTCATATTGCGAGTAGCAATCTATCTTTTGATAATATTGTTAGTATTCCAAGTGGACTTCTCATTGTTTAAAACAAAATTAAAATATTTTCTTATAAATGAATGTCTGTATTCATGTTTGGACATGATTTGTTATGTATTAAATGTTTGCACAAAAATATGATACATACTATGCCTTTGTAAACAGTATGGCACTTCCAAAAGTCATCATATTATTACTATATTCGACAAGGAAGGTGAATAAAAATAAAACTTTAAAAAATGTAGACTGTTGGGAAACTGGTGTGTTGCAGATGAACTAATGAGAATATTTTGCAGTGAGTTCAGTATAAGCTTAGTAAATTTTATGCTATACAACATGAAGTAAATATAGAGAAAAATATTACTCCTGAAGTAGCCTGCATGAATTATTTGAGGAGAACTCATTTCAGTGAACTATATTTGTTAAACTGTTACCAGATTCTTGGTAAGAATGTGTAGCAACAAGTTAACACAGTATGTACTATTCCGAACACTATTTACAACATAATAGCATGATCCTAATTCGTATGGTTTAACTTGTGGAATACAGTACACAAATTTTTGACAGTTCTGTATAACGGTTCAAAAATGGAGAACATTGTCTTTAATAATATCATGTACTTATAAATATGATCAAACTGTTTGTACACTTATTTCATCTGCTGATATGACTTCCCTCATTCAGTTTCTCTATCTGCATCTTAACTGTTGTTTACCTCTGTTTCATACTCTTCTGTATAGTAATCCCTCTTCTGCATACTAATCCATCTGTATGACCGTTTTCTTGTATCCTTAAAATATATTATGCTGCTGGTTAGTCATTGTCTTCAGCAGAATTTTGTTTTCCTTTGTCCTCCCAAGACAGTTCCATTATATCTTTCTATATTTTTCATATTATTTAATTTTACTGTCTGAAGTAAGTAGCTACTTTTTCAGAAGTTTTTGTGAAGACTGTTCAAGCACTGTGTTTTACTCCATCTTCCTCTGTCCTGAGTGTCATCTACATTCAACATTTGTTTTACAATATCAAGAACCCATATCATCTCATTGTTTGATGTGTGTCAGTGGTTCTTTATTTTTCTCGGGGTTATTTTCAAGAGTAGAATTATCAAGTTCTGATAGTTTCAGCAAGGAAATTGTTTCTTAATACTTTGAGCATATCAGTGAGCTTCATCTTTGTTGAGTGAGATTCCTGGCTATGAGTGTGCCTTCATTGTCATTTCCTTGACTTGGAATTTAACTTTGTGTAACAAAAGAAACATTCTGCATTCAACACAAGTAGTTTTCTAAATGCCTTTAGTGAAAATACCCCAAAGCTGGTATTGTTTGTTCATGTTTGTTACATGGATTGTCATCTAATATGTTTTGTGGCTGTAGTACAACAATCAGTACCAAAGAAAAAAAAATCTCATGCTGATTAATAAATGCTACTTTATCCAGTCAGAAAAGAGAAGTCATGTAATTTTAATGAATATCTCAATGAGTTCAGAGGCTTTCTTACATACATCTCATTCTCATATATGTAGACCACCATACAGTTCCAGTTGTGGCAAAGTCTTATGTCTACTAATTTGAAAGGTTTGTCAACCTTCCCATTGTCTTTTTTATCCTTTACTTCGTATCTTGTTTTAGAAATACATGACTGGAAATATATGATAGATTTGTTTTTAATACACATGACATTGATCTATGAGGCAATCACTTCTGCCTTCTAAGCAATATCTTTATTACATTATAATACCAGAAACTTAAATGCTTTAAAGATTGTTATGATATCTCAAATACATTAATGTTGTTATTGATTAAAAAGCTCCCATCCAAAAACATATGTGCAATAAAAATTATACAGGATGTAAAAAAAAGTTCATAAACACTTTATTTCTGTGTACTTCCCTTCATAATCACAACTAGTTTGAATCATACTTAACAAACAGAATTTAAAACATGTGTTCTGAATAATTTAAATAATGTTGGAAAGAGAAAAATTTTTGTGACGAGGGACAAACCATGAAGAGAGTCAACAAGGTTTAAGTTTGGGGCCACTCCTATTAATTATTATGGGATTATGAGAATCTTCATGAAATCGTGTGATCACGCCATCAACAAAGTTTTTCTGTCATTATTTGTGCGGGAATTGTTGGTGACTGCCTGTTAGGGTCTTGCGTTCTTCCACCCAGGATCAGTGAAGAAACTTACCATGCATTCTTAGAGAACACCCTACCTCTTCTGCTAGGGCATATTCCATTAAGAATACGACAATATGTACTTCATACATGATGGAGCTCTTCCTCATTTTAGCATTAATGTTTGTTTGCTTCTAAGTAACGAATTCCATGATGGATGGGTAGGTAGAGTGACATCAGTTCCTTGGCCTCCATGTTCTGCAGACCTAAATCCACTGGACTTTTTATTTATGAAGGCATTTGAAAGCTTTTGTGTTCAGAACACCAGGACAAGATGTACAGAGTCTTTGTCCCTGTATTGTGGGAGGCTGTGAAACAATACATAATTCTCCAGGAATACATTATCACATCAGGGATTCAGTGCAATGGAGTGTTGACACACATATTCTTGCTAACAGAGATCATGTTTAACATTTCATTAAGCAAAGTGCTTCATACTTTGCTGATACATACTTTGCCTGTGTTTCCCATAATTAATGTGTTGAAAAGATGTAGAAAATGAGCTTAACATGGAAATAAAGTGTGTTCTGGACCCATGCCCGTATAACATATTTTATCACTCTTGTGTGAGGAAAGTTTCCTGAACGTTTCTGTTACACACAGTATACAATTACATGCATGCACAGAGTTGGGATGAGTTTGCATTAAGTGAGTTCATGGTGTAAAAAACAATGCTTAGTAAAGATACAGACAGATAGTTAATAGTTAGTATAATTACCCATAGATAGTATAATTGATTTAATATACTTTATGATAATAAAAGAGAATGGAATGAGAATGGTATAAAGTTAAACTGAATACATTTTCTGCTTTTCCATGTGAGTGAAAGAAAAAAAACATAACAAAAAAGATTGAGAGCTTTTTATTAGTTTATACTCTAACTATTAATCAAATCTTTTCTCTAGTAATGTGGTTAGCAGGAAGTCAACGTAATATCAGTACTCATAAAATATGCAGCTATTTTGAGATTTGAAACTTATTATAATATTGTTTGGGAATGTTATACATGAATAGACCTTGTAAAAATATTGGAACGATCTAAAAAGAGAGTCATGTTGACAAGTTCGTTATACCTATTCTGAAGTGACATAAGGAACTGATTCAGTTCCTCATTTACATTCACAGATTGGGAAATTAGCAGAAATTAATGTGTTAGCTTTTGCAGAAGAGGTAGGAGGGATGAGAAGGAACACAATGAATAGATAAAATGGGAGCATGAAAGCGAAAGATGAGGTAATGTGGAGAATGAGCGAAAAAGGTGAAAAAAGAAGAAGGGGCAAAATGTGAAATATACAAAGAGGAAGAGAGCAAAGGATGAGATGAAATGACAAAAGAAATAAGGAAAGAGATGTGATTTATAAGAGTTGATAGCATGTAAATATATATTAAATTCAAATATAACTGTTTAAAAAACAGCCAGAAGGATAGCCACATTTGAAAGTCAAAAGAAATAGCATAATAATGCCTCTATTTGTTCTGTATATTAGTTCCCACCTTTCTCTTTACATCACTTAGAACATTATTTCTTTAATTAACAGGAATTTTCTGTGCCCTGAAAAGAATAAATAATACCATGTATCAACAAAAATGTTTGTTGTGAATCTGCTTCTTCCAGACTTTTCATGACTGAAACATATAGCAATTTTTATACAAATGCAAAATGATTGTCCTAACCACAGTTCTGTGAGTGACAAATACAACTGAAGGGTGCAATATCTTCTATGTTGGGTAGTTGGTCTGAAGTCCTGCGGTATTTTGTTGTGGTGAATTAATAGTGGAGGCTAAATCTTAACCTATGCATTCTTGAGCACATAGGAAAAATGTAAATATGTAAACTTACTTGTAACAGTGATTTCTGATTTTTTGGCATAACTGAGTGTGATATCTTTTTAGACTCTATCTAAGTTGATGATTCCATTTTCATGTACAATATTTCAACTAGGTCAGTCAATGAAATATTGTCCTTAAAAATGACATTGTAAACTTTATTGGAAATTCTGAAACATACCACCTGTATTTGTAATTGTTGTTTACTAAATTACATAAACACACATTCTTGGATAAATCCCTAAGTACAGTACTCTGCATTTATTACACTCTACAAAGTATCTGTTATATCTGACTAGAGATAGTCAATATCAGTAGTTCGAATCATAACAGAAAATGTGTTAGGTCACATGGCTAAATGCTCTAGAGTTTGTTGCAGTGAATCTATACACATGTAGCTCATTATGTGGTTCAATGACTACTTCAGTTTATCATACTGTGGACTAATAATTTGTCTTTTGCCTGCACCATCTAAAGTTGCTATTGATTAAGACTGTTTCTTGCAATAAACTGATCTTCCTCTCTTTTTCTCCTATCCAGTTCTTTGTACGGTTGGATCACATTCGCAAATGCTTCACTCAGAAAGGTGGAATCTTCGTCTTGGAAGAATATAGTAAGTGCATTAAGTTGTAGAAACATCCAAAAGACTGGCTTTGCTTGCCATTTCAAAAACATGTGCCGATTACTATGTTTTTTCATCATGTTAAATACTGCTATTCTTCCTGCTTGTGTATCTAAAACAACTGTGTATCTGGAATATTGATTAATTTTTTCAAGGACTCTGTTATTTCATGTGTGTTATGGATAATCATCATATCTGTTTTCGGTCTATGTTGACAGCATGTGCTGATTTTGTTGGTAAAAATATCATTTATGTTCTTTAATACATTGTAATAGCATACATAATAAGTCATTTGTTTGCTCTCTTCGATTCACAGACCCCAAGACAAGACAGGTGATACAGAGGAGGTACAAGTCTTCAATGGTAAGTGACAAAAATATTCTTGCAACAACAACATGTATACTTTGATTTAGTCTCTTTTTATTAATCTGACTTACTGACCTTGACTTCCTTATTTGTGTTTAGTTTACATTTTAGACTTTTCATTCTGATTCTAGGATAGTGAATTGAACCTGGCTGTCCATCGTGTGATATCTGTAAAGGTTGCACAAAGCATGCTGCTCTCCGAACGACCCCTCGCATGATATATGAAACTGCTCTCTCATTGTCGTAAGCTTTTCTGTTTTTGTTGTTTATATGCACTAGCACTTTCTGTTTGAATGTATTATATTTTGTATTATTTTGCATAGTTTCTGTTTCTCCTTGCATTAACTTCAAAGAATTTTTATTTTCGTATATATTAATCAGGTTGGGGGGGGGGGGGGGGGGGGGGGGGGAAGAAAAAACCACAACATAAGGCACTGGTATTCCATTAATTACTGGATTTCCAATTGGTTTGCTCGAGTGTCAGTTAAACATGATCAAAAATACATTTATTGAATAATACAATATTTAAAAAATGCTTATGTGGAAAAATACCAAATGTAAGGCAAATTAGAATGTCACATAAACTTGAGAAAAATCTGAAATGAAAGAAGGGAATGAAAGAAAGGAGACATCATAAATGCTTTAATTACTTTGAGCATGAATTTTTCGTGTATTAGTTTAGTTATTGCCTTTAGCTTATTCACACAGGCAATACACAGATTTGACGAACAATGTGGGTGTGTGTGTGTGCACCCACACAGAGCCAGATACAACGCACACACACACACACACACACACACACACACACACACACAAATTAAGGACATGTTAATGAATTAACCAAACAGTACAGTCAAGACTCTCCTTAATGTAAATTAAAATTTATGAAGGTACTTTCTTCATTCATTATGGTGGTGTTAGGTATCAATGTCTGCAGTGGCAATTCGCTTGAGGAATGCGTTGTACATTCTCTGATTCTGCATTACTAACAGATCCTGTAATATATATTGAAAATTGATGGCCATGCTTCGCAAGTTTGTGTATGACTCCCATAAATTCATGTCATTTGGGGCACCGAAAGAAAACATAATCTTTATTATCCAAATTTCTACAGGTTTTGCCAAATATGTCTATTTTGAGACGAATTATTGAAGAAACATGGTGCATAGAGACAACGTGCAAGGTTTTTCACAGGCTGAGAGCATTGGATGATTTTTTTTTAATTTTTTTTTTAATTTTTTTTTTTTAAATTTTGTTTTAGTTCTTTTCTTTGTGTCTAGTTGTATTCTCCCAGCCCCATTGCCAGCATTCTATGATGCCTCTAAACAGTGCCTGTCTGTTATCTGTACTTGTGTTCTCAGTCAGTCATTTCCACTGCTTCTGCAGGACACTAGCAAAGGAAGAACTATCCAAAAAATTAACCAGTGTTTCCTCATCCCACCAAAGCCCATCCACTGTACTGTGCATCTTAACCCAAGTAAAGTTACAGATTTTTCTTCTTCTTACATTGATTCCAGCACTTCAATAAACCTGGGTGCAATAAGGTTTTCAAGGTTTCTGACATGATACTGAAGTTTGTCTGAGATACCGTACTTACACCAGCTGAGATTGTCAAATAGCATTTGAATCTATTCATCATATTATGTGACCATGCTCGCCTTGGCCTATGCACTTAACACCCTTTATGATGACTCAGAAATGAGTAATACCCATTTTATGAATAAAGCCACAAAATGATTGGCAACTGGACTACTTGACAGTAATGAACATATAAGCAATAAATCCAGTCCTCTAAGGAGTGGCAGATCAACCATTCTCTCCTAAGCAAGACAAGATTTAGCAGGTTCTACTCATATTCTGATACTACTCTTAATCTAGCATCACATATGGTGATGTCCATTTCAATAAGGAACTTACATCGCTTCACATAACGTGACCAGACATCCTATATTTTCAGGATTGTTCCTTACTTAGCTTAAGTGTCCCATTGTCCTGACAAAATACATATGGAATGTATATTGCCCTGCTCTTCATCACTCGTCCCATATGTTTTGAAGTAGCATGTTTTCAAGTAACATGTAGGATAACCAAATGTGGTCATATGCAAAAGAAAATGCACTCTTTGATTAAGCCAAACTGGATTATACCTACCACTTTCAACTTTCTTGTATCTCAAGATATCTGATGTAAGAAACTGTAACCCATTACTGTGTTTGGGCTAGCCCTACCTGGCACTAATGCTGCTGCAGAAAGAATGTTCCTGTTACAAATGCTTTATGGACTGATGAAAAGAATAGTTTTAATGTGGAAACTCAAGGAAACAATTTCAGGATACTTCAGTTGTTGGTTTTTATAAAAGTGTGTTGAAACTATCAAACTCCTGAATGACATATTATTCTACAAAATATAATAAGAAAGATTTTTCAGGAACTACCCACAGCAAAACTTCCAGGCCAGTTGACGGTGAGAAATAAATAACCTAGGTAAATAATAATCATTTCCATTCCTAGTTAAAGATCTCATTATATTAAAGTGATAGATTGTGTTTTCACGTGACACGAACAAAACAATAAAATATTATCTCTATTAATAATGCAAGTAATTTGTTTTTTGTTGGTGTGAGTTTAAAGAAAAAGGTACGGTGATACATGTAGGTGCACCATAAATCAACACAAATCTACTATATACACACAGCATTAATGAAAGTTTCCACAAAACATATATTCATTTTAGCTTTTAGCTGGATTCCATATGTTGATTTTGGAAATTTGGTCACCCCAACTTCACGTTACATTTGTTAAAAATCGGAATGTTGGTCACTGATGGATGTAACTGATCTTTCATTAGATATTCCCATTTATATTATTCAGACATTTCTTTCAATGTATGCTAACAAAAACTGTCAAGTTTTGACAAATTAATTTAATTGGATGGAAAAAAAATCTACCCACCTAGCGGCAACAGAACACACACATAAAAGAAGGTTATAATTAGGCAAGCTTTCAAAGTCAGTGGCTCCTTCTTCAGGCAGAAGGGTTGAAGGGGAAGGAAGTGCAGTGAAGGAAAAGGCCTGAAGAAGTCTAGGAAAAGGGGTAGATTTTGGGAAAATCGCCTAGAAGTGCGGGTCACAGGAGACTTACTAGAAGGGATGAGAAGGAAAGACTGATTGTTGGGGACTGCATTGGACAAGATATGAAAACTGGAAGAAAGGGTAATATGCAAGACAGAATTTACTGTGTAAACGTCATGCAAGAGTTAATAAAAGTGAAAAGCTAAGTGCATTGTATGTAATGGAGGTGGGAGGGGGCGGTGGTGAAAAATATATATAGATAAGTGAATGAAAGATGGAGAAAACTGAAATGAAGTGAAGGAAAGAGTAGTGACTGTGAAGAAATCCTGAGACAGAAGAAATTAATGTCAATTAAGACCAGGTGGGTGGTGAGAACCAAGGACAGTTGTAGTGCTAGTTTCCAGCTGCAGAGTTCTGAGAAACTGGTGTCTTGGGGAAGAATCCATATAGTGCCTTTGGTGAAACAGGCAATGAGGTCACTTTGTCATGTTGTAGAACATGCTCTGTAACAGGATATTGCTTGTTGCCAGTATACACCCTCTGCCTATGCCCATTCATTCTAATTGATAAGTTGGTGGTAGTCGTGCTGATGTGAAAAGCCGAACGGTGTTTAAATAATAGCTGATATATGATACGTGTTGTTTCACAGGTGGATTTAGCCAGTTACAGGGCTGTTATAGGTGGTGGCAGGAGGGTGCATAGGGCAAGTCTTGCAGCAGGAAGGTCACAGGGGTAGGAGCCATAGGGTAGGCAGATGGGTGCAGAAGGAGCATAGTGTCTGACAAGAATAATGCAGAGATTGGGAGGGTGACGAAGAGCTATTCTAGATGTGGTGGGCCAAATTTCAGATACAATGGATCTCATATCAGGGCATGATTTTAGGAAGTCTACATCTACATCTACATCTACATATACATATACATATATACACCGCTAGACACCAAGTGGTGTGTGGCAGAGGGCACAATTAGCACCAAAGTCATATTTCCCCCGCCCCCTCTGTTCCATTTGCCAATAGCGCGAGGGAAAAACAACTGTCTGAATGCCTCAGTACGAGCTCTAATTTCCCTTATCTTTGAATGGTGATCATTGCGTGATTTGAAAGTTGGTGGTAATAATATGTGCTCTACATCCTCAGTGAAGATTGGATTTCAGAATTTAGTGAGCAGACCCTTCGGTTTAGCACTCCGTCTATCTGCAAGTGTGTCCCACTTCAAACTTTCTATGAGATTTGTAACACTCTCACGATGGCTAAATGTAGCAGTCACGAATCTTGCCGCTCTTCTTTGGACTTTCTCAATCTTTTGAATCAGACCCAACTGGTAAGAGTCCCATACAGACAAACAGGACTCCAAGACTGGACAAACTAATGTATTGTAAGCTATTTCCTTTGTTGAAGGACTGCATCACTTCAGGATTCTACCAATAATCCATAATCTAGAGTTTGCCTTACCGTTACTTGTGTAATCTGATCATTCCATTTGAGATCATTTCAAATAGTCACACCCAGCTACTTGATGGATGTTACCACTTCCAAAGACTGGGCATTTATTTTGTACTCATACATTAATGGGGATTTTTGCCTTGTTATATGCAGTAGGTTAAACTTACTAATATTGGGAGATAACTGCCAGTCATTACACCACACATTTATTTTCTGCAAATCTTCATTGATTTGTTTACAACTTTTGTGTGATACTACTTGCCTGTAGACTACAGCATCATCGGCAAACAGTCTAATGCTGCTGTCTATACCATCAACCAGATCGTTTATGTAAATCGTAAAAAGCAGCGGACCTATTACGCTGCCCTGGGGCACACCTGAAGCCACGCTTGTTTCTGTTGAAGTTGCCCCATTCAGGACAACATACTGCTCCCTGTCTGTTAGAAAACTTTTTATCCAACTGCATATGTCATCAGATAGACCATAAGCGCCCACTTTCTGTAGCAAGCGACAGTGTGGAACTGAGTCGAATGCCTTTCGAAAGTCAAGAAATGTGGCATCAACCTGGTATCCAGTATCTAGAGCCTGTTGTATATCATGCACAACGGGGGCCAGTTGTATCTCGCATGACCACTGTTTCCTAAAACCATGCTGCTTTCTGCAGAAGAGCTTCTCAGAGTCTAGGAAGGTCATTATGTCTGAACACAAAATATGTTTTATGATTCTACAACAAATTGATGTAAGTGAATTTGGCTGGTAATTATGTGCATCCGAATTTCTACCCTTTTGATAGATTACTATGGCCTGGGCCTTCTTCCAGTTCCATGGAACTTTCTGCTGTTCCAATGTTCTTGGTAGATGATGGATAAGTATGGTGCTATATTTGTAGGATATTCAACATATAATCTTACGGGGATACTGTCTGTGCCAGATGCCTTCCTGGTGTATAAGGATCTTAACTGTTTTACAATCCCAATATGACAGCAATCCTTTCATTTGTTCAATAATTGAAAGGAGGAATCACGCTGCAGTCCTCTAGTGTAAACAAGTTTTTGAAAGCTAGGTTTAGAAATTTGGTCTTCTGTTTATCATCATCAGTTACATTACATGCACTGTCAGCAAGAGAAGGTACTGAATTATTTGTAGCATTCATAGATTTTACGTATGACCAAAATTTTTTGGGGTTATTTTTAGAATCTGCAGATAAAATATTGCTTTCAAATTCGTTAAAAGAATCTCTCATTGTCCTTCTGACAGCTGCTTTCATTTCGCATAATTTCTGTTTGTCAGCAGGGCAGTGACTATGTTTAAAACAACAAAATTCTCTGCTTTCTCAGCAACTTCCTAATATATTTGATGAACCAAGGTGGATCCTTTCCCTCCCCTATATTTTTTCTAGGCACATACTTCTCTAGCACATCTTGGACAATACCTTTAAATTCCAACCAAAGATGCTGAATATCTTTATTAATGACACTTTTATTTGCTTTCCCATACAAGAAAACTCTATGCTGTCATGGTCTTGTCGAAGTGAGTGATTGATACATTGATGCGGTCCCTAACAATCAGTCTTTCCTTCTCATCCCATCCAGTAAGTCTCCCCTGCCCTTCTCCCTGAAGAATGGAGCCAATGACTCCGAAAGCTTGCCTAATTATAACCTACTTTTATGTGTGTGTTCTGCTATCACTTGGAGAGTAGACTTTTTATCTACCCAATTAAATTTCAATATATCCTGTTATGTTACGCATCTTAGTTAATGCAAAGACTACTTTGTCATCACATTCATTGTTTGCAGCTGTCCTTTGATGACATTTATTATTTATCCAAATGCTCATACTGTCACCCTTTTTTATGTTTCTGCGTAAATATCAGAGAAATCTTTCTCTCATCACCAGTACTGCCCTTGTCTGGAATATATAAGGCTTTGTGCCGTATGAGATTAGTCTTCTTTGAGTTTTGTAAATTCCAACACAACCTTTTTCATTACACTCCTGAAACCCATTTCACTGAAATTAACTGTTGTATTTTAGTGCAGAATGTAACTTATGTTTATTTTAGTTACTATGATCACTGTAGACACCTGACAAAAGAAAGTGAAGTACCCAAAAGACCTTGTCACATGTCGTTGTAACTCTGCACACGTATACACTATCAGAGAGTATGTGAATGACTAAAGTTGCAATTCTCTGTGAGAGGTAGTGACCACCAGAGTGCATTAGTGTTGTCCATGTTTAGTGCTGTTACCAGGCCTGGTAGTGTATATAAGGGTCATGAACAGTGGCAGCTGTTGATTGATCGTTGTGAAGGACACGGTGATGTGGTATTTCATGGAGACAGCATTATCAGCACCTGACAGAGTCTGTAAAGGGCCTTGTTGCAGGCCTTATATGGAGGTTGGTCTAATTGTGTGATATCCAGATTTTTGGAGCGTTTTGATGTGACAGCAGCCCAATGTTTGACTTCTTGGGAAAGTGAGAACAGACTCCACTCATCGTTGAGGTTTCAGCCGACCGTGTCTCCCCAGTACAATGGAGGTTTGCCATATCGTGTACTCAACACATTATAATCCTTCACATCTGCACTTTCCATTCAAGAACAAATAATGAAGCCACTGTAACATTCATTGTCATCCTTCACCGAGGAGACTAGCAGCAGCCTCTTTACAAATTACCATCCCGTGCATAGGCTGCCATTAACACCACAACACAAAAGGCTGTATTTGGAGTGGTGCCATGACTAAGAAGTGTGGGCTGCTGATAACCGGCATTGCACTGTGTGCAGCAATGAGTCATCGTTCTGCAAGACACTGGAGGACTTTCATTGGCGCCATGGTGGTGATCTCGAGAGGTTCTTTCTTGGAATGTTTTGGAAAGGCATTGCAGTGTTACTCCTGGAATCGTGATTTGAGGAATCATTGGGTGTGATTTCAGATAATGGATGGTAGTGATTGAGAGAACTGTGATGGCTCAAGGGTATGTCATGGACATCTTGCAAACTCAGGTATTACCTCTCATGCAACAGTATTGCGGTATAATTTTTCAACACACAGTTGCTCATCCACATGTGGAGTATTCTCTATGAAATGTCTGTGTAATGTTGAGATGTTTACATGCCCAGCAAGATTCACAGATCTCTCCCATAGAACATGTGTGGAACCAGCTCAGATGTTAACTCCATCCCAGTGCCAGTATCCAAGATGTCAACAACCAGTTAAAAGTTTGTGGGTCAGCTTGCCTCAGGAAAGAATATAACAAACTTATGGCACTCTTCCCAATTGAATCAGTGCATGCATCCAGACCAGAGGGGGTACATCCACAGGGGGTACTGATAACTGGATTCATACTGCCAAGTTCTTTGTAAAAATTTGTCTCAATTTTGTATGACTGAAATAACATCACATACCCTCTCAACCCATGAAGTTTCATTTCCTTCTCCCCTTCTGGATGCTTAATTTTTGTGTCAGGCAGCGTATTTTTTATGAGGGATTATATGGATGGACTAACGGAAAAAGTCAAAATGAATTAATCAAGCCAACTAAGTATGACCAGTGAATGTGTGTAAAAATTTTGTTTCATCTTATACTGTAAACATGAAGTACTGAAAATCAGTTTGAAAGGAAATTGTACCAGTTATAATGACCAATGAAGAGTGATGATGGGTACTGATAACATTGAACTCAGTTGTTACTGTTTCAGGATATTGTCCTCACCTCACTAAAGCAAGTAAATTATTTTTACAAGAAACAGAAAGAGATTTTTTAAAAATTTTTTAATCTTTCTGTCTTCCTGTGCTATATTATTAGCTGCTTTACAGACAAGAAACAAAGGAATCTTTACCTGGAAATGGAGATGGTCTATAATGGAATGAATAAAACTAGGCAAAGGGCTTAAAGAAAGTAAATGTCCTGAATGTCTATAGTGTTCTCTCCATCTAGCCATAAGACTATAGGCAGAACTGTAGTGTCGACACATGGTCTGTGCTATTGTGAGCTCAGTACTCTGACAGCAGACATGATAGGAACTGTTGCCATTCATTAGCCATAGCGATTTGCGGGAGACCATGTGTCATGATTTTACAATAGTTTGTTGTGGGTGGACCACATTGAGAAGGGCTTTTGAGGCATTTAATCTTGTCTAACATTCATGGTGCCAGGTCAGAGCATACATTAGCATAATTCCCAATGGTGGGTTTAAGCAGTGCCAATACCTGTGTGATCATGCATGGACACATAATTTCACAATGTTTGAATGTTCTTTGCTGAGAAGTAGGATGCCTGTGATAATTCCCAAAGGGCAGAATTGTTCAACAGGGACATGTCAGCTGTGTCCAACAGGAACATGTCAATTGTGATTAACACACCTGAGAATGCCCTCAAGTGTCCAAAATAGGGGCAGCTGGCCAGCTAATTTTTGCATGTTTTCAAAAAATTGTAGTCTTGTAACAGCAATTGAAATTATTCTGTATTGTGTGTAGGTGTAAGATTCAAGCTTGATTTGTTTACTCAAGAGGATATTGTTGTAGTATATTAAATCTGTATTCATACAATGTATTCACCATAGCATTTAGGTCATTTGCTGAAAATTTAATAAATAGTTCACACTCACTAATATATTTTATATGAATTGTTCAAATAAATGATGGAATATGGAAGATTGAGGAGAAAATGCTGATTCTGATAGAGGAAAAAAATTATCCATATAATAAGCATATTCCTTTTGTACTTAAAAATACTGTACTTTATCCTGACAAACAGTGCACATTAATTGCGGACTTAGTATGACCGCATAAATGCAGTGTACCACAAGCTTCCTAGTAACACTGAATGGAGGAGATCAGGTGCTAGAAGATGGATGGTCAGTGACTTCAACGGACAACAGGCTGTGCAATTTTGACTTCACATTCTCGCCAGTGGTATACTCAGGGTGTATACGACCCGGGACAACCGGGAGATCCGGGAAATACCTGGGAATTTTTTCATCCGGGAGAAAACCGGGAAAAACCCTGGAATTTTTCAGAATTCCGGAAATTTTTCATTGTTTTAGTTTTCAGGTAATTTTTTGTAATTTTGACTGGTAAGAACCGATACTCTAACAAAGGATATTACTGTATCCCGCTACTGCCGAATAATACTGCAGCAACAAAATATGAACTAGAGAATAAAACTTAAATCGCATAGGAAAAACGCCATAAAAAAAGAAAACAGTGCTCATACAAGAATTTGCCAACAGTAAAATGTGTTAAAATGGTTTTGGAAGACTATGCATTGCTTCGTGACAACGAATTACCTCCGATGAGCATGACGTCACAACTGTTTACATTAGATTCATGTAAGCAGTTGCGAGCGGGATCATACGCATGCGTAGTTGAGTCGCGTATGAGTAGTACCTCCTCCCGCTTCTGGCTACACAAACGTTGCTGTTGGTTGTGTACGCAGCAAACCGGGGTATCTGAGCCGGGCGGCAATTTTAGTGGTGAGGGGGGCCAATTCATATTGTTGAGGAAAAAAAACCTTGTTTCACAAAGCGCCAAGCAGTTAGCGCACATTAGTCTATCAATTATTCAAATGATGACAAAAGGGGATTGGGCTATTAGAGCTGAGCGGAATAAAGCTGAACGGGTGAAAGCCGTTTGTTTATGTGATTGATTGGGTATGCGAATGATTAGCGTTATTATAATTACTAGCGAAGTCCATAGATTCAGACTACCATAGTGGAAATAAACGACTAACAGGAATAACAGGTAAGAAAGATTACGTTATCTTCTCGGTGTATCCAAGAAAATGAAATTTTGACAGAAAATTTTTGACCAGATCGCTAAAGTAGAAAGGGCAAGTTGTACATTTCCTGGCTAGCAGCCGCTTAAGTTCTATTCTGGGAGAAGCGTGGGAAACACGTTGTACGAACACGTAATAACGCCTAACCGGAGAATAATCGCTGGATAACTAAACCGGTGATTCTGACAGGGTTAGTAGAGTTAACCGGAGAATGAATGAGCTTTGACAATGATAGGAATAGTTACAGAATTAGTGATGAGAAGACAGTTTGTTAGAATGAGGAAGGAGAAGAAATGGGGACATCACACGGATTATGGAATAATATGACGATTCCAAATTTATACAAAAATTTCGTACTACTACTCTTTGATCTCGTGCTTCAAAAACTGGAGCGTATGAATGAAATGTGAAACTATTTCCTAAAATAAAGCTTTTTCCTTGTAGTAGGCCAAATAGGCATTTCATATTGGTACTTCGCGAATTAGATTCTGTCATATTATAAAAATGACAATTATTTCCAAAACAGTCTCGCTTATTTGGTGTGTGTGTTACAGTTGCTGCAATATTAGAAAGACCTGTTTTCTTTTGTCTAGCAGACAGTCAGAAAATAGACGTAATCAGATCGAGAAACCACACCAGTCTTGGGTACTATTTGCATTAACAGCTTTTTCAGTATTAGACAACGACATTTAGAATTTTCATGTAGCAAAACGTTTGACGAACTTTGATGAGGTAATAGATTCTTTCGCAGAAAGGAAAGCACATCATGTAAAGCTGTACCAAGATTAGAGAGAGAAATAAAAACGCTAAGACTTAAGGATTGAAGAAATGTGTACTGTCTTGCTTGTCTCTTGTCGTACCTGGTTTTATGTATCCTGCATTTCACAGAGCGAAGTGGCGCAGTGGTACGCACACTGGACTCGCATTTGGGAGGACGACAGTTCAATCCCACGTCCGGCCATCCTGATTTAGGTTTTCCGTTATTTCCCTAAATCTCTTCAGGCAAATTCCGGGATGTTTCCTTGAAAAGGGCACGGTCGACTTCCTTATCCATCCTTCCCTAATCCGATGAGACCGATGACCTCGCAGTTTGGACTCCTCCCCCAAAACAACCCAACCCTGTATTTCATTTTATGACACACAGAACAGTAAGTTATTAGCTAATAGGCAATAAAGAGTCCAAATTTTCTGAAGAGTTCTTGTTCTTCCGGTTACAAATAATCCCATCCAGTATTAACTGTGAGTGTTTCTTTTACAAAAAAAAAGAGGGGCATTATGTCAAACCGGCCGACTGGGAGCAGGAGAAACACCTCAGGATATATTTTGATGGCATCCATTACAAAATATACACATTTGAGTTCCACAATGTGAAGTACAGTGACATGTGGTAGAAGAATGCTGTGTGAAGAGGAGTGGCACTGAACTTTGGCACACTTAAGACCAAATAACACTTCTTACATTTCCTCCAATTTTTGTGCATCAGACTCTTCAAAAAAGATGTGCGCTACAAAATGAACATATTTTTGAAAAGTCGTTTTTTTTTAATTTTTTACGTTCTGTCTCAAATGCTCGAGATGGGAGGGGGGGGGGGGGGGGCATCATCTAGTATTGCCCCGCTTCGAAATATCGTAGATCCGGGGCCGATGGGCAGAGCAGTTCGAGTTACAGTGGGGGGGTTTACATTTAGTGATTTTGCTGTTGCCTCTTCGTTTATTGCTCTCACATCAAATGAAAAAAAAGTGATTTCTGTGGCTGGGAGCTATCAAGGGAATTAAAATACATTCACATGATTATGGAAGGCTACAATATGTCGTTAGTTCCAGATCTTATTTTATTTCCACCTTTCTGACAGTCAAGCATTAATCACCTTTTAGGACAATGAAGTTATTTTTGTCGCTTTGCTAAAGAAATTCGCTTTTTATTTATCTTTTCCGCTGAGGCAGCCAGTTTGTTTCAAATGAAGTATTTAATTCCACACTATTGGCTAGTTTCAACTATTCACTGCATTTCAAGTGCGCATTTTCATCTTCTAGCACATATGGCATTATGCCATAATAAAGAAGCAAACATGAGATAATACAGTACTGGTACTCCAAGAAAATTTACATCCCAAAAATCACACTGAAAAGCTTAATATTAGATCGAGGCCTACTTTGCTGCAAATCTGGACATATGAATGTGCAGTTTAACGCGGATTATTCATTTCAGTATGGTTCAAGAAATTCCGGCTCTTTTGGAGTATTCTCTGATGACTTGTTTCTTTTATGACATAATGTAAGATCTTTTAATGTCTTACACATACAAACATATGGGCTTTCTACGTCATTGTAGCTGCGCAAGTGCGGGAACGCCTCTTATGTGGCACTCTCTGGCAAATGCTGGAACAAATCTATTTGCAGCAGATCTTGGGAAAATATTGCGAATTGTGGTGTGAAAAGCGTTATTTTCAAAGTAAATTTCCTTTTGCGCAAGATAAACTATGTGCGAGAATGTACGATGGATTTCTTAAATCACAGAGCATTTGACTCTCATTTAAAAATCAACTCTTTGATGACAAGCCATCTAGAAGAATTTTGAGCCCAGAAGATCAGAGATTTATTTTGGTATTAAACATTTTACTGGCACATTTGTGTGATGTGTCTTAAAGTGTAAAACGTGCAAAAAAGATCAACATTATATGTGATAGCTTAGTTTCACTAGTAACTTATTAATCTTCACGACAAATATAATGTATGAAAAGTTTGCTTTTCCTGTATCAGCACTGCATATATTAATTTAAACCATGAACTTTTCCTGTTTGAATGTTTGCGCTACGTAAGTGATGTTGCTATTGGCTGACTACATCACGTGTCCTATGCTATGAATATCCGCTCTTATCAGCTGGCGAGATATCATGATATGAGCTATGACTGGCGTACAAAAGCGTATAGCAATCTCGATTTCAATGCTTCGGAAAGTAACATGCTGTTTTTGGTGCAATTCGAGTTTATTCTTTCGTAATACAAAAATATGCAGCATATATGTTGCTGCACATGAGGGAACTTTCCAAAATGTGGTTTTTCCCCCTGAGTTTCATTTTCTAAAGTGCCGGGAAATTCTAAGCCGCTGTATAAAACCATAACCATTCAAATGACTGATAAATTTTACAGTTCTGAGGGAACATATAGTTTCACTTAAGACGGAAAAAGTGTATTTTCACCCGGGAGAAAGTGTTTCCCACCCAGGAGAAAAATGTATTTTTAACTGGGAGATCCGGGAAAAATCGGGGAATTTTTTTTCCTTGTCCACGTATACACCCTGATACTGGATGGGTAAAGTGGTTTAAATGCTTTAGAGATGGAGAGGAAGGTATTAAGTGTTAGCCACATTTGAGTTGATCATGTGCAAACACAATCCCAGACGAGACCAAATCTGTACAACAGATGTTTGTAGATGACTGATCTTTGAGAACGTTGAGAATGATATCAGAAGAGGTGAAGATAAGCAATGTCAGTGTAAGCACTATTGTTTATGGACATTTGAAAATCATAAGATTTGTGCTGTGTTTGTATCAGCACATGCTGATGGATGAACAGAAGGAGACTTGGATGGAAACTTCTGGAGATTTTGTCAACGTATCTGGCAAGAATCTGCAGTTTTTGGAAACCATCATTACAGAAGATGAGATCTGTAATTACCAATATGATCTGGCAACTGAACAACACTCAGTGACATGTGTTCATCATCTTACCCACCTCCCAAAACTAGTTGGCTGACAAAATCAAAGTTTAAGATGATATTGATCGCCTTTTTTAGAATGTGGGCTTGGTCCATCATAAATTTCTACCTGATGGTCAAACAGTCAACATGGAAGGTTGTAAGGGAGTTTTGAAATGCCTGCTGCAATGCATCTAGTGGGTACTCTACTGGAGTGGAAAGTGGAAATTTCTCCGCAACAACAACTATCTGCATGCTCAACTTTCGTGTTTAATGCAACACCCTCCTTATTCTCCAGATTTGGTAACAGCAGACTCCTTTTTGTTACCCCACCATAAATTAGCTCTGAAAGCCTTACACTTTTGCAGGTGCTGCAGATATTGAACTACATGTGACATCGTTGCTTCGAACAGTACCACAAGAAGTGTTACTGGCAGTTTCCAAAAGCTATACAACTGATGCCAGAAATATGTTGTAGTTAATGGTGATTACTTTGAAGGCTGGTAAAGATAGTTTGTTTGTAACTCTTGTTTTCTTTATTTCATGAGACCATTCACCAAAAATTTCAGATCCACCTTGTATGGATGTTCATCCCTGTATCTGTCAGTCCCATAGAACTGTGAAGGCAAAATTAGTCTAATAACTGCATCTACAGAGACACATAAGTCATCACTCTTTCCATGTTACAAGCATGAATGAAACAGGGAGAAATTATAAAACATGGACAATACTTTTTTTCATGTATTGTAGATTTGTATAAATTTGCCTGTAGATTTTTAAGCCCTCTACACATAAATTAAACAAGTTGTCTCACTAATGGGCATTTCTTATGCCACTGTAATTTGTTTGCTAGGGTGTATCCTTGAAATTGGCTGTTTTATTGTGTGTGTGTGTGTGTGTGTGTGTGTGTGTGTGTGTGTGTGCGTGTGTGTGTTTTAACACAGTAAGGAAAGAAACCATGAGAATCTCTATCAAAGTTATCTGAAATGAGTGAGATGTAACTGAATATTACTGAATGTTTTACACTTATTTTGACAGATGTCTTCATTCTTTTTCCCCTGGTACTATATATTCTATTTATCACTGGCATAGTACACCACCTCTCTTGATATAGTCTGTGCTAACATCTTCCAATTCGATGATGTAACATATATTTTCTGCCCCTTCCTCTTGCCTCTTGTTTCCATCTTTTGGATACTGTTTTTCCCACAGACTTTGTTCTCCTTCCTATTGTTTCTTTTCCATTTCACTTTTTCCATTTCTGTTTAGCATTGTTTACACCCTTATTTAATCTTACCCTAGTAGTAATTATTTTCCTGCTTTTGCTATGTGAATGTTATCTCAAATAAAAAAGTAGTTCTGGCTTCCACAGTTGTACTTCAATTTTTATAATTGTCTAATTTTTGTTACTATAATTAGTAGTAGTAGGAGGAGGAATAGGAGTAGTTTTAGTAGTTGTAGTAGTAATAGTAGTAGCAGTACAGAACTGGAACAGTTAAATTTTAACATTAATGTTCAGTTTATTTCTGCTCGTTAAGATAACTGAACAGAGAAAGCTTCTGCAGTTGTTAGAGAAAATGCAACTTCTGCTATGTAATATAAACTATAGTAAAGAAATTAAAATGCATATTCATGATTTCTCTTTTATTCTAAAAACTTTAGAAATATTTGTGAATTCAGTTATGGTCCCTAGCTGAGGCCCATTTATCTGCTTACAAGAATATTTTCGATGGAAGTACTAAAAAAATCGTTACAGGAAACTGCTAAAACACATTTTATGTATCCCATATAAACATCACAAACTATATGCACTTGCTGAGACAGTTTTGTCAACCCAGCATTTTTTATACCTGTAGTCACCAAGCTCACTTTTATCTTCTGCGTTCCCATGTGAACTGAAAGATGCCAAAATAAAACAATTTATTTTCTAGATGGATACTTACTTGGGATCAATAATGGATTTCCTGAAATATTTGCATGTTTGTGTGTAACGTTCCATGGGCAAGTAGGTACTGCAAATGATAATGTGCAAGAGGAAATATGATGTTCAAAGGATGGTCAAGTCACACCCATATAGCTTATAAATTATGACATAAGATCAGACGATTAATGAAAGCTGTCCAAAGTCTAAAAAAGAGTCCCCTTGTGCTACAACAAAGCAAGAGCTTTCTTGATTAAAATGTACATGGAACTATGAGTTACATTTGACTTTTTTCTGGAATGCTTTGTCTTATTGTCAGTCTATGCATTCATCAAACTTAACCCCTTTTGATTAACACATTTTTACTATTCTTGGAGATATTTCTAAGCAGATTAACTTTCATTGGTGAAAAGATCATTAACCCTTTATTTGGCAAATGGTGAAAATAAAAACAAAAAAAATTCAGTGCTTATATTTATTTATTATGCTTAAAGAAATACAATTCAGTCAGTTTTAGAAATTTTTGACAAAAATTATGAAAATTATGAAATGTTGCTTACAAGCAACATTGTCAGCAGTAGACCACATTTACACATATTATAGAAAAAAAGTGTTTGCCAATAACCTCAAGCAAAAGGTTGCCAGTACATAGAAAATTTAATTTATAAACACATTTATGCATTCCTGCTGTGTAATAGAACTGTTTCATTTTCCCTTCTAGTTCTTCTTGTAATGGAATGTTTGGAAACAGTTCCTCTTTGGAACGAAGCACGATACTAGATTGCATTTTGAACACATGACTATAGAATATCCAGATGGACAATAACGACAACAACCTTTGGGACCATGTACAGGCCAATGCTCCATATTATCAAATTGGACATCTTATGTAACAGTCGGAGCTGTTGGCTTCCTCCTCTTCTTTTGTGGTGCTGTTATGTCTATTGAGGGCCTTCTTACTTTCCTTTTCCCTGAAAACATCAAACCATTGGCAATATCTGCCCTGAATGACTTCAATGAGGTCTTCTTGTCCAGAGATTCTCTTTGAAATACCAGCCAGGCATCTACAACCCTCAGATCTAGCATAAATCCAAACAATCTCATGTACCAACACCTAGTTTTCATTGGTACTCTGTAGAGATCTATCAGCATACCAGCAAGATCAACTCCTCCCATATGCTTGTTGTACTGACATACAATACAGGGAAGGGCACATCAATTCTTCATTTTTCATTGCTGTCCCATCGTTTTACTGTTGAGAGTGGTTGGACACCACAAAATGAGCTTGCAAGTGTCACAATTTTATTATCTGCCCACCTTACTAAAATGAGGTCTGAGTGACTGTCCTTCCTGTAGTCATAGCTTCCTCGTCCTTGTTTCGCTTCTCGTATTGTAGAAGACAGTTCTTTATTCGGTTCTTCCTTATGGTGCCCATGGACTCAATGTTTTGATTTTTTTAAAGTATGTTATAAGTTCAAGGCTGCAAAAGAAATTGTCAAAATAAACTGTGGGAGAAATATCTCTTGAAATACTTTTGCAAAGTGTAACCACAACTTGTCCTCCAATTCCAAATACTTTCTCGTCATCAGCAAGATCAGTTATCATCCCCTTGCCACTATAGGGAAGAAAATCATAGACAACTCCAGGCACACCAGAACGAACAAAAATCTTAAAACCCCACTTGTGTGGCTTGTTTTGAATATATTGGCGCAAATTACCTGCTCTTGTACCTTTATATGGAAACATCATCTCATCTATAGAAAATTCTGACTCTTGTTTCTGCTCACGGCAGTTCTTTACAATTGACTCAAGAACAGGTCTTATTTTGAAAAGTCTGTCAGAAGAGTTCACAGCATTCTCATTGGTCGTAAAATGCAGGTATCGGTGGAGTTTTTGAAAGCGCTTCAAACTGAAAATGCTGGTGATTTTTTCACAGTTCATTGACTGAAACCACTAGTCAGTGTACGAAGGCATAGAAACAAGACGCATGTATATCATAACACTGAAAAATTGTTCCATTTCATTTATATAGGTGTTTACTGAAATGGTAGTTCGTTGCACAGAGTATAAGTTCGTTTCCTGCACAAGTTTGTCAATTAGTTCTGAATCAAAGAAATCTTCTGAAATAACCCAGTGGTGTATTGCCTTCATCAGAAAACACAGGAGAGAGACTTTCTGCCCTAGCAGTTGTATCTTCCTTTACCCACATGTAAGTGACTCCTTTTGTAATTTTCTTTTTCACTTGACTGGCACTTGCACTAGGATTCACTGCAGGAGGTCCTTGCACATGTTCAGCTTCTGAGATTTCACTTCCTGAATCAGAATCAGTTTCTGGTATAACTAGGTTGTGGAACTCAGATTGACGCTCTAGAATATAGTCTGGATCATCATCACTGCAGTCTGCCAAAACTTTGAGTTCAGAGTCTTCAGATTCGCTTAGATCAGACAAAGCCTGGTTTTCTATTGGAACTACTATTCCTCTTGCTTTTTTAATTCCATAAAATATTATGGAATCCATAGCTAAAAAGCCCCTGAAAATAAAAATGTCTACTCTGTCACGCTGTAAGCATATGTAATATACTAATGGCACATGTCCCAACTATGTGCAATGTTGCTCACAGGCAACATAAAAGTTTTATACTATTTACGTAATTCAAAACAATATTAGATTGAAACATTTCTGCTGTAAACTCATGTCTGGGTATTTATTGAAGAAAATCTGCTAAGATTACTGCCAATTTATTGAAATACACTCTTTCAGAACCAAAATAAGACACCCCTGTTGATCACACGAGGAGATCTCTGTAACACCATTGCACAAACTGCCATCTCGTGTGGAAAACCTTGAACTATTACAACAACTGGCATTCGCAGTGTGTAAAGGAACATTGCGAGGAGGCAACAATGCAGTAAAAGGCACTGGGAAGTGTTTGTTGTCCCATAAGGCCAACGTAAATTTGATGTTGCTTGAGAGCAACACTGCCAAATAAACAGTTAAAAAAGATATCCAGTACTTTTTGTAAATGACCCAAAAGTAATTAATGAATGTGAACATTATGTTGATAAAAAGATGACAAGAAGTTTTTGACATCACTATTGGATATTTGTGGGTCATATTCCTCTTTCGCACTAGATGACTGTATGTCATCACAGAAGACACTTTTAAATGTACTTATGCTTTGTAGATAGGTTATTCATGAAGACCGAAGTGAATGCTTTTAATGCCTTTATAAAATTTCTGTAAAAGATATATGGACATAAAAACATGTTCAAAGACCAGTGGACTGATCAGAGTGTGATAAGTTTAGTCAGAAGGCATAGCAGAACGAAGAACAAAAGACAGAACAATTGTGCATTAAGTTGAAAAACTGGAATTGTAAAATATATATGGGAGAGAAAAATGGACAGTTAGAGATCGAGAGAGAGAGAGAGAGAGAGAGAGAGAGAGAGAGACAGACAGACAGACAGACAGACATAGGGTGTGTGTGTGTGTGTGGGGGGGGGGGGGGGGGTTATGAGTGAATGCTCTGACATATAAACTCAGATACAGATGTATGTTTATGTCAGTCTGTTTACACATGCTCAATAACTCACTGAATAGTCTTTAGTAGTTTCATAGTATTATAAATCACGCCTCATCTATACTGTCTGTGAATGGAATAGGGAATAATTAAATCTCTCAATGTTTTTGAGCAGCGTTCAGTAAAAACCGTGTTAAGCAATTTGAATCAGATCCTCTTTCTTTGGAAATAACAGCTTAAAAATCATTTGTAACATTTTGCTAAGCCAGAGATAACCAGACAGCCTTGTGGAATAACAATGTTGTCTTTATTTCAATAATTTCTGTGTAGACTCTCGAAGCATCTCTTATCACTTTCACATTGATTGAACTCACTGATTATAGCCTTAGCCGTGTGTCTAACTTTCTTCAGTCAGTTCTGGAAATTCCAAACATTTCAACAGTGCTCATGAATAGATTTCTTTAGAACCTTGACTGGGGGCCTCTTCTGCAGACTCAGTAACCAGAACTGACACAAATTACATGTTCTAACAGTAGCTTGCAAGAAATTATTGAGAAGAAAGTAGACACCATCTGCCTATAAGCTGACAACATATGTGTGGACAGAGATGTGTATGCTCAAATTTATGTCAAGTCAGGCCCTGTTTGAATACTGAGTAGTCTACATAGGGATTTTTTCCTGCATATTGAATGCATATTAATCCAGTAACACAGTAATGATTTTGCTGAATTGAAGGTGTAATAGCATAGTTCATATCCAGTAATGATTTGTTTTTGTACTTGCGTGTAATGTGCTTGTAAAGTTTTCATACTTTTATTATTTGTTCAATGTGTTCCAGACTTTATAAATGGCAAATCTTTGCTTTAATAACTTTATTATCTGTGCTTCTTTATTGTGCATAACAAAATAAAACTAACTGTCTGATTTTTCTCTTATTTCAGTCAGATCAGATTTGCTACTCGGTGCTGTGTGTTTTCTCGTATATCGCAGCAGGACAAGAACACAGGCATTTGCAGCAAAGCCAAGGAGATGGGGTGTCTCTTCCATCACAACAACACTCGTCACACTCTCCGCAGCACCTTCATTGAAGTTCTGATTTCTATGCTACCTTGATTTCTTATTGATTCCAAAACTATGCTTTATTACAGTTTAATATTGGAAGCTTAATAACACAAATAAGAAGTTCAAGTTATGTACAAGTTTTGTATGAAATGTTCAGGTTATGCAAAATGAAATGAATGCTCAGTTTGAAAAAGTTGTTGTAGCTATTTATTTAAATTCTTAAATTGCATAAGTTTTGTGTTCTCATTACCATATAACCTACAGCTATGCAATGTTATATGAATATGAACTCTCTTGCAAAAAACAATGTTAAAATTTTGTGTTCTCCTTACCATGTAACTTACAGCTATACAATGTTACATGAATATGAACTCTCTTGCAAAAAACAATGTTTATCAATTAGTGCCCATACAGCTTTTGATGGCACAAAGGCTTCATTATCCAGAACAAATGTGAAATGCTAATTCTCATTTGACTTCATTTGGTCTTTAGTTTTGGTCCACATAGTTTACCCAGCAGCCTCTTAGAAATGTACTTGGATAATTTATGGGTCCACTGCATGTTATGGGCCAAATAGGGTATTTAAAATAAATACCAAGTGCAACTGATACAACACCAAATAGAATATTAATGATATGTTATGTAGTCCCAATATATTATTTCTTTCTAATGAACATAAATTCGGTATCTGCCTCTCTCTCTCTCTCTCTCTCTCTCTCTCTCTCTTTCTTATTTTTTTTTTAGAAAAATTGTGTTATGCCTCATGGATCAGATTCTTTTCCCTTGCACATAACAATTTAAGAATCATGTGTAGTATTTTGCTACTTGCAAGAGACATCATGATGTAAGAATACAGTTATGTAACACTGAAATTACCGAAATGTAAAACTGATTCATAAGTAAAGACAAATACGAGACATTGTGTACGTTGCACATTTGAGTTGTTTGTTTGTGAACAAAGTTTTGGAATTTGTGATTATTTAGACAGAAAAACTTCTTTTATGTCAGTAATATGTGTGAGACAGTATCTGTTAAAATGGTGTGGGGATAGCTGTGCTTAAAGCAATCCATATATGAAACAATTATTATGGCATTATTATGAAGATGTGACAAGGCAATAATATAGTTGTGGCATTGCATAAATGCAGGTGAAATGTTAGATACTGTTGTATATGAATAAACACAGGCTATGAAATTTTATACGAGACAGTTTGCATTGTTTTGTAATTCACTGTGACTCAGAGTGATATTAATTTTTGTAAATACAATGTTGCCATTAACTAAATTTTAAGATTTGTATATCTGGTTGTCACTGAACTGTATTGCATATATAGATCTGAGTGTTGGATATTATAGCCACAATTTTCTTTCCCAGAATTACAGTATGTATCACCAATAATTGTTGTGTCATATAAAGATAGTTTTTCCAGAATTTTTACAATAATTATTATAAAAAGCAATAACTGCAGTTCATTGTTGAGATAAAATAATCAAATGGTGATCATAGATCTGTTTTAAATTTTGAAGCTGTTTAATGTTAAATAAAATATAAATGTGTGGAACTGAGAAATTGTTTACACATTTGCCTGTTCTTTGTAAGCAATTTTGAACACCATGGTAGTGACCACTAGTGCTACAATTATAATTTGCACTAAATTCTTTTCTTTAAATGGATGTTGTGTAACTCAAAATGCCATAGACAGTCTTTAATACTGTTCATAAAATTCCTTTGTCTTGAGAGGCAAATGGGAAAATGGCTCTGTTTCATAATTTTGTTTGTTGCACAACCCTTTCGACTATAAATGGATTATGCTTATTGAACAAAATATAAGGTGCAGTAATTCAATGAAGACAGAAATGAACTTCAGCTTACTGAGTTACAGCAAACATAAAATGCTTAAAAAGTCATATTAACACTACCAATGAGCATTGGCAAAAGAGGTAATGTAGCTGTAGAACGTGAGGATATTCAGGACTTAGGAAGTGAAGTCAAAACAAGTATTCTGGGTCAAGAGAGATACAGAAAACAGGATGATGTCAAAATCAGTGCATGATGCATACCCCATTTTACAAACTTAGTACATGTTACTTTTTGTGCTTCCTCACATCATTTGTTGCCATGTCATACTATGAAGGTTTTTCTTTTTTGTCTGAAAAAGTGTCATTTTGTAAATGCTTTCCTTAAAAGTGTATGGTCTAAACAAAAATATTTTTCTTTATATCACTAATTTATTTTTCACAGATATTCATCTAATTCTTGAAGTTTAATGTGCATTATATATTGCAACAAAAATCATGCCAATACAGCCAGATGCTGTAGAATCAATGTTGTGAGGTACTTAAATAACATCAAACAGAATTATTGGGCTTTAGTCATAGGGCTCTAATCATATAGGCAGATTTAACTGCAACTATAATTAACAGTGAGTCTCAAACTATAAGAATTGGTTGGAACCCAAGAAAAACAAAATGCAGTATCTCTCACAAAGTAAAAATATTTCTGGGATCCACTATTTGTGGAAATAGTAATTATTGATTTTTATTGTCATTTGCAAGTAGTAGGCAATTTTTTTATTGCACACTTTTTATACATAATACCATACCAATAAATTATGCCTTTTCCGAAATCTTATAATTATATTTTTTCTTTTCTGAATGTCCTTAACTCACTATAAAAAGCAATATGGGGTTGTGTCACCTGATTTCTCAAAGAAAATAGTTTGTATCTCTACTGGAGTGCTGATAATGCTGTAGTATTGCCTTAAAAAATATTGTGTTTTTGTATCATGATTTGCTTCAAATTTCAGTGGTCAGTTGTAGTAATTACAAGTAATAATTCTTTGCTGGAAACAATTTCTTCACAGTAAACAGCTGCATTGACAGCAGACATAAATGTTATAGGTTCTTCTTAATGCTGTTTACTGGATGTCTCTTTCTCAAATTGTGAATGTGGTTATGTATTACATATGTGTTATATTTCTCCTGCATCTGTCAGTTGATTGAAACAATATTCTAATTATATGACAGAATGCTAATTGAACAATCAATGTACGTCTCACATTACCATGGGTGTTCCATCTGCTTCATACGCAGATTAAAATATTTAGCACATATTTGGTTTGAATCACATCTTAATCCACAGGTTTCTAAAGAAACCTTCATTTACTGCAAGTATTATTTTGTGAAGCTGTTCATCCTCACACAAACACAATTTTTTCAAACACTATTGATATTGTAATATGTGCCTGCAATTGTTACAGAAAATGTGCATGTCCATAAAGACACTCAAGACAATGTTATATTTATATTAAATTTAGAGTTTTTGTAGAAATGTGTGTGTTGGGAAACATGTAAGAACCATCTGTGGTACTGTAGTGAGTACTTGAGAATGTGAGTAGTTTGATTTGTAAATATGTATATAACATATTAGGAAATATTTTTTGTAGCTTTAAGACAGATTGTAATTTTCTACGTTTCTAGCACTGATGCTTTATTATTTGTTAAATCCATTTGTACTTCAGTAAGGAGTTTCATATCATTCCAGATAACATTCTGAATGTACTGTATGAGGTGCTTCCTCATTTTTTGTTGTAAATAAAAATCAGTATGAAATGCTACATACATCTGATGTAGATGGTGATGTACTGCTTTGCAGTTAAGTAATATCTTCAATGTTGTGCCTCCTGTTTAAAGTGCAAAAGTAGTGTGAGTGTAAAATAGCATTGCATGTTTGAATGACATGAATAATGAACTACTTTCTGTTACTTGTTTTTGTCAGAAATTAGAATTTTAATATATTGGTACTGGACTAATTGTTTGTATGTTTCTATGCTGACAAAGTTCAGGCACATTTTCATTTTTTTGTTAGTATTGTGATTAGACTTCTGTAGCATTAGTAGAAGCATTGCTTTACGTAAAACTTTTCAGTGCCATTACTTTATCTGAATTTCTGATCTTCACCAAATTTTGTGTGTTGTGGTAAATGAAGTTCTACACCCATTGACTGCTGATGAATACTGAAAACTGAATATTTAGTTTTTGAAGAAAAAGTTCCTTGTGTAGGAGATGATAAGAATCAAAGAGAAAACAAGAGATTGACATGGTAGGGAAATGTTACATGTAAATATATTGCACACAGAACTATGGATCAATGAAAGTATCTAAAACGAAGGAAAGAGAGGGTCATGAGAAGAATATTTTGTTTTCAGAAATATAATGCTGGTTGTTTGATAAAAAAAATCACTTTAAATTTCAGCTGTATTCAATGAGTGTGAACTTATCCACCATGTTACATTAATTATCCTACAACTTGTTTTCCCATCTCAAATTTTAAGCTTCATGGTAAACTTTGATTGTTATAATGAGGACTTAAAAAATGTTACACCTTACGTATGTAAAAATGTAACAGAGGACATGTTAAGTAACTGTACTGACAGTATACAAGAACATGGCCTGTGATGCTTAATGTCATAATACTGGAAATTCCTCCAGAAAATGTATTTAGTTTTCCTTATGGGATAACAATTTATACAAGGTTTGTAAGAAATCTTTGAAACCATAGCATGCATTTGTGAGCCATTCAAAATCATGTTGTGTACATTTTAGTTACATATTTGTGCAGCAACCAGAATAAGAATTTGGCTAAAATGTCCAATTTTATGGATTGTACTTATTTCCAAGGAGAGCCATAAAATATATTATGTATTCCAGTATTACATTTAATCTTGTGGTAAATCCTGAAGAAACACATGTTATCTTATTTAGAATCAAATTACCATGTATTAATTGTTTGACTCCCCATTTTAGAATTATGCTATTTTTCGAAAATAAAAGGCATGTTTTCCAACAGTTATTGTTCAGTGTTGTGATTAAACCATGTGTGTGCATTGACTTCACTAAACTGAATTAATAGTTGTACATTAGATCCAAAGATGCTCTTGCATGTAATGCATTAAATTATAAGTATTCTCTCACGGAAAATGGATCTGACTTAAAATTTTTATTCACTCATAAGTAACAGTGTATATTGAGTCCTTAAGAAATGGTTAGACAATTTAAAAAGGCAAATTCTGTAGCCATATACTTGAACTACTTTCATTTAATAAAACACATAAATAGTGTACAACGCATAAAAAGCACTAATCATATCAGCTGGATTTGGAAAATAATGTGATTGATTTGAAAATCATTGTATCTGCAAATACAACTTTGCAAGTTGCAGACCAGTATCCACGGTCATGCCATGTATCTCTATTGGATTGTACTTCACTGCAGCTCAAACTCCTTACAACTCTTGCAAGGTGTGAGTTCAATGGCATAGACTTCCTACTTCAAACACTGCTACAAAAAGCAGTCCCCAAGTGGATAGCCTAGGGTGATGTGAAGAGCAAACATCACCCCCATTGCAAACTACATGGCCCCATGGAAAAAATGTAATGGGAAATGCTCTTTAATACTTTTATTTACAGAGCACCACCTTGTTGGAATATTAGACATCATTTTGTAATATAAAAAAAAGTAAACTGTGTGATCAGACCCAGAAGACCAAACAGTGCCGAGAAGCCACTGTGTAGTCTTCTGCCATTGGGGAACATTAGTGGTAAAGGGTGGCAGGATGTTCTTCTGTCACCACCAATTTGCCCACAAGGACTGAATTTGTGTACTGCATCTTGTTTCATCTAATGCTGGCTTATGTGAAAGTAAGCCAACATTTTCTAAATATTTGCAGATCGTTTAACTGAGGCAGGATGTAGGTATCAGCCCAGTATTCATCTTGTCAGATCAGGGAAACTGCCTATAAACTACATCCATGCTGGGCAGCATACCAGCTCTCATTGTTAATGCAACAGGTGTATTTGATCCAGAGGTGGCGTGCCATCCCAAATCCCAGAAGTAGCATGTTAATGTGCATGGATTTCTGGGAAGATCACCTGTAGCTCAGACGCATGCATTGATTCAGTTAGGAAGTGTGCCGTAAAGCTGTTGTATCCTTTCCTGGGGCAGGCTGACCCACAGGTGTTGTAAATAGTTCTTTATGTAATGAGTACTTGCACTGGGATGGAGGTGATATCGAACCTGTTTCCACAGATGTTCAATCAGGGGCATACTGTGGGATCTAGCTGACAGTTCATAAAGACGTGCTGTGTGTGGACGAGCATTGTCTTATTGAAAAATGATACCTCAATACTGTCCCATGACCCAGGATGTTTGTGACATGCCATTGTGCCATAAAAATTTCCTTGGTCACTTTCAGCCATGTTGCATGTTCTGATGAAACCCAATACCTTCTTCATCATGTTGATGGGTGGGCGCAAATCTGTCATTTTTGAAGGGAACAACTCCTTGACACCTTACAGCAGGACGGAGACAAGCTGGTGTTGGCTCCATTACACTCTGAGGAACTTCAATGTGGGCATCCATGGGTGCAGTGGAGCTCTTGGAAGGCACCATGACAGCTAAAGAGTATTGTACACTGGTTGCGGTCCACATGCACCCCTTCTTGATGATCATGTTTCCCGATGGCAGTGGCATTTTTCAACAAGATAATGCTCCATGTTAGAAGGCCAGGAATTGCTGGAGTGGTTGAGTAACACAATGGCAAGTTCGAATTGATATGCTGGCAAGTTCCAATTGATATGCTGGCCACCCGACTTGCCAGATCTGAACCCGATTGAACATGTCTGAGATGTGATTGAATGAGGCATCAGAGCTCATTGCGTCCATCACCAGAATTTATGGGACTCAGGTGACTGAGTGTGCAGATGTGGTGCCAGTGATCTATCAAGGCATTGTTTTGATGCCATGACTAATCACCACAGTTATACGTGCCAAAGGTGGACACACCAGCTATCAGGTGGGTGCTCACAATGTTCTGTCTGATCAGTGGATGCTACCAAGCGTACTAACAACATTACATTTAAACAAAACTAACACAGTTTTGTGGCCATTCTACCTGTCCCAGAGAATTGCAGTTCTAATCTTTTACATGCCCTCTGATGGTGTGTATGTGCACAAAGTTACATTGACATCCAACAGTGTCTTATCAGTGTTTTAGCTTTTTTTTCAGGATGTTTATAATTCCCTTGTTCAATTTGTGAAGCTAGCAATATTTTCAGTGAACCAAGCGCATTGTTAAATATCATCATCACCATCATCATCATCATCATCATCATCATCTCAGGCTTTTCCCACATCATGTGTGGTCAGTGTTGATTTGCTGGATCCTTCTCTTCCATAAATGCCTATCCAGTGCTTCTTCCCTGAGCCATCCTTTCTCCCATAGGTCCCCTGCTACCTTGTCTTTCCATCTCAGTTTCGGTCTTCTTCTTGTCCTCGATCATTCAATTTCTGGGTCTTCAACTCTTCTCCCCACATAGTGCTCCCCTCTTCGCTGCCCATGTCCACACCATCTTAGTCTGCTTTCTTGGATCAACTTCCCTATGGGTCCCACTTTTACTGTTCCCCTGATGTACTCATTCCTTAGTCTATCCTCTCATGTCACCCACACATCCATCTTAACATTCTCATTTCTGGCACTTCCATCTTTTTCTCTTGGGATTTTGTAACTGGCCAAGTTTCTGCACTATACAGCACCACAGGCCTCACCACAGACTTGTAAAGCTTTCCTTTCATTCTGCAGCTAACCTTCTTATCACACAGTACTCCGCTCAGTTTCCTCTAGTTCATCCATCCACTATTTATCCTGTGCTGTATTTCGGCCTCCATGCCTCCATCACTTTTCATGTAAGAGCCTAGATATTTAAATTTCTTGACCAGCCTCAGTTGTTCTCCTTGCTTGTTAATATATAGATCTTTTGCATTCTTTGAACATATATACCCTGTTTTCACCCTGCTAATTCACATTCCCCTTTCCTCTAGAGCTTTTATCCACTGTTCAAGCTTGTATTGAAGTGCCTCCTGGGTTGGTTCATAGATTACAACATCATCAGCAAACATCATTCTCCAAGGTGCCTCTTTTTCACCTCTTTGACTAGTACATCCATGACAAGGTCAAAGACATATGGGCTGAGAGCAGATCCCTGATGTAGTCCTACTCTCACTGGAAATGCCTTTGTTGCACTTGCACTGCTCCTGACTTGTGTCATTGCACCTTCATACATGTCTCCTACCCCCCTGA
The DNA here is from genome assembly GCF_021461395.2 of Schistocerca americana. Taxonomy (NCBI): domain Eukaryota; kingdom Metazoa; phylum Arthropoda; class Insecta; order Orthoptera; family Acrididae; genus Schistocerca; species Schistocerca americana. The sequence goes on along the minus strand of NC_060121.1, from coordinate 686,789,534 downwards.
TATATTTTTCTGGCAGGCATTTACTTCTCAGACTTCTCCATATCTCTTGCCTTGGCACTCAGTCATATGCCTTTTCAAGATTGATAAAGGCCATATGCAGTTCAGCTTATACTTCTCTGTGCCTCTCCATCAGTTGCCTTACTGCAAATATTGTGTTGGTTTTTCCTCTTCCCCTCATAAACCCAAACTATTCTTCACATACTTCAGTTTCTAGACACAATCTCTTCTCAGTTATCCTTTCCCAGATCTTCATTGTGTGGGACATCAGTTTTATCCCTCTGTAATTGCCACAGTTTTGGTTATCCCCTTTCCCCTTATACAGGGTGGTCCATTGATCATGACTGGGACAAATATCGCATGAAATAAGCGTCAAATGAAAAAACTACAAAGAACAAAACTTGTCGAGCTTGAAGGGGGAAACCAGATGACGCTACGGTTGCCAAGCTAGATGGCGCTGCCATAAGTTAAACAGATGTCAACTGCGTTTTTTAAAAATAGGAACCCACATTTTTTATTATGTATTCATGTAGTACATAAAGAAATATGATTGTCTTAGTTGGACCACTTTTTTTTTGCTCTGTGATAGATGGCCCTGTAATAGTCACAAACATATGGCTCACAGTTTTAGATGAACAGTTGGTAACAAGTAGGTTTTTTAAATTAAAATACAGAATGTAGGTACATTTGAACATTTTATTTTGGTTGTTGCAATGTGATACATGTACCTTTGTGAACTTATCATTATCAACCTCAATGCATTTGGCAATAAGTGTAAGGACATTCCTCTCAACAGCGAGTAGTTCGCCTCCCGTAATGTTCGCACATGCATTGGCAATGTGCTGACGCATGTTGTCAGGCGTTGTCGGTGGATCACAATGGCAGATATCCTTCAACTTTCCCCACAGAAAGAAATCCGGTGATGTCAAATCTGATGAACGTGCGGGCAATGGTATGACGCTTAGATGACCAATCCACCTGTCATGAAATATGCTATTCAGTACCACTTCAACTGCACACGAGCTATGTGCCAGACATCAATCATGTTGGAAGTACATCGCCGTTCTCTCACGCAGTGAAACATGTTGTAGTAACATTGGTAGAACATTATGTAGGAAATCAGCATACATTGCACCATTTAGACTGCCATCGATAAAATGGGGGCCAATTATCCTTCCTCCCATAATGCCGCACCATACATTAGCCCACCAAAGTCGCTGATGTTCCACTTGTCACAGCCATCGTGGATTTTCCATTGCCCAGTAGTGCATATTATGCTGTTTTACGTTACCGCTGTTGGTGAATGACGCTTCGTCGCTAAATAGAATGTGTGCAAAAAATCTGTCATCGTCCCGTAATTTCTCTTGTGCCCAGTGGCAGAACTGTATACAGCATTCAAAGTCCTTGCCATGCAATTCCTGGTGCATAGAAATATGGTACAGGTGCAATTGATGTTGATGTAGCATTCTCAACACTGATGTTTTTGATATTCCCGATTCTCTCTGCTACTGATGTGTGGATTAGCTGCAACAGCAGCTAAAACACCTGCTTGGGCATCATCATTTGTTGCAGGTCATGGTTGATGTTTCACATGTGGCTGAACACTTCCTGTTTCCTTAAATAATGTAACTCTCTCGCAAATGGTCCAGACACTTGGATGATGTCATCCAGGATACCGAGCAGCATACATAGAACACGCCCGTTGGGCATTTTGATCACAATAGACATACATCAACATGATATCGATCTTTTCCGCAATTGGTAAACGGTCTGTTTTAACACAGGTAATGTATTATGAAGCAAATATCGTCCGCACTGGCGGAATGTTACATGATACCATGTACTTATACGTTTGTGACTATTAAAGCGCAATCTATCACAAAGTGAAAATAGTGGTCCAACTAAAACATTCATATTTCTTTACATACTACACGAATATGTTATAAAAAATGAGGGTTCCTATTTTAAAAAATGCAGTTGATATCCGTTTGACCTATGGCAGTGCCATCTAGCAGGCCAACCATAGCGCCATCTGGTTTCCCCCTTCAAGCTAGATGAGTTTTGTTCTTTGTAGTTTTTTCGTTTGATGCTTATTTTGTGAGATATTTGGCCCAGTCACTATCAATGGACCACCCTGTATATGGGAACAAGTATACTGCTTCTCCATGCATGCGGCATTCTTTCTCCTTTCCAGATCTTCTGCATTAGATCCCAGAGAATATCAGTTCTCTATTCTCCCAGATTTTTCCATGCTTCTATTGGGATCTGGTCTGCCCCTAGGGCCTTCACATCTTTCATTTTTGTCACCGTGTGTTCGACTCCATCCCTACTTATACTTTGGGTCATTCATTCATTTATATCTCCATCCTCATACTTCTCTCATACATTTTCCTCATTCAATAGCCTTTCAAAGTACTCTTACCACCTATTCAGGATTTTCTCAAGGTCGTGTAATACTACACCTGATTCATCTTTTATCTGCATCATTGATGTTATGTGGTCACCTTATCTCTTGCTTTAGCAATCCGTAGGAGTTGCCTGGTGTCCTGTCTTCTTTCCAGCTCTTCATATGCCTTTTCCATTGTCTCAGCCTTTGCTTTTGCCACTGCTCTTTTGGCCATCTTTTTTGCAGTCTTGTAGGCTTCCCTATCCTCCTGTATTCCTCTTAAGTCCCATTGTTTTTCTTTTCTTTTTTTTTTTTTTTTTGCAACTTTCTTCACTTTTGTCACTTTCTGAACCTCTTTATTCCACCACCATGCCTCCTTACCTTCTGGTGGTCCCTTTCCTTTTGTTACACACAGATTGTCTTTTCCAGCTTTTGCAATTACATTGCTATTAGAACTCCACCGCTCCTGTACATCCTCTGGTAATTTCACTTCTCTTAATACTGTTTCCTTGAATTTTTCTCACAACACCTCTTCTTTCAGTTTCCATCACTTTATTGTTTGTTCTCCTCACTTGATTCATTTACATCTTTTCCCCACCCCCATTTCATAATCGGCCACTATGAGTTTGTGTTGTGCAGCCACACTTTCCCTGTATATAATCTTGGTATTCTTTATTTCCTTTATGTATTTCCTTCTTGTCAACAAATTGTCTAACTGACTTTTATGGTCTCCGCTCCTGTACGTTATAAGTTGTTCTCTTCTATGATTGAAGAAGGTACTGGCAATCATTGGGTCAAAAGATACAGCGTATTCTGCAGTCTTGTGCCCTGCTGCATTCCTTTCTCCATAACTCCATCCACCATAAATTCTATCTTCCCCACTCCTCCTCTCGCCAACATGTTCATTTAAATCTCCCTCAATTATCACCCTTTCATTGTCTGGTATTTCCATTGTTATTCCATCTAGGATTTTTCAAAATTCGTCCATCTCTTCCTCCAAACACCCTGCCTGGGGTGCATACACACTTAGAACTGTGATGACATCTCCTCTGATAGTAAGTTTTATGCTCATGGTTCTGTCTTTGATTCCGTCCACTCCACAGACTTCTTCCTTAAGATCTTTATCCGCAATAATCCCTACTCCATTTCTAGACTCTTTTTCAGCACTGCTATAAAACAACTTGTATCCTTCTGCCAATAGTTTGGCCTTGTCACCTTCCACCTGGTCTCTTGTAAGCACAGGATATTTACCTGCCTTCTTTACACCATGTCTACAATCTCTCAACTCTTTCCCTTCAATGTCCCAATGTTTAAAGTTCTGACTCTGATTTTCTACTTCATTCCTTCTTTCGCAACCTCTTTTTTTGTTGGATTCTACACAAAAAACTGAGAGAAAATATGGAATACATTTCACATAAATTTTCTCAGCATGTTATAGTCTTAGGTGGAGATTTCAATTTACCAGATATAGACTGGGACACTCAGATGTTTAGGACGGGTGGTAGGGACAGAGCATCGAGTGACATTATACTGAGTGCACTATCCGAAAATTACCTTGAGCAATTAAACAGAGAACCGACTCGTGGAGATAACATCTTGGACCTACTGATAACAAACAGACCCGAACTTTTCGACTCTGTATGTACAGAACAGGGAATCAGTGATCATAAGGCCATTGCAGCATCCCTGAATATGGAAGTTAATAGGAATATAAAAAAAGGGAAGAAGGTTTATCTGTTTAGCAAGAGTAATAGAAGGCAGATTTCAGACTACCTAACAGATCAAAACGAAAATTTCTGTTCCGACACTGACAATGTTGAGTGTTTATGGAAAAAGTTCAAGGCAACCGTAAAATGCGTTTTAGACAGGTACGTGCCGAGTAAAACTGTGAGGGATGGGAAAAACCCACCGTGGTACAACAACAAAGTTAGGAAACTACTGCGAAGCAAAGAGAGCTCCACTCCAAGTTTAAACGCAGCCAAAACCTCTCAGACAAACACAAGCTAAACGATGTCAAAGTTAGCGTAAGGAGGGCTATGCGTGAAGCGTTCATTGAATTCGAAAGTGAAATTCTATGTACCGACTCGACAGAAAATCCTAGGAAGTTCTGGTCTTACGTTAAATCAGTAAGTGGCTCGAAACAGCATATCCAGACACTACGGGATGATGATGGCATTGAAACAAAGGATGACACGCGTAAAGCTGAAATACTAAACACCTTTTTCCAAAGCTGTTTCACAGAGGAAGACCGCACTGCAGTTCCTTCTCTAAATCCTCGCACAAACGAAAAAATGGCTGACATCGAAATAAGTGTCCAAGGAATAGAAAAGCAACTGGAATCACTCAATAGAGGAAAGTCCACTGGACCTGACGGGATACCAATTCAATTCTACACAGAGTACGCGAAAGAACTTGCCCCCCTTCTAACAGCCGTGTACTGCAAGTCTCTAGAGGAACGGAGGGTTCCAAATGATTGGAAAAGAGCACAGATAGTCCCAGTCTTCAAGAAGGGTCGTCGAGCAGATGCGCAAAACTATAGACCTATATCTCTTACGTCGATCTCTTGTAGAATTTTAGAACATGTTTTTTGCTCGCGTATCATGTCATTTCTGGAAACACAGAATCTACTATGTAGGAATCAACATGGATTCCGGAAACAGCGATCGTGTGAGACTCAACTCGCCTTATTTGTTCATGAGACCCAGAAAATATTAGATACCGGCTCCCAGGTAGATGCTATTTTTCTTGACTTCCGGAAGGCGTTCGATACAGTTCCGCACTGTCGCCTGATAAACAAAGTAAGAGCCTACGGAATATCAGACTAGCTGTGTGGCTGGATTGAAGAGTTTTTAGCAAACAGAACACAGCATGTTGTTATCAATGGAGAGACGTCTACAGACGTTAAAGAAACCTCTGGCGTGCCACAGGGGAGTGTTATGGGACCATTGCTTTTCACAATATATATAAATGACTCAGTAGTTAGTGTCGGAAGTTCCATGTGGCCTTTCGCGGATGATGCTGTAGTATACAGAGAAGTTGCAGCATTAGAAAATTGTAGCGAAATGCAGGAAGATCTGCAGCGGATAAGCACTTGGTGCAGGGAGTGGCAACTGACCCTTAACATAGACAAATGTAATGTATTGCGAATACATAGAAAGAAGGATCCTTTATTGTATGATTATATGATAGCGGAACAAACACTGGTAGCAGTTACTTCTGTAAAATATCTGGGAGTATGCGTGCGGAACGATTTGAAGTGGAATGATCATATAAAATTAATTGTTGGTAAGGCGGGTACCAGGTTGAGATTCATTGGGAGAGTGCTTAGAAAATGTAGTCCATCAACAAAGGAGGTGGCTTACAAAACACTCGTTCGACCTATACTTGAGTATTGCTCATCAGTGTGGGATCCGTACCAGATCGGTCTGACGGAGGAGATAGAGAAGATCCAAAGAAGAGCGGCTCGTTTCGTCACAGGGTTATTTGGTAACCGTGATTGCGTTACGGAGATGTTTAATAAACTCAAGTGGCAGACTCTGCAAGAGAGGCGCTCTGCATCGCAGTGTAGCTTGCTCGCCAGGTTTCGAGAGGGTGCGTTTCTGGATGAGGTATCGAATATATTGCTTCCCCCTACTTATACCTCCCGAGGAGATCACGAATGTAAAATTAGAGAGATTAGAGCGCGCACGGAGGCTTTCAGACAGTCGTTCTTCCCGCGAACCATACGCGACTGGAACAGGAAAGGGAGGTAATGACAGTGGCACGTAAAGTGCCCTCCGCCACACACCGTTGGGTGGCTTGCGGAGTATCAATGTAGATGTAGATGTAGAAAATGTCTCCCCTGGAGATCTGATTCGGAGACTATTACTCTGGAACATTTACTTTGAGAAGTATCCATCATTTTTTTTTTTTTTTTTTTTTTTTTTTTTTTGGCAGGATACCCTTCCTGATGCCAACCCTCCTCCTTTATCTGGGCTTGGACTGGCAACAACAGTTAACGAGCTACTCAATACACTCATTACCTGTTGCAGGCAGAGTTGCAATGTTAAATATATTACTGTCTTTAATTTTGTTGTAAATTTGTAGTCCCATGTGCTCTGGTGTTTGGTTGTGGAGATTTTAATGGTGTGTCAGAATCTTAAAATTCCCTCTGTGGCGAGTAATATCATGGTGAAAATGGAAAGTGTCAGGTATTTAACTTTTGTTGTCCTGTCATCCACAGTTGTCTGTGACATTACATTAAGAATTGTCACTTTGGGTTCACCTAATTACAGCTGAATTATAAGAACTTTTCATGCCATATAGACTTTGCCATTATTATTTGACTGTTGCAAATGTCATAGGTGCTTCTCTGCATCTGTTCTCGTTCCAGTTTTGTAGCTGTTCTTCTGATTATTTTCATTCTTAATTTCATTATCACAGCACTAAGAAATGAACTCCCATTTGCTTCATGATGTTTTGAATGTTGTATAAACTTGGCAATAACCTCTGAAACATCTACATTTCCTAGTACTGTGTGAATGAGATTAACAACAGCAGATGCAGAGCAGCATCTACAAAATTTTCCTCTAATCATGCCTTTAAAACAATAAAGGCAAAACATGTATGAAATGAAAGATTTGTTTCATCCAGTTGCAGTCAGATGAACACAAAGTGATAATTGTTAACATAATGTCATGTGTATTTTGGTTTTTGTATAAGAAAATGAACACTGCCTATATGTAAAGGGAGGGAATGTATAGTAGTTTTGAGTTTCTTAAAAGTGGTCAATAGGATATCTATTGTAAGTCAGCACACGTTTCCAATTAATTTATGTTGTAATATTAAACTCCTCATGATATATTCTGAATTTCCCAGAAGATAATGCCATAATGAATAACCAACTCAAAGTAGCAGTAAGACTACATTTCTGGTGTCCATGTTTATGGCACAGGACAAAATACGAATTGTAAATGCCAATCTTTTCAATTTATTTGCTAAGTAGTGTATATCAGTCGTCCAAGTTTTTGTCAAGATTTAGGCCTAAGTGCTTTACATGGTTTGCTTCTGTGCTATCCTGAGCATAGCAAATTATTTTTATTTTGTTCCATTCTAATGATTTAGTTTCAAATTGCATAATTCTGGATTTAGTTCATTTAGTTTCAGTTCATTTTGATGAAACTAACCATATTCTAGTTTTTCTAAAGTATTTTTGACAATTTCTGGATTTCTTCCAAGCATATAATTTTCAATGAGAACTGATGTATCACCAGCAAATAAAACCGAATGAATATCAATAGCAACCACTAGGTTATTTATGTCAGAAAAGAACAAATAGGTAATCAGTATCAAACTTTGCGGGATTACTTTCGAAATTGTTTTCCAGTTTCAGGAATATTTGCTTTAATTTGAAGTTACAATTATTCTTTGTTTCCTGACAGTCAAATAAGAGTCCAACCATTGTAAAATGGCGTTCCTGATTCCATATATTTGGAATTTGTGGAGCAGTAAGATGTGGTTCAGAGAACTGAATGCTATTATCTATGGGATATTGCTGTGAGCTTTTTATCCATATCTAATATGGATCATATGTTTTTAGCAAACTCATTGATGATATTTATAGAGTTTTTTCTTGTTGAAGTACAAACTAGGTTTTAAAATTTGTGTCATTTATAATAATGAAATTTGAATTTGTTTTGCTGCAATCTTTTCAAACACTATGGAGAAAACTGGAAGAGGGAGATAGAGCACTAATTTCCCAAATACTCTGTTGATTCCTTTATAAATGATGGTTTTATCTCAGCATATTTGAATAAATTTTGAAAGCATCCCTGCTCAAAGGATTGGTGTATAATAATCAACAGTGGTTGTGAAATCATGTTACACCACTCTTGATTACAGATGTAGGTATTTCATCCCACTCATATGAGGTTTAATTTTTTAAAAGCAAATATTTCATTTTCTACAACTCTTTGAGTGATTTTTTTTTCAAACTGTTTAGAATATCTGTTATGGTTGTTTTCTGAGCTTGTGAAATTTTTCATGTCCTTATAGGCAGCCATATACATGTCTCATCTTCCTACATTTAAGAAAAATTCATTGAAACAGTTGGAAATCTGGACAGGGTCTACTACATCATTTTCACCTTCTCTTGACTTTCAACTTTGGTTCCTGATTCTGACTGGACAACTGACACACTGCTTTTGTCTTATTGTTATGTTGGAGGTCTAACGTTTTTGATGACTAAGAGTGTGTGAAGTGTATGTGCAAACTCCCCACTTCTCTTAAACGAGTTGACTTACTTGGGAATGCGCAGCCAATATTCTTCTCTGGATAGCCGGCTTCTGGAATCTCTACAAACTTCTTCTCCGAAGATGATGCTAGTCACAGGAACCTTCAAGACTCTCTCTCTCTTTGTGAAAGAATGAGTTAGTCGAAGAATACTTTTCAACAACTATCAGTATGTTTGAACTTCCACAAAGAACAAAATTCACACTTCTTACAAAAACAATTTACGTCTTGTAAGTCACCCGTGTTGTCTCACATTAGAAGCAATTAAGTCACATTTACAGCAGATTTGGTTGCTAACCATGACTCTATTATATAGGAATTATACACGTCTTGCCTCTAGCAAATCCAAATTCAGAGTTTCTTAAAAGTCTTCTCAACTAAAATGTTCTTTTGTCAGTAACAATAGTCACAGTTACAAAACAGCACAGAATAACACAGAAGTTCCTTGGTGCTGCCGTGTGCGTTCATTACGACTTCCATGGACCAACTGACAAGTATTTGCCACTGCCGTTCAACCTCTGCGTCATCCTTTTGGTCACGACTGATTTCACATCTGCACACAGAGAGATGACGCGCAATCAATAGGGTTCCTTTCTCCTACTCACATCTAAAATATCGTGTGTTTGAGATGGTGGAAGGCCGAGTGGTTCTAGAATATATGCAGAAATTCTTGAAACACTACAGAGGAAGACCATGTTATTTGCCATTTGTAATACAAGTTTCTTGAGTACAGCTTTATACCATTTAACATACACTCCTGGAAATTGAAATAAGAACACCGTGAATTCATTGTCCCAGGAAGGGGAAACTTTATTGACACATTCCTGGGGTCAGATACATCACATGATCACACTGACAGAACCACAGGCACATAGACACAGGCAACAGAGCATGCACAATGTCGGCACTAGTACAGTGTATATCCACCTTTCGCAGCAATGCAGGCTGCTATTCTCCCATGGAGACGATCGTAGAGATGCTGGATGTAGTCCTGTGGAACGGCTTGCCATGCCATTTCCACCTGGCGCCTCAGTTGGACCAGCGTTCGTGCTGGATGTGCAGACCGCGTGAGACGACGCTTCATCCAGTCCCAAACATGCTCAATGGGGGACAGATCCGGAGATCTTGCTGGCCAGGCTAGCTGACTTACACCTTCTAGAGCACGTTGGGTGGCACGGGATACATGTGGACGTGCATTGTCCTGTTGGAACAGCAAGTTCCCTTGCCGGTCTAGGAATGGTAGAACGATGGGTTCGATGACGGTTTGGATGTACCGTGCACTATTCAGTGTCCCCTCGACGATCACCAGTGGTGTACGGCCAGTGTAGGAGATCGCTCCCCACACCATGATGCCGGGTGTTGGCCCTGTGTGCCTCGGTCGTATGCAGTCCTGATTGTGGCGCTCACCTGCACGGTGCCAAACACGCATACGACCATCATTGGCACCAAGGCAGAAGCGACTCTCATCGCTGAAGACGACACGTCTCCATTCGTCCCTCCATTCACGCCTGTCGCGACACCACCGGAGGCGGGCTGCACGATGTTGGGGCGTGAGCGGAAGACGGCCTAACGGTGTGCGGGACCGTAGCCCAGCTTCATGGAGACGGTTGCGAATGGTCCTCACCGATTCTCCAGGAGCAACAGCGTCCCTAATTTGCTGGGAAGTGGCGGTGCGGTCCCCTACGGCACTGCGTAGGATCCTACGGTCTTGGCGTGCATCCGTGCGTCGCTGCGGTCCGGTCCCAGGTCGATGGGCACGTGCACCTTCCGCCGACCACTGGCGACAACATCGATGTACTGTGGAGACCTCACGCCCCACGTGTTGAGCAATTCGGCGGTACGTCCACCCGGCCTCCCGCATGCCCACTATACGCCCTCGCTCAAAGTCCGTCAACTGCACATACGGTTCACGTCCACGCTGTCGTGGCATGCTACCAGTGTTAAAGACTGCGATGGAGCTCCGTATGCCACGGCAAACTGGCTGACACTGACGGCGGCGGTGCACAAATGCTGCGCAGCTAGCGCCATTCGACGGCCAACACCGCGGTTCCTGGTGTGTCCGCTGTGCCGTGCGTGTGATCATTGCTTGTACAGCCCTCTCGCAGTGTCCGGAGCAAGTATGGTGGGTCTGACACACCGGTGTCAATGTGTTCTTTTTTCCATTTCCAGGAGTGTACATAACAAAATTTGGATTTATGTCTGATTGTAGATGTGTGAGCTGTCTCTTTCTGGCCTTAATATATTTTTTCCCAGTGTATTCCACTTAAGTTTACTGCTTATTCTCTTTTTCCAAGTTCTGGGAGGAGCAGATTCCTTGGTAATCCACGAAACAGTTTAAAAATTTGTCATAGTTTCTGGTGCTTGAAATGCAGTGATCTGTGTGCCACCTTACGACATTTTACTATGGTCAAAATCAGTATCACTTTTGTTGAAATTCCTTTTTGCATACATTCATGGAAGTTTCAGTTTATCTGTTTTTGGGAGCTTGATAAACAAGGCTGAATGGTCTGAAATACCAAGGTTGAAGCAGTACTTGTTTACATCTAGAAACGTAAGTTATAATATTATTAATACAGGTCACTGATCCACAGTTTTCTCTTGTACCTTCAGAAAACTTCTATGGAAACCAGAGTTCTAAATTAAACTGTGAAATTTGGTGGATTCACTGCTTTCAAGTAACACATTTAAATTTAAATCTACCGCGATCACAATTTTTTCTCTCCTTCTTCCTGAAGCTGTTCTAGAAAACACTGGAGTTTTGCTAAGAACACAGAATATCCAGAAATTCTCTACAGCCAGAAGTTAAGCAAACCTAAATTAAAAAAAAAAAAAAAAAAAAAAAAAAAAAAAAAAACAGGGTGTACATAAAGTTCGGAAACACTTTCAATTATTTGTTGCACAAGAACCAAACATTGTACATATATCATATGTATGTCATTTTGAAGAGAAACCCTGAAAGTTTTTTCATGTATATTGCCACAGTATAGTTTGGTAATCTGCTGATAGTCAGCACTAGTCGCAAACATGGCGAGTTCAGGTGCGGAGCGAGCTTTCTGTGTGTTGGAGTTCGACAAAAATCCGTTGTGACAAATTTGTTGTGCCTGTGGTAAATGGCCTTACTTGTTGGTGGCTTCTTACCATACTTGGTTCTAAACATCCATTGGACAGCTGTAGCACATTTGTTTCTGTTGAACTCCAACACACTGAAAGCTCGCTCCGCACCTGAACTTGCGCTGACTATCAGCAAATTACCAAACTACGCTGTGGTGGTATTCATGAAAAAAAATACTTTAAGGGTCTCTCTTCAAAATGACATATGTATGATATCTGAACAATGTTTGGTTCTTGTGCAATAAGTAATTGAAAGTGTTCCCAGACTTTATGTACACCCTGTGCTTTGGTGGGAAACTGAGTTTCTTCCCAGCAGGAATGTTTATGTTGGTGACAGATGACCTTGTGAGAAAAGCATAGCACATGGTATCCAAGCAATTTCCTACCCTTTGGAGTCATTGTAGACTTAGGTGTTTGTGAACAACATGAATTTTTCTCAGGCTGAAGGTGTTTCATTCTTGCAAGTCAGGAAGATTAGCATAGCTTTTCCTGAAACAAAAGCACCTAATAATCAATAATTTTGTGCCTAGTCTCTCATTTCAGAAAAAAACTGGTAGTATAAATGAGTGTTTAATGCTCTGGCTGACCTACAGTGTTCAGTGATACCTCATTGGAAAAGTTGGTGCAAAAACTGTGTCAGCAAACTGGAATGTCTTACGGGAATGAAGAATCTGAAATTCTCTTTGTATTGCATTCACACTGTGCATGTGATTCAAGAACCTAATAGCAGGAAAACACAACATTACTGTCAATGGTTTCTGTAGTTTATTTGCTTGGGTATTGGATTAGGTTTTCTGTTCTGATGAACTATGGTTTCATGGAAGTGGCTATGTAAACAGCCAGAGCAACAGATATTTTAGTTCAGAAAACCCTCACATTTTCCATGAGACGCAACACTGACAGAAAGTTAAAATTTTGTGTGCAAATTCATGCAAAAGAATTGTAGGCCCAATTTTTTCTCTGAAATAACAGGTGACTGTTACCAGGACAGCGCCATACAATTCTTAGCATTCATAGTGGCTGTTGAACAAAACTGTTGGCTACCGCAACACATGATGAGCACCATGATCATACTGCATGAGTTCTTTGGGGGACACATTATTTCACATGCCCCGTGATCACCTAGATCTCCTGACTGACTTCCTTCTTTGCAGATATCTATAGGATAGAAACACAACAAGAAAGACAAAATATCCCACATAAGTGTCATAAGCATCTGATAAGAAGAAACATCTTGAGGCATGTGTTGCAGGATGTGAAGGACATTTGCAACATCTTTTATGAGAAAATGTATGTTGTGAGTGAACACAGCATAAATACATTAATGAAGATTCGAATTTTTTGACTTTGCTGTTGTGTAACTCCTGGCTCACCCTGTATAATCACTGTACTCAGGTCATTTAACTCTACAGAGTAACTCCCAAACCCTCTCTCTTCATTCATAGAATTAAAATTTTCTCTTATTATATAACTTACTGAAGAATCAACAAGAATGCAGGAGTCTGCACAATGTTTATTTTCATTATGAAAGCTGTTAGCTACTTTAAAATTATTAATACTATTTAAAATTTTCATACAATCTTCTGTTAACCAGTGTTCATTTATCAGTTTACTGTGATATTTACACATTCTGAGAGCAGAATTATGAGTTCATCAACTTCAGAATATTTAAGGTTTGGTATTTCTGCTGTTGAGCCATTGATATTCCAGTGCATCAGTAGAGCATAATTTGGCTTGTGACCTTCATTAGCAAAACAAGATTTGGATTTCAAAAGTACCACTGTATTGAATCAGCTGTTTATAAATTTACTCAGCACATTGCTGCTACCTAATATCGGAGCAAAAGCTATAAGTCTTTAGCAAATGTAATAAAAAGTGATGAAAAAACTGCTGGAGAATGTTGCATTAGCAGCCATGACTCAGCAATCACCAGTGTAATGACATGTGGGTCATAATAACAAACACACAGAGCATTGAGCGGCATGGATAGCCAAGCACAGCAGTAAACTGTATCACACAGCAGTAATCATGTAGCAAGTGGGGTGCTGTCACCACACCAGAGCAAGTCTCTTGTTATGAGCTATGTGAGAAGGTGCTAGGTTTTAATGAAACAAATGTGTGCAAGTGGCATATATACACTCATCAGCCAGAACATTATGAACACCAATGTATCGATATAAACCTGCCCAGGTGATAGCAGTGTCACCTGATGAGGAATGACTGCTAGATAGACCATGCCCAATGCATGTAATATCAGTCAGTGTGCTGTCTGTGTATACTATTGGGCAGTGCACAATCTATCTGAGTTTGACTAAAGTCAGACTGTGATGGTCCGGGTGCTGTGGTGAGTGTCGTCAACTTGTGGCAACTAGGTAAAACCACGTCCAGATGACTTGGGATTGGGTGGCCACCCCTCATTACAGATGTCGGACATTGTAGGCTGGGCAGACTTGTTGGGTGTTTGAGGAGTGCTGTGATGAGTGTCTTCAACATGTGGCGAAACCAAAGTGAAACCACGTCCAGATGACATAAGATTGTGCAACTGCTGCTCATTACAGTTGTTGGACATAGTAGGCTGGGCAGACTGGTAAAACAAGACAGATGGTAAACTGTGGCAGAACTAACATCAGACATTAATGTTGGGCAGGGCACAAGTTTTTCTGAACTCACAGAGTGCTGAACATTGCTAACGATGGGCCTTCATAGCTGACGACCCATGCATCTGCCAATGTTAACACCACGACATCGGAAACTACAGCTGAAATGGGCACCTGACCAACAGCAATGGATGTTCACGCACTGACAAAGTGTTGCATGGTATGATTAATCCCAGCACATTCTTCATCATGCCAGTGGGAGGACCATTGTCTTCCAGGGGAACAGCTCCTTTACATCTGTACTGTGGGACAGAGAAAAGCTGACGGTGACTTCATTATGCTCAGGGGAATATTCATGTAGGCATCCATGGGTCCAGTGAGCTTGTGCAAGGAACTATGATGGCCAAGGAGCATCATACACTGGTTGCAGACCACATGCACCCCTTCATGATGTTTATGTTTCCCAATGGCAGTGGCAGTTTCCAACAAGATAATCCCCCATGTCACAAGACCAAGGGTGTGACGGAGTGGTTTGAGGAATACAGAACCAAGTTCCAATTGATGTGCTGGTCCCCCAACTCACCAGATCTAAACCTGATTGAACATATCTGGGATATGATTGAATGTGGTGTCAGAGCTCATTGTCCCCCTCCCCGTAATTTACAGCAATTAGGTGATTTGTGTGTGCAGATGTAGTTCTCTGTTAGAGAAGAAAGTTAAGTTTTGATGGAATACATAGCTTAGCTCATGCCTGCTTTAGTTATTATTTAAGAAACAGAGAACACGAAGCTCTTTGAGTAATATACAGTAGAGGGACTCCCCATCATCTTGCGTTGTGAGAAATTACAATGGGTCTCTTACTACAACTGATCTTGTTTATGGTAATGGTTTACTATTTTATTTGAATCAGGAGGCAGAATTAGTCCTGTCTGCAGATGATACTAGCATTTTTGTGAAGCCAAGTAAAGAAGCATCAACAGAGAAAATAGTAAATGATCTTTTTATGAAACTTACTGAATGGCTTTGTGCAAAAGGGCTAGCTTTAAACTTTGAATGAAGCATAGCTCGTCCAGTTTTGTATTATCATAAATATTCCACCTCCTGTTAACAAGGTATATCAACAAGAAATAATAAACAATGTAGATAATTGTACATTCTTAGTTGTAAATATGATGAAAACTTGAACTGGAAAAACTTAGTAGTAGACTTGCAAAAACATTTAGGTTCAACTACTTTTGCCATAAGAAACACTGCCAACTTCAGTCATACTGAAGTGAGAAAGTCATCACATGCTGCACAGTTTCTTTCATTCTTATGGGATAATATTTTGGGATAACTCTTTGCTAGTATGCATAGTATTCATCATACAAAAGGAAGTAATTATAATTATGTAATTATAATTATAATTATGTATGGAGTTTGTAAATCTAAAATACAGGGCTGTTGTATGATATGTCAGTAACTGAGGGGGCCAAGAAAGACATTCAGATGTCTACAAAAAGGTAACATGCTAATAACTTATTTAATAAGTATTTATAATATGTACATTTAAATTAAGAAATAGCTAACTTTGATGTACTGTGAGCTGTTCTGTGGCACTATGTTAAATACAGAGAGAGTAATGTTCTTGATAGAAACAAATATTCTTTAATGCTGATACAATCTGACAATCTCTGACTAACAGAAATTTTAGTAGTGTCATGCTATGTCAATGTACTTTCTCATTTCAATCCTCCTTATGAAGGCCGATACAAGGGGGTTGATCCACTGAATCTGAGGTGAAGTTCTGAGTGCAGCTGCTTAAAAAGATGTACTGACCTGTCACGGTCACAGACAGGTGAGGTCATGTGAATACCGCATCTTCTGGTTGCATGTATGCGTAGCACGACCCACTGGAGGCAGCAAGTGATGAAATATTGAGCCTGCTGGTGGCATGCTGGTGGGGGGGTGAAATGTGCCACCTCCTGCAAAGCTGTGTACAGTTCATTGCACACTGGGTGCAGCTGACGATACCACTCTCTTCCTCCCGAAATTTCACGCTCTTTCTGCAGGCAGTGATGAGGGAGACGTTGGTGCTGTTGATGGAGGTGGCTATGGTTTAATCTCTGATGGTAACTGACCAAACTGCTTCCTGAATTGATCTTGTGAACCACCAGGAACAGGTGCTGAAAAACTGGAGGTAGGACATCCATCCAACTACACAGCTGGGATCAGCATTGATACTGCTGAGGACACAGAAGACTATACGGCTGATGAAGGTTCAATGCCCATGACTCTCGTCACTGTGAACAACGACAGGTGCAGTGGCTGCCAGAGGCAATTCTAGAAGATGGTCAGGTGGGGGGGGAAATGGAATACGACTTAACAAAAGGAGAGTTGGGGTCCTTTACTGACAAATTGGTAAAATTTGGTGTTGCTTAAAGTAGTTTTTGGTAACTGTTTTGGAGTTCAGAGTAAAAAATGTGTATTAATAAATAATAAGACGCCTATTTTAAGTTAAATTATATTTATTGGTTTAGGTAATAAGCTATATGCCGCTCTTACTGTTTTTGTTAAAATGTGTATGGAATACATTGCATCCTATATTGCTACATAATTATTAAAAAAATGATGAATCTGTTGGAGTTATATATTTGCTGATTTCTGAAGTCATTTTATCCAGTGTAATATGATACTCCATGGGGGAGGGGGGGGGGGGGGGAAGTTATAGCCTCCACAGCCCCCCTCCCGTTGCCACCACCCCTGGTGGCTGTAGAGGTGGCAGCAGCTATTTAGGATCAGTCTCCATGGCAGATTCGTTGGAAGACCTATGCACTTGGACGTCAGGCATCAGCAAGCCCTGCTCAGGGCAGTGGGCTGGGTTGCAAGCAGTATGCCTGCAAAATGAATATCTATGTCAGGATCACCATAATCACATAAACAAAGTTAGTTTTGGTACTGTAGATGAGTGCCCGATGTGCTGTGAGTGATATAATGAGCACAACCAGATGTGTCAATGAAATGCTAGATTTCCAGAAATGAGGTTTATTACAGACATGTTAGGAATCTTTGTCTTTCATGCAGAACTTCTTTGCAAAGTGTAACCTCTTGTTACATACCTGGTCTTTCTTGAAACTAAAATTTATTCGTTCTGGCCATGAATAATTCCCATATTTCATATACAATCACAAATTCCCATTTTAAGGCAGAGAAAATTAAATGAAAGAATAATAAGAGCCAATGGAATAGAGTATTATATGCAAAGTAGCAAGTGGCTTTATTCAAAGAGTTCCTAATGAAAGTCCCTTTTGTTTCACAAGTACCACATAAACCCAACGCACTTAGTGTTAATGTCTTTAATGTCTGGGTGTCTTTGGTGTCTGGGAGTTTTTAGCTTTTGAGATTTTAGTGTCTGAGCCTTTAGTGTCAGTGTCTTGAATAATTCGAGTTCATGCACCACTGTGTGAAATAGTTAACCTCATTGGAAGCCAAGCTAATTTAAAGTAATTTCGGTTCTTTTAATTTATTGTCTAAAATACAAAAACTGACAGAACTGAGATAAAGCTAACATTCACCGAACATATCATTAATTCCAATTTCAGAACTTCAGTTGTTGCCTTAGTTACTATTCAAACATCGCGTCACAACTTGACTTTCGATTATAGATGCTGTTTGGATATTTATTATCGGGTTCAAGTGTGACCATTCTTAGTAGTAAAGTGTATAAGAGAAACTGTGTTAGTAAAAACTGAATTAAGGAAAAAACTGTCGTGTCCTACGATTTCAAACAGAGTATCACGACAGGTGAACCGTGTACGGTATTGGATAATCTCTGGACTATAATTAAAATAGTTTATTTCATATCAATATTGAAGAGAATAATTTTCAACGGACAAAATATCGAGCTGTTTTAAGGGGAGCAGGAGGTGCCTATGCTGCCCATGATAAAATCACTAAGTTTGAGGAACATTTATGAATAAAGTACCAAATAGAAAAATTTGAATTTTTTTTTACATATAGAGTGGTTTAGTATTGCAGTTATGACAGAGGGATTTTGGAGTATCTTTTCTAGTTTTCTTCCAATTTTTTTTTATTAATGACCCAAATTTTTTTCAAATAATTGCTTTATAATTAAACTGAAATGAAACTACTGAACATATTGCCAAATGGCTTTGTTACAATGTAAGTTTGACCACTAAGAGTGCTGTATTAAAATTTCATCTCTCTAGCTTGATTGGATTTTGAGAAAATGTTCCTTATATTCGAAAAATTCTAATTTACAGGAAATAGCCATCAAAGTTTCTCAATACATTCCTGCACTATAGGATGGATTATCAGGGTCTTCTTCTTCATCCTCCAAAAGCTTCCTCTTCTCTCTTCTTTTCTGGCCTGTTGTTGCATCATACCTCATATGCCTTTCTCTTCTTTCTGCTCCTCTTATCCTTTCTCTGTCAATATTTCTTAGTGCTCGTACAGTGTTCACCCCAGCTGTAAATCCTAATGCCTTCAGAACTTCACACTGTTCCCTTGGTTGTAGGTTGCTATTGCATCATAAATGCCAAAGTGCAGTGTTTTTATGCTTACAAACACCCTTTTAGGAATCACTTTCCAAATCAAATTGTTTACGCTCTCATTAGTTTTCTGTATCTTTCCGTGTAGACATTTGTGTAACAATTCTGGCTGTGCTAAGTCATGAAAAATTGGTTTTATTGTTCCCTCCTGATTCTTGTACATACTGCATATTACCCGCTTTATACAAAAAATATAATACTACCAACAACAGACGCAACACTGAACTAATTTGAAACAGGAAACAGCAAAGAGACGATGTTCCGCACTCTTATTCATTGTAGTATCGCAACTTGGTATTAGTGTTAATTTTCTTTTCCCTACGTTCTTCCTCTTCTTATATACACGGTTACTAAACCAGAACAAAAGTGTACGACAATATTAAATGGAGCAAGATGTTGAAATTCTGAGGAAAATAGGAGTAAGCTGTAAGCATATACGGGTAATATTTGTCACAGAAAACAATGTAGCCAACCCTTTCACACTCGCTGTATGCGTAAAATAAGGCGCTGTATGCGTAACAGGCCGAGAAAATCCCAAGCAGTTCGCCAGGAAGTCACGAGAGGGTGTTAGATTCATTCAGCGGCCGCCCATTTCCCCTGCAGGCATGGGGGAAAATGGTAATAACTCCACTTCTATGGCGAGTAGAACAATAATTCAAAGTTTACGTTAAAGAGGAATGTTCCAATTAATTTTCGGTAGCAAAAAAAAAAAAAAAAAAAAAAAAAAAAAAAATCGTAATTTTTTGGATTTGACCTCCTCCGGCTCCACTTAAATGAATTCTGTGACCTTTGAAGGAATTAATCAGTGTACATGTGCTACGCAAATCAAACCTATCAATTCATTTTGAAATACTAGTCGGCCGTCTAATAACTGTTAATGATCATCTTTGGTGGCAACCACTAAACGACGCAGCTAGCCAATGGTAATAGTTGAATTTAAGCTTATTAATCAACAAATATTGACTACAATAACAGTTAATGTTGTGTCGCCCCACTTTTGCGTACCTCGACTTGGTGAAGAATACTGGCTAGGCTTAGAAAAAGGACATTACAGTTTCGCTGATCGTGGAAGTGCCAGTAGGCAGCAATAGGAGATGTCACACAATTTAGCATCAGAAACAGAGTAGTGAGGGTGAAAGAGATGTGGTAGAGTGCGGTGGTGATGGTCATGTAAGAGTTTTTCTGTTGGCAAAGTGTCATGAGAAGGCATAGTGCAAAGGCTGTTCAAAAGAGTGACAACGCATTTTCCCTTGAGTGCAGGGCTCTAAGTTTGGACATTTGAGCCCTGAAAATGTTCAGCTTCACCATTCGATTGCGTGGAGAACTTTGCCAGTGGATATGACAAATTCCCATTTGTTGACAAAATCACTGAAATTTCGATGAAGAAATTGATGAACTGTAGTCCAAAGCAATTGTTTGTGGTGAACCTTCTAAGCAAAAGACAGAAGCAAGTGCTTGATAATGGTAACACATACAGCCAAATGACAAAAGGATGTTTGCTGTGTGGATCGATGATAATGAGCCATCATATGTTCCAGAAAAGACCAGCAAAATCAACATGAATACTTTGGCAAGAACTGTTAAGTCGAAGACAACTAAAAAACTTCTGGCAACGCAGTGCCTGGTAATCCACTCATATGCGGCTGCAGGCAGTCGTGTCTTTTATGTATCTGTTTGTCAAGTCTAGCCATGAACAGTGCTGGGGCCACAGCAACATTCTAAAGATTCCAAGGGAGCCCATACTCAGTGGCGAGGGAGGCCGAGTCCCTGCCCTAGCTCTCGAGGAAAGAAAAAAATATAATGTTATGAGGTGTTTTTCTTTCAGGAAAAGATTTAAAAGTTGGTGTTATGCAGGTTTTTAACAGGATTTGAGCCGGAACTTTTTTGTGGCTACTTGGAAGTCTTCCATACAGCCTATCTTATGGATGCTCTTGAACGATTTCCCAATGTCCTTCATGCAATAATGTCAACACACTCTGTTGCAAAGATGTGGGGATTAAGACTTGCATTTGTTCATTAGGAGAGTGCAGTAAAATTATTCCATTCTGAAGAGAAAGTCTATTGCATTGTGCATGATATTGCAAGCTACAGAATCTGGGGCAATTGTAGTGATTGATTCAGTGGTCTGTGCAATCAGCCAAGTATCAATGGGAAAAGCTCTCAGTGCTTGCACATCAGAAAATTTTGATTTATAAAAATCTGGATCATTTCACACTGGCAAGTGAGACAGTGTGTTTGCCTTTGTATGCTGTGCTGTGGGATGATTAAGAATTTCATATTGATGTTTGGAAAGAAATAGTCACCAATGTTGCAGCTTCTTTGCTGTATGATTTGGTACATCTTTCACCAGATAAAAAGATTAGTCAGTGGCTTATGATCAGTCAAAAAAAAAAAAAAAAAATGTACCATGCAGATATTGATGACATTTTCTGACACCATAAATTATGGCTAAAGTTTCTTTTTTGAGGGGAATGTGGATGACTTGAGCCTGGTTCAACCTTCTAGATGGGAATGCCTTGGGGTGTTCCATGTTGCCAACCTTGTGAGAGAATACTGCCTCTATTCCAGGTGATGATGCATCAGTTGCAAACACGAGCCCTAGTTTGTGTGGGTCGAAATGCCTAAGACGTAGGTGACTAAGCAATGCATGTTACAGTTTCTGAAAAGATTGTTTGCATTCTCCAGTCCATTTAAAAGGAACATTTTTCATACCAGAGGCGATGCAGAGAAGTGAATGACTAGTTGCACTACATTTGGAATGAATCTGATTAAGGGGAAAGTGCCCGAAAGCAGATCCCTCTCCTAAAGTGGATCCCCTAGTCTCCTGGCTCTGCAGTCTCTTGAACTTTAGCGGCACCAAGTGTAAACACTAGCTTACGCTTCTACCCGTCTGTAGTGGAGTGCACCAGTCGCCCACTTCACTCATTGTTCGTCCGTCTGCCATTACGTGTTCTGACAGTGGTTGAAGTTTTCACATCATGCTACATTTTTCATTATTTCTGCAAGATATAGGAAGGTAAGCGTTTAGACCTGTACATATTCTTAAAGCCGGCCGGTGTGGCCGTGCGGTTAAAGGTGCTTCAGTCTGGAACCGCGTGACCGCTACGGTCGCAGGTTCGAATCCTGCCTCGGGCATGGATGTGTGTGATGTCCTTAGGTTAGTTAGGTTTAATTAGTTCTAAGTTCTAGGCGACTGATGACCTCAGAAGTTAAGATGCATAGTGCTCAGAGCCATTTGAACCAGCCATATTCTTAAACGGTAAAGTTCAAGGTCTTTGTTTATCACTAAACCAGTTCATTTAGATGTTTGGTCAAAAATTGAAGCCGTTAGCAAAATGTAGACTATAGTTGCCAAAACTGGACCCCACTTGGTTGCCTAAACTGGCCCCCTTATACTTTCATGTCTGAAGTCTACCTGTATTTGTGCACACTCTAATTCTCTTGGAATTGTGTTTCAGATCCAAGAGGACAATGGGGAAGGCTGACCAAAGAAAGTGGAGTCCCTCTAAAATGACTAAAGCTATTGACGCAGTTCGGAAAAAGAAGATGGGTTGGAAGAAGGCCAATAAACTGTTTAATGTCCCGAAAACAACATCATGAGGTTGTTCAACATAAAGTACGGCACACCTGAGGAAGTGGCAAAAGGCACAAGAGGTAGACCTACAGTTTTGGGTAAAAACCTTGAGGATAAACTTGTTCACTATTGTCTTGCTATGGAAGCATCTTTCTTCGGACTTACTTGTAATGATTTACGATGAATGGCCGTGCAACTGGCAGAGCGAAATAACAATAAACATCCTTTCAAAGATGAAACTGCTAGGAAAAAGTGGGTTAAGCTATTTCTTAAGCACCACAAAGATAAACTGTCAGAGAGGAAGCCTACTGGAACACCCTATGCTAGGGCTTGTGGATTTAGCAAGGAAAACACAGAGAAATTCCAAAACCTTCTGGATAATCTTTATGATGGGTTTAAATTCTCTCCTGACAGAACTTACAATGTTGATGAATGTGGCATTACTGTGGTACAGTCAAAAGTAGCAAAAGTAATTGGCCATAAAGGTAAAAAGTAGATAGCCTCCTTAACATCTGGAGAACGTTGAGCTCTTATAACAATTGCTGCTTGCATAAGTGCTAGTGGATCATTCGTGCCTCTTGAAAAAAGGTGCTCCAGCAGGAACAATCTTTGCAGCGCACCCTTCAGGTTGGATTCAAATCAACTTATTTACTCGGTGGTTTCGACACTTTATTGAATTCGCCAAACCTACAGAGGAAACACCTGTGCTGTTGCTCTTGGATGGCCATTTTAGCCACACACGGAATATTGATGTGATCGACTTGGCAAAATCAAATCATGTCACCATTGTCTCATTGCCACCTTACTGCTCACACAAACTGCAACCATTGGACAAAACTTTCATGGGTCTCAAACTTTACTACAGAGAGGAAATTAGGCAGTGCTTAAGGCACAATGAATGTGCTGTCAGTGCTTATGGTGTAATGGAAATCTTTGGAAATGCCTATATTAAATGCCAAACAGCCCAAATAGCAATTAATGGATTTAAAGCAACAGGAATATACCCGTTGGACAAAAACCTGTTCTCAGATGCTGAATACATTGAAGAAGTCAATAAAAAACGCGAGTCATCTTCCTATGAAGCTGCGCCAAGCAAACAATTAAAACGAAATCAGGGGTTTTCAGAGGGCAGAGAAGAATGTGATGACATAAATCAACCATCAACTTCCAAAAGCCTGGGTGTTCCTCTATCATCAGTTACACTTGAAGATCCTCAGGGCACCACATCTTCTGAGACAAGTCCATTCGACATCATCCCATTCCAAAAATTAAAAAGAGCACCTCGAATAGGGGACGAAAGGTCTGCAGTTCTACAGTCATCACATCTACTCCTTATAAAGCGCAGTTGATGGAAGCTCAACTAGCTAAAGAGGCCAAGGAAGCTGAACAGCAAGCATAGAGTCATGCTCAAGGACTGAAAAGCAAATCCAGTTGGGGGCGTGGTTCAGCAGCAAAGCCCTTGAATAAAGGGAAGAAACTCGTGAAAAAACGTTTAAACTTCGAGAAAATGAGAAGGATTCTAGCACTGAAAATGAAAACAGCGTGTCCCTTGGAACATTTGAATCGGAGTTTCTTCCAGGAGTTACCCCATCAAATGATGATGATGCATGATGTATGTTCTGTGACAGGAAATGTTCTGAAGATTCTAAAGGGGAACTTCGGGTTACGTGCATTATGTGCTCGTGATGGGCCCACGTATATTGTTCTGGGGCTGAAAAGGATGTGTACATTTGAGACTTTTATCGCTGAACTATCTCTTATTGTCATCTACATGTTACGGTTTAATTGTTGAATAATTTTGTAATTTTTAAAATTAGCTCCTGAAATTGTTGTGTAAAATTTATACTTTGAATCTAGTTTATGTTCTTATTGATATCATGCTCTTTTCTAATGTTGTTTACTGTTTTTCGTTTTTTTTTACAAGGGGTCCGCTTTTGGCAACTAGTTTTCCAATTCGCAAAGTGCAAGGATCTCAATTATATTTTTTTAAATACTAATTTTTAATTATATTTTCTGAAAGCAAACTGTAAATGGTACACAACATTACAAAGTATATAATAAATGCTTTTGAAAGATAATTTTCTATAGTTTTCTATCATTTAAAAGTTAGAAACAAAATGGGGGTCCGCTTTTGGGCACTTTCCTCTATTACATCAGTTTGCCAAGAACAGCATGTAGTTCTTGTACATTCGTAGGAGAAGATAATCTCCATATTGCCTTTAAATGCTTACACGAGGGATGAGCGCGATGAACATCCATGCCATGTCCCAAAAATTCAATTTCAGTATTAAAAACTGAATATTTCTGTAAATTACACTTGAGTCCCCAGTCAGTTAAAACTTGAAAGAGAAATTCCAAATTTTTAAAATGCCATTCTGATGTTTGGCTGAATAAAGTGATGTCACCAAAAAAAATTGTACCGTATGGAACTTTCGATGTCATTTGTTCAAAAAACTGTTGAAATAACCTAGGACCAGATATACTTCCGAAAGGAAGGGGTTTGTAATGCTACAACCAAAATATTTTTTTTTATTTCCTTCGCCGGAGGAAACTGAAGATAAGCATTAACTAAATCAGTTTTTGAAAAGAATTGTTCACCTGCTAGGTGATCCTGAAGCTTGTCAGTGCATTGAAGCAGAAAAGAGTCAGTCACTGTTTCAGCATTAAACGAGCTTTAAAGTCAGCACACGGCCTAATCTTCCAATTCACTTTTCTTGTGATCACAAGGCGAAATGCTGAATGGCTTGCGGAAATGCGTTTCAAAACTCCGATTTGCTCTAGTCTGTTGAGTTCAGATACAGCTTCATTGCGGATGGAATGGGGTACTGGATGAGCGCAGTGGAACTTGGAATTTCCATTGGTTTGAGCGTAATGGGTGCGTGAAAATTCTTCGCATGTACCAGAGTACCGCCAAACAAATGTTCATGTCATTAACACAACTGATGAATACTGATATGGGAAAGCTGCGTATCAATAGCACATACATTGTCCTGAATGTCTAAACTAAATAAATCCAAAGCATCCTTGACAAAAAAATTGTTTCTATGTGGCTGAACTAGTGTGAATGGCACTAACCATTTTCTATATCTTGCCTGCAAAGTGCACGTTCCAAGGACATAAACTTTCGCCATTGTTAATCTTGAAGCGCAGGGCTTGCTATTTTGGGCATTAAAAGTTACATTGGTGTGGTGTTTAACTGTCGAAATGGTTTCCTTCGAATCAAGTATTAAATTCAGGACGTTTTTAGGACAGAAGACACTAGAAAAGCCAACTAGGTGACAATAGGATTATGCTTGTGGGCAAAACTGGAAAAAAACTTAAATAGAATCAGTCAAATGTTTTGTGAGATGACTTTTGTAAAGGTAAGAAATAAAATAGATTAGAAAAACATTTGATGCGGCTTGGAATGATGCTCGAAATATGAACATCAAATGAGGTGTGTTATATGTTTTTCGAATCTATTTTTTTTCTTACCGTTAGAAAAATCATTTCACAAAACATTTGACAGCTCTTTTCTTTTTTAAAATATTTTTACGTCATTTTACCAGTATTTTCGCGTCACTTCAGTGATAATTTTCCCTGTAGTTTAGGTCATAGAACTCCAGGCCCTGCAGGTACAGGTCCCTTTTCACATTCGTGAACTAAACGGGTGCCCTGATTTTAGAAGTTGTAAGAACTTTTTGACGCTTGACAAGCATAAAGGAATTCGTATTTGGAAAACATTTAAACTGAGGGACCATTGTGTCTTACGCGAAGTATGGTACATAAATCGAATTATGGATGTTCACAAGTGCAGCTTGACCTGCAAGTTCGTTGCATAAGTATTGTGTTAATGTGTGTGAAGACACTTTTTACGCAACTGAAGTAAAGCTTTTTTTTTATTTTTTGCATGGGTCCATTCCAAGTGAAGGTTATATATTCTTTTGATACAGGAATACTGTATATCTTAGAACATGGAGTTGCTTTCACGTGCTTCAAGGGAAGGTTGTCTAATTCCACAGCTACACTGTAACTGGATGCTCTATTTTAATAACTGCTAAAGTACTGCGCTGTCATTTGTTGAAAAGTGATGGGGAGGCGATGGAGAGGTGGAAGGAGAAGGCGAAGTGTAGGGAGGGGAGGGTTTTATGGGAACGGGCATGATGATATCATTTGTTGGTCAGTCTGACGATTCAAGGTCGTTCTTCGTCCAGTGACGCTTACGTAACTTTTTTGAACGTGGTACCATTTAATATAAAGTGAAGGCTATAAGTGACCTTGTTTATCAGCTGTTGAAGAGTGAGAATTCCCTTGCCTGTGGGGGGGCCGACGCTTCCCTCCCCCTCCGCCAAGCGGAGAAAGAAAACAGAAACAAAACCAATGACACGCACTTCTCATCGCTTAAACTCGTTAAACTGCAAGAGCCCCCGACACTAAACCTGCATCTACGTTGTACCTATGCATATGTCTTTCAGATTTAGTTGAAAAATGGAAACTCGTTACAGATAAACAAAAGAACTTAATTTTTGCAATCAGGTGATCCTGTGAAACGAAACGTCTACAGAAAGGTAGGCCTTGGTTTCGTCGTATTAAATTCCTAAAAGAAATGCTATTCATAAGAGCTATGTACAGTTCGTAGAAAGTGGAGGTAGCGTGGGCCTAAAGCATGTCATTATTTAATAATTGTGTTACTACACTCTCCCAGAACTACGAAATCGAAAATTACATGAAGGAACATTTGGCTCTTTGAGTGTAGAAACATCCATGAATGTTATTGTATTTATGGTATCTGCTTTTATTGCAATCCATCCTCAGCGTTGTCTCATATTACATTAATTTATTTATGGAATATTTTCCACTTCTGGTTTCAAATATAGTACGTACATTCCACTCAACTGTAGGACCGGGGCGGGAATTAATTATCTGTTTTCCGTAATGGAAAGTGTGAGATACGTAAGAAGACAGCAGATGATTGAGCAATATAAATGGCTTTCCGAGGAAAATATTCACACATATACTTAAAATGTTCTACAGGTGGATGATTAACCCTTTCATGGTTGATGGGTCATACACTTCTGGAAATGGAAAAAAGAACACATTGACAGCGGTGTGTCAGACCCACCATACTTGCTCCGGACACTGCGAGAGGGCTGTACAAGCAATGATCACACGCACGGCACAGCGGACACACCAGGAACCGCGGTGTTGGCCGTCGAATGGCGCTAGCTGCGCAGCATTTGTGCACCGCCGCCGTCAGTGTCAGCCAGTTTGCCGTGGCATACGGAGCTCCATCGCAGTCATTAACACTGGTAGCATGCCGCGACAGCGTGGACGTGAACCGTATGTGCAGTTGACGGACTTTGAGCGAGGGCGTATAGTGGGCATGCGGGAGGCCGGGTGGACGTACCGCCGAATTGCTCAACACGTGGGGCGTGAGGTCTCCACAGTACATCGATGTTGTCGCCAGTGGTCGGCGGAAAGTGCACGTGCCCGTCGACCTGGGACCGGACCGCAGCGACGCACGGATGCACGCCAAGACCGTAGGATCCTACGCAGTGCCGTAGGGGACCGCACCGCCACTTCCCAGCAAATTAGGGACACTGTTGCTCCTGGGGTATCGGCGAGGACCATTCGCAACCGTCTCCATGAAGCTGGGCTACGGTCCCGCACACCGTTAGGCCGTCTTCCGCTCACGCCCCAACATCGTGCAGCCCGCCTCCAGTGGTGTCGCGACAGGCGTGAATGGAGGGACGAATGGAGACATGTCGTCTTCAGCGATGAGAGTCGCTTCTGCCTTGGTGCCAATGATGGTCGTATGCGTGTTTGGCGCCGTGCAGGTGAGCGCCACAATCAGGACTGCATACGACCGAGGCACACAGGGCCAACACCCGGCATCATGGTGTGGGGAGCGATCTCCTACACTGGCCGTACACCACTGGTGATCGTCGAGGGGACACTGAATAGTGCACGGTACATCCAAACCGTCATCGAACCCATCGTTCTACCATTCCTAGACCGGCAAGGGAACTTGCTGTTCCAACAGGACAATGCACGTCCGCATGTATCCCGTGCCACCCAACGTGCTCTAGAAGGTGTAAGTCAACTACCCTGGCCAGCAAGATCTCCGGATCTGTCCCCCATTGAGCATGTTTGGGACTGGATGAAGCGTCGTCTCACGCGGTCTGCACGTCCAGCACGAACGCTGGTCCAACTGAGGCGCCAGGTGGAAATGGCATGGCAAGCCGCTCCACAGGACTACATCCAGCATCTCTACGATCGTCTCCATGGGAGAATAGCAGCCTGCATTGCTGCGAAAGGTGGATATACACTGTACTAGTGCCGACGTTGTGCATGCTCTGTTGCCTGTGTCTATGTGCCTGTGGTTCTGTCAGTGTGATCATGTGATGTATCTGACCCCAGGAATGTGTCAATAAAGTTTCCCCTTCCTGGGACAATGAATTCACGGTGTTCTTATTTCAATTTCCAGGAGTGTATATGTCCCACTAACTTTGAGCACCAGTTCGAGTGTCGGGTTATATGTTAGCCAGCTCTGCACGGTGCTGCCATCTAGGGACGACTGTACTGAACCTGAGAAAAAATCGGGACTGCACTGCAAAGGCAGGAGTGCTAGTTCTGCAAGGTTCGCAGAAGAGCTTCTGTAAAGTTTGGAAGGTAGGAGACGAGATACTGGCTGAAGTAACGCTGTGGGGATGGGGCGCGAGTCGTGCTTGGGTTGCTCAGTTGGTAGAGCACTTGCACGCAAAAGGCAAAGGTCCCGAGTTCGAGTCTCGGTCCGGCACACAGTCTTAATCTGCCAGGAAGTTTCATATCAGCGCACACTCCGCTGCAGAGTGAAAATCTCATTCTGAGAACAAAAGTTGTTTGCACTGCTTGTGGTGTACCACTATGTGCCACACCATGTTTTTCCAAGTTTCATGGAATGTAAAGTTTTGTAAGTATTGGTCATGTATCATGAAAACTGAAATGTAATGAATATTTTTTACACTGGCTCTACACAAATAAAAAGATTACATGCATGTATAATTTGTAGTTATTTTATTCTACACAAACTCCAGTTTATGGCTAAAAAAAATAAAATTACAAAATCAGTCAGCAGCAAAGGTACCTCGGGTTGGTTCATGAGACATACGTGTCCCACTTCCTGTTGTGAGAAAATGGAGAACTTAAAAAATATTTTGGTGGTGAAAATATTATAATGGGACTGAAAAGAAAACGTTATCACCTTAATATTTTAAAAATCTGTAAAAAATGAATTTTATCCATGAAAGGGTTAAGATCATACGAGGTTACAAAACTAGGTTTACATCGATCAATATTTAAGTAGTTTTTCTCTCTTGCATAGTTTGATGTTACAATGACAATATGGTTTTCTTAATGTGCTTCTGTGTGAGTTACTGCTTCCCGTTATGGAATGATGTCACTGTATTTTAAATGTCTTAATAATGATGCAAGCTGTATAACTTTTTGGTGAGTATTTGAAATTATCTTAATTTTACTCTTTGCCTTGTGTATCTGAAGATGGTCGGTGACAGCCGAAATAGGTAATTACCTTTTGAAATTTTATGTGACTAGCAACGTCGGTAAAGCTTTGCAGTTGCTAAATATGTATGGAAATTGGATGTGTGACCTATCTCCCTCATACCCCTCTCTCTGTCCATGCCCTATTTCCCCCCCCCCCCCCCCCCCCACCTCTCTTCATCATCTTCTGGTTCTCCCTCTTTTACATGTATGTGGGATCGTAGAACCGTTGGCTTTACCTACCAATAATATCGCTGCCCTACTGCAGCAAGAACAATTGTATCTTTGCCAGATCAGCTCTCTGTAGTACGCGCTCTGTACTAAACATGTTGTGGGTAAGCTGTGAGAATAAAAGTATTCATAGTAAGTGACGGGGCTGCGAGTGATTATTTATCATCGTAATTACCACGCCCGCTCCCCACTACCTACAGTGGCGACCCTGTTATTTTCTTTTCAACTAGACCGCGAAGTACCGACTTATACTCGCGCCAGCATGCCGCTGATCACAGTGGGATACAAACTTCATTCTGCGATGAATGTGCCCCACGACGTTGTTTCATCGCCTGACATCACTATAGACGATTTATTTGTGCATCTATTTGGTGTTTTCGCCGATTACCAGACGATATAGCCAGTGCAACTGGGTTCTCGAATGGTTAATGTTCCTATTGTTTCTAAAAACCCCAAACCTGGGCATCGAAGACACTAAATCACAAATCAAGTACGATGTTATCAGTGACGGTGGTGAGCCAAAGCGTGCCACTCTATTAATTAACTGTGCTATGTCAACAGTGACCAAACATGGTGAACAATGGCTCCCTGCCACCATCCCCTCCTCCTTCCTAACCAGTGATTTTAAATACCGATCAGTGACAATGTTAATGAACTACACCACATTCTTTTCATCCTAATGACTCAACAAGTATCGACGTTTCCTGTGCAATGTACCACATTACAGACACCCTCCAGAGTACCGCAATTGTTGACAAACAATCGCCACCACATACGACTGCCTTCCACTGTAGAGAACCGATATTTACGGATTTCTGCGTAGAAATCCGCCCTACAGATGACATTCCTGTGCCAGACCATGTTTTTCTCTGACCTACGCCTGAACTTCATGTTCCGCGCGATGCCATACATCACCCGGGTGAGGTCACACTTCTTATGGCCACGCCGTGACTCATGTCACATCATCACAATGCTGTCACACTGACAACAGCCACACCACACTGTGGGCCATGCCTGCCGCACAGGTTCGTTGTGTCTAACAACAACTGTGCAGGGTTTTCACACCTTGCGACCACAGCCTATCAGTACGGCGAGCCTGATCCTAGATATGACCCATGCACTGTGGAAACACAAGGAATACCTACAACAGCCGCCACGTTGTGTGAGCTACATTGATGCGCCATCCACCACAATTGCCATCAACCACGACCCGTGTACCGCACTGCATTTCTCAGTACCCCACTATGACACTGTCCTCCACGACGCCGATGCACCAGCTGCGACACTCGCGACGTATCCTGTGATAATCGGTCATGACACCCGCATTACCGACACCCCTGCCGTGACTACCGTGCCACAACGCCAGCTGCCACCTCTATCTGCACCACCTGATTGTGTTCACGAACCTGTACCACATACTTTGCATGATTACAACAACCTCATACTGTTCCCGGTCCACACCAACACCGATCTTATCAGTGACCTCCTATTGCACGCACCAACCATTGACAGATATGAGACGGCAGAGACGCTCATATTACAGTGCCTGTCTTGTTCACCCGAACAACAACTCCACCTAGCCATCGCTGAGACGTCGCTGGGCCACAATACACCATCAGCTCTCTGGTGCAGGTCACACCTCTGAATCGACACAAACCTCTTATCAGATCGTGTGCTGTGGCCATTATGGCTTCTCAAGCTGCCTGAAAATGTACAGATGGCCACGTTAATGTATGAGGGCAAACCACTTGCCCTTGCACAACATCACACCTTCATAAACACTCGCATTGGCTCTGGCACCGACGTCAACACTGGTTGCATCTACAGCCAGCCTGGACCAGCCTGCACACTGGCTGTGCCCATGGAGACCACTGCACAGTGCTTACTGCGCCATGCCCAGCCAACCAACAATCGCTGAGGTGCTCCAGCCTCAGCTGAGCCCTTTCATGCTGTCCCCATAACACCCTCACAAGACTCTGCTGCAGCGAGGAACCAACAATCAGATACCACAACAACCCAGGCGCCGCATTTGTAGCAGAATGTAAACAACCACTTGCCACATTCATGTCCATCTGTTGACCCACAGCTAACTGTCACAACTCACCCAGCTAGGATGCTGCACTTACTCAACTGCATCAGGTCACTCCTCTGCTTCAAGCTGCCTCACTACGAAACATGAGAACACTCATCATATTGCACTTCCACATTCTAACGGCCCACAGCTCTTCATCTGTGACAACCATCTTAGAGCATACTTCCTAGTCAAATGGGCACCAAAGTTAGGACACTGCCACATCAGCTTGCACCTGGAAAAGGCACACCATCCACTACACAACTTCACACCGTGAACGATTCAGTGATTTCATGATAGCACAGCCTCTACAACAGTTCAACTGCCGGCCGCGGTGGCCGTGCGGTTCTAAGCGCTGCAGTCCGGAACCGCGGGACTGCTACGGTCGCAGGTTCGAATCCTGCCTCGGGCATGGATGTGTGTGATGTCGTTAGGTTAGTTAGGTTTAAGTAGTTCTAAGTTTAGGGGACTGATGACCTAAGATGTTAAGTCCCATAGTGCTCAGAGCCATTTGAACCAGTTCAACTGGACAACCACACTTATCGCCCATGGACTTTTTTCGTCGCCGCCACTGTAGAGCCAGTGTTGGGAACATATTTTTTGAGGCATTACAACCTTCTGCCGGACCTGGGTAGGGTCTTACTACTACATCGTGGGGACTACACATCGATCAGTGGAGTAAACAGTGACCACCTACTGATGGACGAGACTCCACTGCCTGCTCCTCCTACCTCTGAAACAGTACTGGACCTATTGCTAAAGTACCAGGCATTGTTCAAGGAGTTTAAAACTGCGATTACTGCGTACAATGACCTCCGCTGCACCAATGCCAACTCACAAGCAGCTAATGAACACATCTGCAACTGCCGCTCTGAGTCCATAGCACAACTGCACACCGCACAGCAACAGCTGTCGTAGCACCAACAACAACGAGAGCTGTCCCCCTGAGCCATCGCCAGGCATTCAGAACCACAGGTCAGTCCAGTGCCTTTTACTTCTGGTGATGATGTTCCCACGAGTGGGTCATGCATAAACAGTGATACTGCTCTTGCAAGTGGGTTGAGTGTAAACAGTGATATCGCCTCTACTAGCAGATCATATGCCTCATGTGCTATTTCACATCAGCCCCATAAAAAGATTAACATTGTATGTGACAGTACTGACGCTGGCCTCACCGCCTCGCCCCTCACAAACAAAAGGCGGCCAAGGCTGCAATCGAGTAACTGTTATGCAAGGGCACCTGAAAAAATATAAAACGTGGCGCCTGTGTGGGATTATAGAAATTTGAATGTGCACACCATCATTAATAGTCACCCCATGCCCAATACTCTGGACTTCTCCCAGGAACTGGCTGGTGCAATCGTCTTTAACGTGATAGACTGCAGAAGAGCTTATTTACAGATCCAAATGGCCACGGAGGAGTCGGACGCTGGGACTGAGCGGTTCTAGGCACTTGAGTCCGGACCAGCACGACTGCTATGGTCGCAGGTTCGAATCCTGACTCAGGCATGGTTGTGTGTGATGTCCTTAGGTTAGTCAGGTTTAAGTACTTCTAAGTTCTGGGGGACTGATGACCTCAAATGTTAAGTCCCATAGTCCTCAGAGCCATTTGAACCATTTTTTTTGCCTAGGAGTAAATGTCAAAGATGGCAATAATTACACCGTTTGGCCTATTTGAATTCGTCTTTATGCCCTTCAGACTACAGAACGTAGCCAAGACTTGGCAACGGTTCATTGATGGCTTGCTTTTTTACCATGACCATTTGATATTGTTACTTGGATGATAATTATCTTCTCACAAACAACTCAAGATCATGAGAAACACCTCCAAGCGGTATTCGACAAACTAGCAGAGTGTGGTGTTGTGTTGTGGTCAACAAGGACAAATGCCAACAACTGCAAAAATGTGTTACACTGGTAGGCCATCTCGTCAACACTTCAGGCATACACCCCACCCCTGTAAAGATGTAAAGATAGACAAAATCCATATCCTTACTCTTCCACCCCCACCCCCCATCCCCCCCCCACCTGACAGACTATCAAGAGTTGCGCCGTTTTTAGGGATAGTTAATTTTTACTAACAACACCTCCCTCATGCTGCAGAAACACTTCTGCCACTCACTGAATCACTCCATAGCAGCAAGAACACATCAAGCAAATGTAAACTCACTTGGACTCCTGATATACAAACAGCTTTCCAGACCATCAAAACTGAGCTCGCTCAAACCATCACCCTGGCACTTCTATGGCTGGACGCCCATGTGGCTATAAAGGCCAATGCCAGTGACCGGGCAATTGGGGCAGTGCTACAACAGGAACTCCTCAGTGCAACCCAGCTCCTACAGCTGGCAGGAGTGGCCGTGCAGTTCTAGGTGCTACTGTCTGGAACCGTGCGACCGCTACGGTCGCAGGTTCGAATCCTGCCTCGGGCATGGATGTGTGTGATGTCCTTAGGTTAGTTAGGTTTAATTAGTTTTAAGTTCTAGGCTACTGATGACCTCAGAAGTTAAGTCGCATAGTGCTCAGAGCCATTTGAAGCATTTTGAACCAGCTCCTACAGTTTTTCTTGTGTAAACTTACCGACTCCCAGAAAATGTGGTCAACCTTCGACTGTGACCTTTTGTTGATATATGAGGCAGTTCGGTATTTCCAAGATACCTTGAGGGCCGGCTGCCTACTAGCTACATAAACCCCCACCCTCTGGCTGAAGCTATTAAAAGCCCGCCACCCAATGCCTCTCCTTGACGATTCCGCCACCTGGACTTGATTTCACAATATGCTACAGACGTCTGCTATATGTGGGGAGCAGAAAACATGGTGGCTGGCTGTTTCTCATGGCTCGCTGCCACATCAGCAAACCTTAACTTCGACCAATTACGGGCAGCACGAGCAACTGACACCAACCTTCAAAACCTGCTATCTGGTCACACAATGGGCCTCCAACAGAAGCAGTGCACCATCGCAGAAACAACCAAATTAGTTTGGTGCGACGTATCCCATGGTAGGCAACGACCAGTCATCCTATAGAACTTCGGAAGACAGTTTCCGATCTCCTCCACAACTAGTCTCACCCCGGAGTATTCCCGACTCTGAAATTCATAATGGAATGTTTCATTTGGACTAACATTGAAAGAGAGTGGATTGCATGGATGAGATCCTGCATCCAATGCCAATGGGCCAATACAGGATGTCATGCCCTACCATCCTTCAGGAAATTCCCCATCCTGAAGGGCCGTTTCCAACATGTCCATATAGACCTGGTGGGACCACTCCCAGATTCAAACGAATACAAGTACATCTTGTCAACCATAAGCAGGACAATTCTGACTGTTACCTTGGCTGACACTGTCGCCTGAGCTTTCATCACACTAGAGATTACTCACTTCGGCTACCCACTGTCCCTGACAATGGACCAGGGCCAGCAGTTCGAGTCAACCCTGTTCACCAAGCTCTGCCGCCTTGTGGGTGCCACCAGTTCCACAAGACGGCCTACCAGCCTCAATCCAAATGACTTGAGGAACTGTAGCATCACACCCTCAAGACAGCATTCGTATGCCATGACCAGAGTGGATGGAGGCCCTCCCCTGGGTGCTGCTGGGCATACAAGCTGCCTACAAAGATCTGGATGCCTCGCTGGTGGAGGTAGTCTATGGGGAACCAATGACCCTCCCAGCAGAGTTCCTATCACAAACCACCAACCCCGTGGATGTCAACCTGTCAGACCTATTGAAACATGTCAGGGACCACATCTGCCATGTCTGAATCCCACTGCCATCCCACCACGCCAAACCAACCATCTTTGTGCATGAGGACCTCCAATTGTGTACACATATGATGCTGAAGACTGACGCCATCAAACCCACCCTCCACACGGTGTGAAGTGGCCTGTAAAGGTGTTGAAATGAGGACCAAACACTTTTGATATCTTTCAAGCTGGAAAGATGACAACAGAGTCACTGAACAGCCTAAAACCGGCGTGGACTTCAACAGACACACCCTGTGTTTACCCTCCAATGGCCTCAGCTCCAGGCTCCACAAGCCAGTTTACAGTTGGCCTAGACCTGCAAGACTGTCTCCAAGAAGACATTTCTGTAACACTGCAGGACTCACTACTCATGGTTATGGCCAAATTCGACAACAAACAGTCAGGCTACAGCACAGTCTCGAGGTCATTGGAGCACTCCACGACCCTTCCGCCTATGATCGAGACAGCAGGTCTGAAATGCACTCTTTCTTCAGACAGCTACCTGGTAGTATCGGCCCCGGGGTACTTCATAATGATGACTGACACCATAGACACTGCCAGCGGACAGACAGCCTCACCAACATCGAAAGGCACACCACCAGCCACCAACACCTCAATGGACACTGCCGCCACCTCATTGGCTCTACCATGGATGTCACGGGCTGGCCGCCCTTTATGACCACCCAGGCACCTGGAGGATTACGATATGTCGGCTCTTGCCATCACCTGGGGACAATGCATCACGATGTGCACCAGTCACTGTGTTCTGCACTTGGGGTGGGGTGTGCTCTGTGGGAATGTACTGGCTCTATCCCCCAATAATATCGCTGCCCTACATCAGCAAGAACTACTGTATTTTTGCCAGATCAGTTCTCTGTAGTACATGCTCTAAGCTACATGTGTTGTGTATACGCTTCAAGAATAAAAGTATTCATAGTAATAAGCGATGGGAGTGCGAGTGATTATTTATCGTCGTAATTACCGCATCCGCTCCCCACTACCTACATATCTTTCTTCTCCCCTCTCGCTGACCTTGAGATTTGTTAATTATTATTGCCAATGAAACCAGATGCGGCAGAAACTGAAATGACCGCACTTGAGAATATTGCTGTAAATAATGACTATAGATCTCAGTTGGTAAGACAGATGTATAACAAGAAAATAAATAAAAATAATATTACGTCTTCCACCCTAGGGGATGCGTTAGATGACAAACAGGTGGCAACGATATCTCTCCCTTACATAGGCAATATAAGTTACAAATTGGGGCGTTTACTCAGAGCCCATAATTTCAAAGTCGCCTATTCTACTAATAATAGTTTACATAGGAATTTAATTCACTCCTTGCAGAGTAAGAGCGATAAACTTTCCCAATCAGGAGTATATAAAATCGCATGCGGGGATTGTCCAAAATTTTACATCGGGCAAACGGGGCGAGCTCTGGGTCTCAGGTATAAAGAACATATTCCTACTAGAAGTGGTGACGCTACTAAGGGCTCTACTTATGTGGAACACCTTCTGCAAACGGCTCATGCGCCGAGCCCTCCAGTTGATATCGAGTTACTTCATGCCGAGGTTAAGAGCTTAAAACTGGATGTTTTGGAAGAAATGCAGATCTTTAAGCATCTGCAACATGTTAAAGACAATATCCTCAATGACCATCTCCTACTAAGAAATAGAAAAATTTTTGAAGGTTTCGCGCGTATACTTTGTTCTTCATACTTGTAAATCTGATGATCTTGGAATTATCACAAGCGCCGCTGATTGGCGAGCGTGGTTCGTCAAGCTGTTCATCTTCTTTCTTTTTAATCTTCATTTTCCTTTTACGATGAAGGTGATTTTAGCCCATTGAACACCTCACGTTTTATCCCTGTATCTATTACCATGACGTCTTTAGATTATGTCCCCTCAGCCCCCCCCCCCCCCCCCCAGGCTAACTACTGGCTTTAGGTATAGTTTTTAAGAGTTCCTCCTGTTGTCATAGGTAGCTTCATCTATAAGTTTCTTTACTAACATAAGCAACCGTGTGCAGTTATTTTTAGGTTTCATCTCCTATTTAGCTCGTCTCTTGTTCTTTCCATTTCATGTTTTGATATACGTTGATCCATGGTTGGGAATATATGGGCTATTTAGCCCCGACCCATGTATAAACTTTCTCGTATTCGTATGCGCATGTGCATTCAAGTAACTTCCCTTGTCTTGCGTATGTGCATGGATTGCGGGTCAGGCTTGTAAGTGAGCGACCGTTTGTAGCTGCAGTTTATGGCGGGTCATGGCCCATCGAACATGGCCGATGTGAGGTGGAGCGTGCACCATTAAGTTAAGCAGTGGTTTTGACTTTGTGCATATGTACTGTTTGTGTTTTTCTTTTCTTTTTGGTTTATAAATGTATAGCTATGGTGTTCTTTTAATCATTGACAAAGGTCTTCTTAGGCACTTGTGGGTTTTACTGTTGTTCTGAAGAAGGTGTAGTTATCTACGCCGAAACATGGGTTAACACTTAACACTAGGTGCTTTTTTCGCAATCGAGGCGCATTTTTAGTTTTTTAATATATTAACCAACGATTGCTGACGCGCTGCGATTTTGATGGTTCTTAAATAGTTGGAATTCACTGTGTGGGATGTAGTTTCATGCCTGTTGCACTTACTTGGTCAATACTGCTATGGTTATTACAGTTTTTGGATGCTGGTGGAGTTGTCATCTGAAGATGTCCCATATGCGCTCGATTGGAGACAGATCTTGTGATCTAACAGGTAACATGTCGACATTCTGTATAGCATGTTGGGTTACAACAGAAGTACGTGGCTGAACGTTATCCAGTTGCAAAAAAAAGCCCTGGTAAGTTGTTCGTGACTGTCAGCACAACAGGTCGAATCACCAGACTGACGTAGAAATTTGCAATTGGGATAACATGATAGCTAATGTGAGTGCTCCCACTGTCATAAGAAATTGCATCCCAGACCATAGCTCCATGTGTTTGTCCAGTGTGCCTAGCACACAGACAGGTTGGTTGCAGGCCCTCAGGTGGCCAGCTTCTTAACAGCACACGGGCATCACTGGCACCGAGACAGAACCACTTTCATCAGAAAACACAACAGACCTCCGCTCTGTCCTCCAGTGAGCTCTTTCTTGACAACAACGAAGTTGTGAAAGGCGGTTGTTTGGGGTCAGTGGAATGCACGCTACATGGAGCCTGGCTCAGAGCTGTCCTTGAAGTAGTGATTTGTAACAGCATGTTGTGCCACTGTTGTGCAGCTGCTGCTCAGCTTGCTGCTGCAGATGCAGTACGATGCGCTATGGCTATACGTCGAACGCGATGGTCTTACCTCTTGGTAGTGCCACGTGGCTGTGCAGAGGTCGGTCTACTTGCGGCCATACATTCTCGTGATTGGCGCTGCCAGCAGATTTATTTAGGACCCTAGATTAAATATATGAAAGGTGTACAAACCTAGAGTATTGCGTAACTTTACTCTCCTGAGTGTACTACAAAAAACTGTCGTATTGAACTGAAGGTAGAATGAGCGAGCTATCATTGTTTCTCCTTGTCCGCACACAAATAGTAAGCTACTGTTGTGAATCCACTGTGGAGCAAGGACATGGATGTTCTTTTGAGAGTTGCAGACGGACGACTGACATGTATAGTGCTGACACGTCTGTGATATGTTGGGACTCGATGACGGAATCCGTGCACCACGATGCTGATTCGTCCCCCTTATTAAGGGCTGAATGACAAAGCGACAGATAAAGTTTGAAGGCACTATTTCGGCACTGTTCAATAAAGATTTACATCCAGTTTGACTGCAGAACAGGGCAGTAATCGCAGTCGCAGCAGTTAATCAGCATAATTTCTCCTGGGCAGAGTGGCAACTATGAAAACCCTAAGATGTACAGGGTGAGGCAGTTGTCATAACACCCCTTGTATCTCCCCAACTGTAATAGATACAAAGATGCCGTTTGGACAGTGAATTGCAGTGGCAGGGGCTATTTGAATACATCACATTTCACGTTTGTACTATTTTTTATTACAGAGATATAAGGCAATCTTTGTTTTTTTAAATGAAACCCTGTGTTAAATTTTAGCGTAATAAGACGGGCTTAAAAAGACGGTTTCAAATATGTGTATATCATAATATTTAGGCGAATAGTTTTTGAGACACAGATATGGTCTCGTATCGTGTTCGTCCTTCGAAGCGGCGTTGTCCAATGCGATCTTTCCCGTTGACCACTGAGGAACTTAACAGGGAAGCCGTTGTTTTCCTGCTTCTCGATAACGCTGCAAGGTGACGCACGAGGTAGCTGGAGAGAAGGGTATAAATGTGCTGCTGGGATAATGAGTCATCGCATTTCCGTCACAGTTTCTTGGAGCAGACATGTACACCAACAAAGAAAAGTTAGATATGCTTCTAGTGTGAAAGCAGAAGAAATGCTGTTAGAGCAATAAAGCGATATGGAGAGCTGTATCTTGATCGTGAGCGTCCAACGCGCCAGCTTCTTGCACGTATTCGCAAGAAACTACTGGAATCGGGATCATGGAACGCCATACAGAGGACACCGCAACTGGCGAGGTACATGAAGAGGGCGTTCTAGCCTTGGCGCATAACGATCCTACTGTTTCGTTGCGACGTATCGCCTCGGAATGTGGTAAAAGCCAGAGAAGTGTTCTACGCATATTGCAGCGGCATAGATTTCACCCGTTTCACCTCTCATTACATCAAGCACTCACCGGTGTGGATTTCGAACGGCGCCAGGAATTTTGCCGGTTTGCTCTGCAGCGCCTACAAGATGATCCAACTTTTTTTCAACGGGTGCTTTTTACTGATGAAGCTACTTTCACCAACCACGGTAACGTGAATTTGCATAATATGCATTACTTGTCAATAGGAAACCCTCATTGGCTTCGACAGGTACAGCATCAGCAACTGTGGAGTGTTAACGTGTGGTGCGGCATCGTCGGCAATGCCATTGTGGGACCGTACGTCATTCCGGGTATACTAAATGGCAATAACTATGCACAGTTCCTGCGAAACGTTCTGCTCATTTTGCTGGAAGTGGTACCACTAACTACGCGTCAGTGCATGTGGTTCCAACATAACGGCTGTGTTGCTCACTCTTCCAATGTGGCCACAGAGCTGTTAAATGAAAAGTTACCGGATTGTTGGATAGGACGACGTGCTGAAGTGAAGCGGCCAGCCCGGTCTCCTGATTTGGCCCCTCTTGATTTTTTTCTGTGGGGAGCAATCAAGCATAACGTGTATGCTCAAATACCAACTACACCAGACGATATGAAGCAACGTATCCTCGAAGCGTGCGCTGGTATCTCACGTGACACCTTCGCAGCCGTTCACAAATCATTCGAACGGCGGCTACAAATGTGCACTGCAGCGGAGGGGAAACATTTTGAGCACATACTTCAGTAAAGTTTTGCATCATGTAGAGCATGTATTTTGCATCTTTGTATGTATTTGCATCGTATTGTGATCAATAGTAAATATTTTCGAATAAAAAACAAATACGTACGAAATATTTGTGACCAATAAGGGCCTCCTCATTTACATTTGTATTTCTTTTACTTAAAATGTATTAACATCTTGTAGTATTTTAATACTGTATGTTGTCTACTATTCTGGTATCACAGTTTTCAAATAACTGAATAATATTTGCGCGACATCATCAGTTAGTTGTTGAGGGAAATATCGCAGTACGTATTACTGTTGTCGGGTAAATGGGCGTGTTTGTGTAAGGACGGACTCGCGACGTTTACCATGTACTCTACACAACAGGAAAGGTCACATTGGACAACGCCGCTTCGAAGGACGAACACGATACGAGACCATATCTGCGTCTCAAGAACTATTCGCCTAAATATTATGATATACACATATTTGAAACCGTATTTTTAAGCCCATCATGTTACGCTAAAATTTGACATGGGGTTCCATTTAAAAAAACCAAAGATGGCCTCATATCTGTAATAAAAAATAGCACAAACATGAAATATGATGTATTCAAGTAGCCGCTGTCCCTGCAATCCACTGTCCAAACGGCATCTTTGTATCTATTACGGTTGGGGAGATACAAGGGGTGTTATGACTTAGCTGCCTCACCCTGTTTAATTATTACTAGAACTGCAGTATTTTCTGTCGTGGGTGGCAACGTTAAATCTTCGGTTTCCTGGAGTCGCAGTTAGTGATTACTAGAATTCTATAGAATTCTATAGTGAATAATAAGACTGTACCCAGATTCCAAGAGGGGTAGGTGCCACCACTTGCTACATCCCCTCCCCCTTGCGGACGCCAATGATTGGAA
The DNA here is from genome assembly GCF_021461395.2 of Schistocerca americana. NCBI lineage: Eukaryota > Metazoa > Arthropoda > Insecta > Orthoptera > Acrididae > Schistocerca > Schistocerca americana. The sequence goes on along the minus strand of NC_060121.1, from coordinate 686,747,177 downwards.
GCACAAAATTGATCTAAGTAAAAAACGTCTGGATTACCTAGATCAGTTTCAGATTGTTAAACGTTAAAGTCTGTTGAAGAAGCCAGCTCAGCAGCCCAGTGAACAATAAAAGCACTCTGAAAGCCGAGGAATATTATATTGCAACAGACGTCTCCATTGCGACTGATATATCGTTCATTCTATAATAAAACCATGGGAATCTCCTAAGCTTCGCCATATGGGTTACATAAATGCTAAATTTTACTTTGTTCGAGCTGTTTTAGCAATACTTTCGATAGAAGACGAAGGTATACCGTTATTTACATAGACGTCTCAAAGGAAGGAAACTGCATTATCTGTGCTGTACTTTCTTACAGAGCTCTTAGAGAATCTGCATACCCAATAACGTTTTGGGCTGACACTGAGTTATAGTGTACTCTGAAAGCAAAACATCAGCCAGATGAATTACACTGACAGAAAAAAATCGCAACATCAAAACATATTTAATGTAGAGTAATGAAATTTTAGGAATATATTTATGTAACGTAAGTACATAAGCGGAGCAGACGCGGACAGGGCGTCGCCTTAGCGAAGATATGGCCTGAAAATGGGGAAATCCACCGAGATAAGCGACTTTGACATTGCGTAGAGCTTGTGGACGTTGTCTCGATAACAGTGAAGCTGACCGAATATTCATGTGCTACTGTCGTGAGCATCTACGGAAAGAGGGAAAGAGATAGAAGGTTAAAAAAAAATGGTTCTGAGCACTATGGGACTTAACTCCTGATGTCATCAGTCCCCTAGAACTTAGAACTTCTTAAACCTAACTAACCAAAGGACATCACACACATCCATGCCCGAGGCAGCATTCGAACCTGTAACCGTGGGGGTCGCGCGGTTCCAGGCTGTAGCGCCTAGAACCGCTCGGCCACAACGGCCGTCAAGATAGAAGGACAGTGAAACTAGCAGTAAGCTCTAAATAATTGGACGTCCACGACTCTTTAACAGAACGTGGAGTTCGGAGGCTTGCCCGCTCTGTAAAGTAGAATAGATGGTGATCTGTGGCATCTCTGCCGACAGTGGTGGTGCACGCACAATTGCTTCTGAGCACACCGTTCATTGTACATTGTTGAACATGGAGCTCTACAGCAGACAAAATCTACGTCTTCACATATTGACCCAATGAAATCGTCAATTACGGTTGCTGTGGGTACAGGACCATCAGGATTGGACCGTCGATAAATGGAAACGTGTCGGCTCTTCGGGTGAATCACATTTCTGTTACACTAGGTCGTTGGTCGTCTCCATGAACGCCGTCATCGGGGTGAATGGCGGCTCTGAATGTGCAGCTCGCAATGGGCACAGGCTGGTGGGAGCAGTGTTATGCTATGGGAGACGTTCTCATGAGTTTGCATAGTAGTAATAGGAGACAGGCTGACTGCATGCTTGATGTCTGCCCCGATGTTGCATGTCGTCTTTCAGCAGTCTAACTGTCTGTGACTCAGAGCCAGAACCATGACGCAATGGTATGAGGAGCATTCTAGCAAACTCACGCTGATGTTTCGGCGACCAAATTCGCCTGATGTATATCCTCTGGAAACCATGTGGGTTGCTATCGGGCTATCATTGCGTACGCAAATCAGCAGCCCGTTTTTTACGCGAATTACATGTCCTGTGCGTAGACGTCTAATGTCACATACCTCCACAAATTTGCCAACAAAATGTCGGATCCCTGATACCCAGAATCAGTCATGTATTTCTTTCCAAAGACGGACAACAAGCTATTAAGGAGGTGTTCATAATGTTTTGCCTCATCGTTGTATGTTATTTATGAGCTCCTTCTCCTTGTCAAGTACCTTCGAGGAGGCCTGTGTCCTTTGGCTAACAGCTTTATCTTTTCTTCCTGTTACACAGAAGCAGTTATTCAGTGATGTACATTATATTATAGCTCCTTATTCCTTATACGCTTCGAAAGAGGATCGCTCGTAATGGCTGCAATAAATTCTGGCAGTTTATCAAAAGAATGGCCACGGAATTCTGAACTCTGCTCTGAGTGAGAGATTCTCTATAACACTGTATGTAGGGGGTGGCGTAGAGTGGCGTGGTTGAGACGGTGGGCAGAAGAGAGCGCTACAGGAAGCTGTGGGCTCATCTTATTTCGTGTGTAATTAATAAAACACGAAAATCGACCTATTTCTGAAAATTACAGATTTCGGAGAATATTCCATGCAGGTAGTACTCCGCAGCTTGCATGTAAGCACATATAAGTATACTGGAAATAATATTAGTCGCTCACTTAAAGAAAAGTACACTGGTAACCTTGGAGCGTTGTAAATATTGCTCAACTAGTACTAGGATGTCATGTGACCCTCCTCAGCTGACGGAAGTCATGATAGTGAAGTGGTGTGTACGTACCAGTGGGATCTTTTGAACCAGTGCAATAAGACATGTAGAGAGGGTAGATAAACAGGCAGAGATCGAGTACAGGGGCAAGGGGGATAGGCAACCTGACAACGCTGTAACTGATAGTTACAAAAGGTTACCAGTGAGTACTCTACATGTCATTGACCTTTACACTTTCGGTTTTGCGTTACACATTTGGCTAGCTATATTTAACGTCACTTCTCTCTATCGTCTCACCCCCCTCTGGGGAACCACTGACAATTGATAAAGGTCTTTCAGGGGCACCCCGTCCTGCCCACACACCTTAGGAAATTGTTTTATTTATTTATTTACACGTCAAGTTCCCTAGGACCAAAGCGAGGAGCAAATCTCCAATGTCATGGAACGTGTCAGTACATGAAATTACAACATAAAAGAAGTAACAGATAAAAATAAAATGCTTATGAGCCCGAAAAAAGTCAATCCATTAGTTTAAGTTAAAGCAGTTGAGAATACAACAAGAATCAACGTAATTTTTCAAGGAACTCCTCGACAGAATAGAAGGAGTGACCCATGAGGAAACTCTTCAGTATAGATTTGAAAGCGCGTGGATTACTGCTAAGATATTTGAATTCGAGTGATAATTTATTGAAAATGGTTGCAGCAGTATACAGCACCCCTTTCTGCACAAGAGTTAAGGAAGTCCGATCCAAATGCAGGTTTGATTTCAGCCGAGTATTAACTGAGTGAAAGCTGCTTATTTTTGGGAATAAGCTAATACTGTTAACAAGAAATGACTGTAAGGAATATATATATATTGAGAGGCCAATGTCCAAATACCCAGACTCGTGAACAGGGGTCGACAACAGGTTCGTGAACTTACACCACTTATTGCCCGAACTGCCCGTTTCTGAGCCAAAAATATCCTTCTAGAATGGGAAGAGTTACCCCAAACTACACTCCTGGAAATGGAAAAAAGAACACATTGACACCGGTGTGTCAGACCCACCATACTTGCTCCGGACACTGCGAGAGGGCTGTACAAGCAATGATCACACGCACGGCACAGCGGACACACCAGGAACCGCGGTGTTGGCCGTCGAATGGCGCTAGCTGCGCAGCATTTGTGCACCGCCGCCGTCAGTGTCAGCCAGTTTGCCGTGGCATACGGAGCTCCATCGCAGTCTTTAACACTGGTAGCATGCCGCGACAGCGTGGACGTGAACCGTATGTGCAGTTGACGGACTTTGAGCGAGGGCGTATAGTGGGCATGCGGGAGGCCGAGTGGACGTACCGCCGAATTGCTCTACACGTGGGGCGTGAGGTCTCCACAGTACATCGATGTTGTCGCCAGTGGTCGGCGGAAGGTGCACGTGCCCGTCGACCTGGGACCGGACCGCAGCGACGCACGGATGCACGCCAAGACCGTAGGATCCTACGCAGTGCCGTAGGGGACCGCACCGCCACTTCCCAGCAAATTCGCCGGCCGAAGTGGCCGTGCGGTTAAAGGCGCTGCAGTCTGGAACCGCAAGACCGCTACGGTCGCAGGTTCGAATCCTGCCTCGGGCATGGATGTTTGTGATGTCTTTAGGTTAGTTAGGTTTAACTAGTTCTAAGTTCTAGGGGACTAATGACCTCAGAAGTTGAGTCCCATAGTGCTCAGAGCCATTTGAACCCAGCAAATTAGGGACACTGTTGCTCCTGGGGTATCGGCGAGGACCATTCGCAACCGTCTCCATGAAGCTGGGCTACGGTCCCGCACACCGTTAGGCCGTCTTCCGCTTACGCCCCAACATCGTGCAGCCCGCCTCCAGTGGTGTCGCGACAGGCGTGAATGGAGGGACGAATGGAGACGTGTCGTCTTCAGCGATGAGAGCCGCTTCTGCCTTGGTGCCAATGATGGTCGTATGCGTGTTTGGCGCCGTGCAGGTGAGCGCCACAATCAGGACTGCATACGACCGAGGCACACAGGGCCAACACCCAGCATCATGGTGTGGGGAGCGATCTCCTACACTGGCCGTACACCACTGGTGATCGTCGAGGGGACACTGAATAGTGCACGGTACATCCAAACCGTCATCGAACCCATCGTTCTACCATTCCTAGACCGGCAAGGGAACTTGCTGTTCCAACAGGACAATGCACGTCCGCATGTATCCCGTGCCACCCAACCTGCCCTAGAAGGTGTAAGTCAACTACCCTGGCCAGCAAGATCTCCGGATCTGTCCCCCATTGAGCATGTTTGGGACTGGATGAAGCGTCGTCTCTCGCGGTCTGCACGTCCAGCACGAACGCTGGTCCAACTGAGGCGCCAGGTGGAAAAGGCATGGCAAGCCGTTCCACAGGACTACATCCAGCATCTCTACGATCGTCTCCATGGGAGAATAGCAGCCTGCATTGCTGCGAAAGGTGGATATACACTGTACTAGTGCCGACATTGTGCATGCTCTGTTGCCTGTGTCTATGTGTCTGTGGTTCTGTCAGTGTGATCATGTGATGTATCTGACCCCAGGAATGTGTCAATAAAGTTTCCCCTTCCTGGGACAATGAATTCACGGTGTTCTTATTTCAATTTCCAGGAGTGTATAATACCCTACGACATAAGCCAATGAAAATAAGCAAAGTAGACTAATTTTCCTGTCAAACGATCACTCAATTCTGATACCGTTCGAATTGTGAAAATGCTAGCATTAAGTCTTTGAACAAGATCCTGAACGTGGGCTTTCCACGACAGTTTACTACCTATCTGAACAACTGGAAATTCGAACTGTTCAGTTTCACTAATCATATGCCCATTCTGTGAAAATAAAACGTCAGGTTTTGTTGAATTGTATGTTAGAAACTATAAAAACTGAGTCTTACTGTGATTTAGCGCTGTTTTTTTTTGCTACAAGCCATGAACCTATGTCACGAGCTGCACTATTTAAAACAGAGCCAATGTTGCACACAACATCCCTTACTTCCAAGCTAGTGTCATCAGCAAACAGAAATATTTTAGAATTACTTGTAACACTAGAGGGCATACCATTTACATAAATAAGGAACAGGAGTGGCCCCAACGCTGAACCCTGGCGCTACCCCCACTTGAAGGTACCCCACTCAGACCCCACATCACAGCTATTCTCAGCATCGTGAATAATGAATGACCTTCTGCTAAATGTTGCTAAAGTAAGAGGTGAACCAATTGTGAGCTAGTCCCCGTATTCTGTAATGGTCCAACTTCTGGAGCAATATTTTGTGATCAAGACAATCAAACGCCTTTGTTAAAAAAAATGGCTATCGTTCGAAACCTTTCGTTTAACCCACGCAGTACCTCACAGAAAAAAGAGAAAATAGCATTTTCAGTAGTTCCTAAACGACTTCTACAGACAAACTGTACATTTGATAGCAAATCGTGTGATACAAAATGATCAATTATCCTTACATACACAGCCTTTTCAATAACTTTAGCAAACACTGATGGCATAGAAATAGGTCTAGAATTATCTACATGATCCCTTTCTCCCATTTTTTAAAGCGGATTTACTACTGAGTACTTTAATCGTTCAGGAAACTGAGCATTCCTAAAGGGAAAATTATAAATATGGCTAAGGGCTAACATGTGCAGTACAGTACTTTAATATTCTGCTAGGCACTCCATCACAGCCTCTAGAGTCCTTAGTATTCAGTGAGTTAATTATTGGCTCAATCTCCCCCTTGTCTGTATCACTGAGAAGTATTTCAGACATCAATCTCGAAAAGGCATTTGCCAAGGAAGTTATATGATTCCCTGCAGAAACTAAATTTTGATTTAATTCCCCATAAATGCTCAAAAAATGATTGTTAAATACTGTATGTATATCAGATTTATCAGTAACAGAAATATTTTTGCTACGAATTGAGTTTATATCATCGACCTTGTGCTGCTGACCAGATACTTCCTTCACAACTGACCATATGGTTTTAACTTTATACTGTGAATTATCTATTTTATTTGAATACCATATACTCTTTGCCTTCCTAATAACATTTTAAGCACCTTACAGTACTTTTTGTAATGGGCTACTGTAGCTTGATTGTGACTACTTCTAACATTTTGATATAATTCCCACTTTGTTCTACATGATATCCTCATCCCACTTGTCATCCACCCGAGCTACCTTCTACTGCTAGTACCCCGTTTAGAACGTTCTAATGGAAAGCAACTCTCAAAGAGCATGAGAAATGTGTTAAGGAAAGCATTATATTTATCATCTATGTTATCGGGACTATAAACATCCTGCCGCTCTTATTACTTGACAAGGTTTAAAAACACTCTATTGGTCTTGGATTAACTTTCCCACATAATTTGTAAATATATGTGACATTTGTTTGACTACAAAAGCCCTATAGTGTTAAAATTTGTGCATCATAGTCTGAGAGGCTATTCACCTTTTTACTAACAGAATGCCCATCTAGTAATGAAGAGTGAATATAGATATTGTCTATGGCTGTGCTACTGCTTCCCTGCACCATAGTTGGAAAAAACACAGTCTGAATCAGATCATATGAATTTAGGAGATCTACCAACATCCTTTTTGCGCCATAATACACAAAATTTGTATTAAAGTCACCACATATAACTAATTTCTGGTATTTGCTACAAAGTGATTCAAGATCGCTCTCTACCTTGAGCAGAAATGCTCTGAAGTCAAAGTTAGGAGACCTATAAACAACAACAATTAGAAGTTTAGTTTCACTAAAATCAAGTGCCCATGCACAACATTCAAATATCTGTTCAGTGCAGTACCGTGATACATCTATGGATTCAAATGGAATACTGTTTTTTACGTACATAGCCACTCCCCCACCCCGTAAGGAGCTCCTTGTAAAACAGCCAGCTAATCTGTAACCTCGTAAAGGAAGCCTCTGAATTGTCACCTATAAGCTTAGCCAGCCTCCCCTTCCCATACCTACTGAGGTGCAGGCCATGCCTAGTGAAACCCCATCTACTGATAGATCCAACTGGCACCACTGAAATGTGACCCATGCCCTCTACATCTACATATACATATGTACTCCGCTACTCACCAAGCGGTGTGTGACGGAGGGCACAATTCGCACCAAAGTCATATTCCCCTCCTCCCCCCCCCCCCCCCCCCCTCTGTTCCACTGTCGGATCGTGCGAGGGAAAAACGACTGTCTGAACGCCTCAGTACCAGCTCTTATTTCCTTTGTCTTTGAATCGTGATCATTGCGCGATTTGAAAGTTGGTGGTAATAATATATGCTCTACATCCTCGGTGAAGATTGGATTTCAGAATTTAGTGAGCAGCCCCTTACGTTTAGCGCGCCGTCTATCTGCAAGTGTGTCCCACTTTAAACTTTCTATGAGATTTGTAACGCTCTCGCGATGGCTAAATGTACCAGTCACGAATCTTGCCGCTCTTCTTTGGACCTTCTCAATCTCTAGAATCAGACCCAACTGGTAAGGGTCCCATACAGACGAACAATACTTCAAGACTGGACGAATCAACGTATTGTAAGCTATTTTCCTTTGTTGAAGGACTGCATCGCTTCAGGATTCCGATTTTCTACCCTTTTTATAGATTGCTATGACCTGGGCCTTCTTCCAGTCCCGTGGAACTTTCCGCTATTCCAATGATCTCAGATAGATAATGGATAAGAATTGTGCTATATTTGTAGCCTAGTCATCATATCATCTTACAGGGATACCATCTGGGCCAGATGCCTTCCTAGCATCTAAGGATCCAAACTGTTTTACAATCCCAGATACACTAAACACTATGTCACCCATCGTTTCGTTTGTTCGATAATTGAAAAGGGGAATGGTGCTGCAGTCCTCTACCATAAACGAGTTTTTGAAAGCTAGGTTTAGAATTTCGGGCTTCTGTTTATCATCATCAGTTACATTACCCGTACTGTCAGCAGAAGAAGGTATTGAGTTATTTGTAGCGTTCATAGATTTTACGTACAACCAAAATTTTTGGGTTATTTTTAGAATCTGCAGATAAAATATTGCTTTCAAATTCGTTAAAAGAATCTCTCATTGTCCTTCTGACAGCTGCTTTCATTTCGCATAATTTCTGTTTGTCAGCGGGGCAGTGTCTACGTTTAAAACGACTGTGCAAAATTCTCTTCTTTCTCAGCAACTTCCTAGTATGTTTGTTGTACCAAGGTGGATCCTTTCCCTCCTCTATACTTTTGCTAGGCACATACTTCTGTAGCACATGGTGGACAATACCTTTAAATTCCGACCAAAGACACTCAATATCTTTGTGTCCCGCGGTGAATGCTTGGAGCTGACTTTGAAGATATTCATTAATGACACTTTTTTTTTTTTGCAACTTCTGCTGACAAAGAAGCCACAACGACATTATGGTCGCTACCAGCGCCCTCCCCAACCCCATGTCAACACGCCTAACAGCCGCATTTAGATGAGGTCGATCATGACGCTGAAACAGTTGCACGAATTACACATTAGTGCCACCAGTTTGAGTTATATTCCAGGTCATGACGTAACTCGATCCTAGTCGCATGGTTTGCCTTGTACCACCCACGCACCGTATGTAAGTGGACTATAGTCCGTTTAAAATTACTTGATATTTGACGTGTGTCACTTGCAGCAACACGGTTGCCACATCAGCTGCCGGCTACAGGTCTATTACAGATAACACATGGCGCATCACTTCACAGGTGCTTGTAACAGTCCTGCACACGTTCATTATTTCTTGACAGTTCTAGTTTTTCAGGCCTTTATAATATTATTGCGACCCTCACTCCATCTATAATATTGTCAGTATTGTCAGTGTGCAACGCAATTTTACAAGATTATATATGCTTGACAGTATTTCATTCTGGGGGAGATCTATATTGATATGAAAATAGACGTAACACACTTAAAATTGCCACGATCTCCTCAGTGGAGCGTTTATTCAGATTTCCGATTTCGGCAAACCAATGCAGCCATAATCTGAATAAATGCTCTTCCAAAGCGATGGTGGTATTTTGAAGTTCGTTACTTCTATTTTCATCATTTTACAAGGCTAAGATATCGAACACGCAAAAGAAAACGTGCGCTGCAATTATTTTAGCTATAGCTGGTAAACAACAGGAAACAACGAAAATGGGGCAATACGTCCGAGAATGGTTGAAAAAGAAGCTAGTTTTTGTGTGTTAATTTACTAACTAAAATCTTAACGACGGAAACAGAAGACGTCAAACCATTTTCGTATGAGTCCTTCATCTTACGAGAAATTATTAGTGCCGATACGACGTAAAATGGGAAAGCAAATTTCGTCAGTGGGAGAGGCAATCGCAGTCGACGAGATTACGTGTAATTAACATTTCTGGCAACAGGCAGGACATTCGAGTGCTTGAAATGCAGTCTGTAATACCGTCAAACACAAATAGAAAAGATGTTATTGATACCTGTGAAGTAATTATATCTTTACTGCAGTGATATATTCAGGTAATTAACGTGAATAATAGGACGAGGCTGCAATGTATTTCACACCCATTGCATGTACAGTGCATGGCGAGGCCTACTATGTTTCCAAATTAAAGAACAAAATAATACCGCTGAGAATGCTCGATTGATCACTGTAAAGTGACCAGTACGACTACCGCGAAATTCTTTTACAAAGGTTATCTGTTAAAAGACTACTCCAAAAATTGCATCTGAGAGATATTATGCTCAAATACATGAAAAATGCGCATTATCGCTGTGTGGCTGGTTCATGAAGCTCTGCCAACACTTGAACGGCGAATAATGTCAAACCTTCCATGCTCGACCCCACACGCTCAGTACGCGACTAGAATATTTTTGGAGCCATCAATACCGCTCGTCAATATTTCTGGTATTGACAATACGTCAATACGCGCTCTCAGGCGGTCAATGTAATGACGTATTGATAATATTATTGAACGTGTGAGGCCCCCTTTTCTTAGTGTAATGCGAAGCAATGTTGGCAGCGGCCGTTTTAAGGTGTGATGGGAAACGGAAATGCTCTGTCGACAGCTGATTTTAACTGACTGAACTGCTATCATAACTACAACTTTGTGGTATGCAATGTATCCGAGGAGACGGCGGTCAATAACTTGTGGCAGAACTATTGATCACAGCGATTAACGGTAACCTCTGCGAGCAAACCCAAGAGAGAAATCGATGCCAAAAGCAAACTGCAATTTCTCGCTTTCATTAGTTATGTGGAACTATCCTCACACCGTTACACGTTATAGGCCACACAGGCACGGCACATAGATCTAAATGGTTCAACTGGCTCTGAGCACTATGGGACTTAACAGCTATGGTCATCTGTCCCCTAGAACTCAGAACTACTTAAACCTAACTAACCTAAGAACATCACACACATCCATGCCCGAGGCAGGATTCGAACCTGCGACCGTAGCAGTCGCACGGTTCCGGGCTGCGCGCCTAGAACCGCGAGACCACCGCGGCCGGCACGGCACATAGAAATAATGTACAATGTTTGAAAGTAAGTAAACTGTTTTGTGTACATAGCTCCACCGATTGCTAGCTGCCCTCAGCTGCGCTGTCCAGAAGGGGGTGGGTACCAGTCATGAGAGTCACTTTAACTTTCCGAAGTGGATGAGTAGCTGGAAGTAATAAGTTCCGTAACACTATCTTCGAGAAGACCTTCATTATTCAACGCTTTGTCAAATACTCGCTTCGTATGTATCACAACAGCCCTCCAGTCCATTTCGGTGACATTTTCCAGCCCCTGGATAGTCAGTTTCTCATCTTCACTCAGAGTAAACCTTTTATTTTTGCGAGCAACATCCCTTCACTTGCACCCAAATATGTTCAATAGTGTTAAAATGGAAGTGATAAGGTGGTAGTCTTATGAATCGTAGTCCACATTTATAAGCTACCGTCGATAACAAAGATTGAAAACTGTGGATTGTGAAGTGACACGAGTTCTAATAAATCCACTTTTCTCAATGAATCATCAACAGTTGCTCTGTGTTGCCGTAACCAATAAATAATTTCTACCTTTCCAGGCGCTAAGGTTGGAGTCTTATCCTTTAAAACTGAATGGTACGGGGTCATTGTCGGTAACCGTTACTGACAGATTTTCTAAACTTGGTAACAACGTATTTTCGAACCAATGTAAAAATGTTTCATGATTCATTTCCTGCCGGCCGCGGTGGTCTCGCGGTTCTAGGCGCGCAGTCCGGAACCGTGCGACGGCTCCGGTCGCAGGTTGGAATCCTGCCTCTGGCATGGATGTGTGTGATGTCGTTAGGTTAGTTAGGTTTAAGTAGTTCTAAGTTCTAGGGGACTAATGACCACAGCAGTTGAGTCCCATAGTGCTCAGAGCCATTTGAACCATTTTTGATTCATTTCCTCGTGGTACTCTGATGTTTTGTTGCATCTGAGAAGCGGTTGACAGCTGCGAATAACGCCATGGTAGGTTCTAGCATGCAAAAGAATAATTCTACCACCTTTTCCAGTGGGGAATGCCATACCTTCTATGTCGTCCCTCCAATTTTTCATAACATTATGATCTGCATTCCCCTATGTTCCATCGAGCCAAAAAATGTTCTCGAAATTAATATCATCCGTTTCACGCAAAAATCTGCGTCACCGTGCGGCTGTGTCTTCTCGTTCCATCAACATTTTACGGCCTGAAATATTTTTGTACCAGGTCTGTTCAAAAAATTCCGGAACATTCGTAATTTCGCCCCAATGGTGTGTTGCAGCGAAATGCGGTTGACATCCCTGCATACGACTGTGTTTGATGTGTAACTTCCGGAAGTTTCATTGTCTTATGTCTGTTAGTTATTGTACAGCGCTGAGTTGAGTAGAACGTTGTGACGCACAGTTTGCGAATTTCGAAACGGCAGAGTTAGAGCAACAACGTTGCATTAAATTTAGTGTGAAACTCAAGAAAACCTTTACAGAGACACACAAAATGATGCAGGGAACCTACGGTGACGAGTGCTTAACAAGGTCGTTGGCAGAACAAAAGTGACTTCCTACACCGGGAGTCTGCGCCAGCTGGCCGGTGTGGCCGAGCTGTTCCAGGCACTTCAGTCTGGAACCGCGCGACCGCTACGGTCGTAGGTTCGAATCCTGCTTCAGGCATGGATGTGTGTGATGTCCTTAGGTTAGTTAGGTTTAAGTAGTTCTAAGTCTAGGGGACTGATGACCTCCGATGTTAAGTCCCATAGTGCTCAGAGCCATATAAACCATTTTGAATTTCGTAACCACAATACAGGAACATTCACCAGCTCAAACCCTTTCAGAGTTCAACATGATGATTCACAAATTAAAATATGTGATGCAAAGAATAGTAACTCATACTCTGGCTGTTTTCAGTTTCGTAATTCAAACGGAAAAGGTTAGGGTTCCACTCTGGAGCATATTCAGCCCTCTCACATTATAAAGTCCTTTCAGAAGTATAACAGCGGCATTTCTCATTCCAGAATTAAAAACCTCCGAGATCAAACGATGCACGTTACCGCAGACAGATCTGGCTTTTACAGGAACTCGACATAAAGTGTCTCGAATCGCTCCCTTGAGCTCGTCACCTCGAAAAGTCCGAGTCTTCACTTGACTCCAGCAGTGTTCCGCCACTGTCCAACTCTCATTGGCTGAGAGCCATCCCCACCAAAAATACATCGTTCTAAAGTTCTAGAGACGTAATTTGAGTTAACATGCCCACTTCCCGAACTAAACCAATATGTTATAGCAATATTTATAAATGAAGAAATGTTATAAATATTTGGTTACATTCAGATAATTTACAATAATTGTAAATGAAGGTTTGTCCGTAAATAAATAAGACAGTATTCTTGTGCAGTTGCGTTCACAATAAATGACAACAGATTGGCGTTGTGTATTATTTGCACAATTATTTATGCCTTCTTGACAGAGGCGTCTTTTGTTTCTGTTTTCAATTATGGTATCCGCTAACACAGGTGATTTACCACTTTTACATTAGCACAGTTTATAAATAGCACTTGCAATCAACATGTAAATAAAGTTACTGCCAAAATAGTAAATCGTTCATTAAAAAAACGCAGGTATGAGAAAATATGAGGTATTCATGTTCATTCATTTGTAGTGTAAATGTGGAATACGATGTTCTGAGAAACATTTGCGTGATGAAAAAGATATAAAAGACATGATAAAACAATAAATGAAATAGATACAGATACGTACAAACAGATCTGGAACATATATTGTTTTCGAGATTATGAATCACGAAGAAAACGGTCTATTAACACACAGTGAACACGGATTTAGAAAACATCGTTCTTGTGAAATACAACTAGCTCTTTACTCGCACGAAGTGTTGAGTGCTATCGACAAGGGCTATCAAATTGATTCCGTATTTCTAGATGGTTCAAATGGCTCTGAGCACTATGGGACTCAACTGCTGAGGTCATTAGTCCCCTAGAACTTAGAACTAGTAAAACCTAACTAACCTAAGGACATCACAAACATCCATGCCCGAGGCAGGATTCGAACCTGCGACCGTAGCGGTCTTGCGGTTCCAGACTGCAGCGTCTTTAACCGCACGGCCACTTCGGCCGGCATTTCTAGATTTCCGGAAGGATTTTGACACTGTACCACAGAAGCGGCTTGTAATGAAATTGCATGCCTATAGAATATTGTCTCATTTATGTGACTGGATTTGTGATTTCCTGTCAGAGTGTTCACAGTTCGTAGTAATTGACGGAAAGTCATCGAGTAAAACAGAAGTGATTTCTGGCGTTCCCAAAGGTAGTGTTACAGGCCCTTGGCTGTCCTTAGCTATATAAACGATATGGGAGACAATCTGAGCAGCCGTCTTAGGTCGTTTGCAGACGACGCTGTCGTTTATTGACTAATAAAGTCATCAGAAGATCAAAACAAACTGCAAAACGGTTTAGAAAAGATATATGTATGGTGTGAAAACTGGCGATTGACTCAAAATACCGAAAAGTGTGAGGTAATTAATATGAGTGCTAAAAGGAATCCGTTAAACTTTGGTTACACGATACATCAGTCAGATATAAAGGCCATAAACTTAACTATATACCTAGGAATTACAGTTACGAACAACTTAAATTGGAAGGAACACACGGAAAATGTTGTGGGGAAGGCCAATCAAAGATTGCGTTTTATTGGCAGGACACTTAGGAAATGCAACAGATCTATTAAGGAGACTGAGTACACTACGCTTGTCCATTCTCTTTTAGAATACTGCTTAGCGGTGTGGGATCCTTATCAGATAGGATTGAGGAGTACATCGAAAAAGCTCAAAGAAGGGCAGCACGTTTTATTTTATCGCGAAATAGGGGAGAGAGTGTCACTGAAATGGTACAAGATTTTGGACGGACATCATTAAATCAAAGGCGTTTTTCGTTGCGGAGGAATCATCTCACGAGATTCCAATCACAAACTTTCTCCTCCGAATGCGAAAATATTTTGTTGACGCCGACCTACATAGGGAGAAACGATAACCGTGACAAAATATGGGAAATCAGTGCTCGTACGGAAAGATATAGGTGTTGGAATGACAGAGAATTGTGAAGGTGGTTCGATGAACCCTCTGCCAGGCACTTGCAGAGTATCCATATAGATGTAGATGTAAATGTAGATGTAGCTTTCAGGAATGATAGCTACAGTGCAACGCTATCATCTCAGATATCGTATGCTGAAATCACATGAAGTGTTTAAAAGTTGTTAATTCAAATGTTTATTACGAAAATGTTTATTCACTGTGAAATATTAGCTTCTGTAGTTTTAAAGATATTGAAATAATGTTGTGTCATGGGATGTGCCTCATTTATCTGAGATCGGAAATGTATTCAGATTTGTATTAATATTTGATGTGAATTACTGTCGAATCTTAAGGAGCTGTAACGTTGCGATGTTTAAAAGAGTGTCTGACACTCCGCCATTTCGTGGAGCATACGAGGTGCGGCTAGAAAAAAACCGGACTGATGCTGGAAAAAACATTTATTTACAATTATTTACAATTTCATGTTATCTCCTTCAATGTACTCTCCTCCTCGGTCTCTACACCGCTCCATGAAGAATCTGCCTAACACTTTCCTTGTCAACTCCTGTTAACTCAGACACTGCTCTGATTGTTAAACGGCGATCTTGTCGAACAAGTTTACCGATTTTTTCAATGTTTGCATCAGTTTTTGCTGACAATGGTCTGCCAGTGCGAGTGTCATCACTGGTGTCTTCGTGGCCATCTTTAAATCGTTTAAACCACTCAAACACTTGTGTTCGCGATAAACAATCATCGCCGTACACTTGTTGTAACATTACAAACGTTTCACTTGCAGATTTTCCTAGCTTGAAACAAAATTTGATGTTAACACGCTGTTCTTTCTGTACACTCAACATTTTCCGACGCACAGACAAAACGTCAACTACTTAAAACAGACGCCACGGGCAGACTGAGTGCAGGAGGCAGATGAAACTCGAGCAGTAGGCGGAGCGAGAGTCACGTGACAGGCCACGCAACTTTCAGCCTTATTGCATTCGTTTTATTGTTTCACCAGTACTAGTCCGGTTTTTTTCTAGCCACACCTCGTATTCTGCACAAAGGCAATGCGAGCGTCAGCTGTCCGAACTCCCAGCTGTAGGATTTACCCGTGGCCGGCAACGCGCTCATTGTCTCTGCATCTGAACTCAACTGGAGCGGAACCGGTCAACCAGCCGGACTGGCCGCGGCGCGCCCTGTGCCCTGGGCCCGCTAACTTTCAGCCGTGCAGTAAATTCACCTTACCTCGCAGCCACTACAGGTGGCCAATTAGCTCGCCTAGATACGCGGTAACGCTAAAACTATAAAGAGCTTTTACTCAAGATATAGTCTCCCGACATTTGAATCTGCTAAATGGTTACCAGAAAATTTCAAAAATTTAGTTATGGCTCACAGCCCGGGTGACAGAAATCGGATCACAGTCTACAAAGATTAAATCAGATATTGAGTGCAAGGCCGATGAACTGCAAATTGAACTTCTGCTATAGCTAATCGGAACCGGTTACTGGAGCACCCACCATACGAGCGACAAATTGCCCACATTCGAACTATCTCCGGCGTAATGCACAGATAATTGTTCTGACTTCTACTGACGCATGCAACATATTGAGGACACGGCACAGGTTCAGTTCATGTTCAAATACAACAGTGCAAACTGCAGGTTTGGCTGCCATCAGAGTTTACGTTCAAGCACGCGTTTCTCGAGGCGTTTCTAACTTTTTGTCTAAGCTCTGTAGTTCGATTTACGGAGGGTCAGTCGAGAAATACTTTGTATCTTTTTCCCCTTAAATAAAGTTAAAGTGAAAAATTTGTATTTGGCGCTATTCCGTGAAGTTTCTTCTCCAATCCATTCGCAGTGGTAACTTTATGCATCAGCGTCTGCCACTACTGCAATCGCTTGCGGAATGGTCCAAATCGATATTCGTATTAGATACCGTTGTGTGATAGAATTCTTGAAAGCAGAAGGAGAATCGCCCATTAACGTTCATGAAAGACTGAAATATGAGTACGGTGATGCAGCAGTGGATATCAACGCTGTTAGACGAGGGGTTCGTCTCTGTAGCGAACTTGAAGGGCAAATATCGGTGGCTCACAAAACGCGGAACAGCAGGCCGATGACTGCGGTGACTCCACACAACATTCGGCGAGTCGATGAAATGACTCGTGGTTACCGCCGTGTGACTGTAGATGGTTTGTACCGCACAGCCTCCCTCAGTAAAGGCAGTGTGAGGACGATTTATTCAACGGCTGGAATACTCGAAGGTTACTGCAACTTGGGTGCGAAGAATGTTAACCTACCGGAAAAAAAGAAGAGAAAAACAATTGCCCCCTAACGGTTGCAGCGCTTCCGTTTAGAGTTTCTGGAAAAAAACTGTGAAAATTGGATGTGAAGTCTTGCCTCATCCCCAGTACTTCCATCTGTTCACTCTACTAAAAGAAGCTCTTCGTGCAATTCACTTTGAAGATGAGGAAGCAGTGAAAACGTCCATGCGTAAGTGGCTTCCGCAGCAGGGCCATGCGTTTTATCACACTAGAATACATGCCCTTGTTAAAAGATGGGCAAAACTGTGGAAATGAACGGAGATTATATTGAAAAGTCATACACTCCTGGAAATGGAAAAAAGAACACATTGACACCGGCGTGTCAGACCCACCATACTTGCTCCGGACACTGCGAGAGGGCTGTACAAGCAATGATCACACGCACGGCACAGCGGACACACCTGGAACCGCGGTGTTGACCGTCGAATGGCGCTAGCTGCGCAGCATTTGTGCACCGCCGCCGTCAGTGTCAGCCAGTTTGCCGTGGCATACGGAGCTCCATCGCAGTCTTTAACACTGGTAGCATGCCGCGACAGCGTGGACGTGAACCGTATGTGCAGTTGACGGACTTTGAGCGAGGGCGTATAGTGGGCATGCGGGAGGCCGGGTGGACGTACCGCCGAATTGCTCAACACGTGGGGCGTGAGGTCTCCACAGTACATCGATGTTGTCGCCAGTGGTCGGCGGAAGGTGCACGTGCCCGTCGACCTGGGACCGGACCGCAGCGACGCACGGATGCACGCCAAGACCGTAGGATCCTACGCAGTGCCGTAGGGGACCGCACCGCCACTTCCCAGCAAATTAGGGACACTGTTGCTCCTGGGGTATCGGCGAGGACCATTCGCAACCGTCTCCATGAAGCTGGGCTACGGTCCCGCACACCGTTAGGCCGTCTTCCGCTCACGCCCCAACATCGTGCAGCCCGCCTCCGGTGGTGTCGCGACAGGCGTGAATGGAGGGACGAATGGAGACGTGTCGTCTTCAGCGATGAGAGTCGCTTCTGCCTTGGTGCCAATGATGGTCGTATGCGTGTTTGGCGCCGTGCAGGTGAGCGCCACAATCAGGACTGCATACGACCGAGGCACACAGGGCCAACACCCGGCATCATGGTGTGGGGAGTATAAAGTAAATAAAA
Organism: Schistocerca americana; assembly: GCF_021461395.2. Classification (NCBI taxonomy): domain Eukaryota; kingdom Metazoa; phylum Arthropoda; class Insecta; order Orthoptera; family Acrididae; genus Schistocerca; species Schistocerca americana. Next base: position 686,728,866 of record NC_060121.1, on the reverse strand, counting down.
TAAATAAAAGAACGTTATTGTTAATTAAATATTAATTATTCTATCTGTATGATGGTGATTGTGATTGCAATTGTAATTAATATTTTGCTTATCTGGAACGTGGACGATTAATTATTCGGTATCAGACGCTTGACAATGGCTTTTTCGTAAAGGCAATGTTACTCGTAGTTGACCGTGAAATAAAACTGAATAATCGGACTTCGTAATTAAATCGTTTCCAAAGACTGCTGCGGTAGGTGCGGACTCATAATCTAAATCTCAATATTACATTAATTTGCCAGCCATGCCAATACGTCGTACAGAGGTGATTGTCTACTAAACATAAAAAGGTTACACAGTTAGTTAAATCAGATATATTCAATGAATAAGCCTACAGTTCATAATCCTACTTACTTTTATAAATATAAATTCTTTACAGAATCGAGTGCCTAGTGTGGTTGCAACTCGCAGTATTCTTCTATAACATGAAATATGGCGGTGTGCCAGACAATAAAATAAAAAACGTGCTTCTCGCACCACTTCAACCAGAGCTCTCTCTTTCTTAATCAAACATAAGAGTAACGTAATTGTGCTTTTGTTTTATCAGCGACACAACGCTGCAGTTGTGTGCCATAGGCTTTATTTATTTGTCACTGATTATTTATTTAATTAGTATTTCGCGTTTCCGCGGAAACTCACGCTCGGCATGCAAATGTGCCTTTATATTGCCCCCTGAATTGCGAGGCGAAAGGACACACCTGCAGGCGAGCAATTCACCTAAAGGCACAAGAAAATCTAAGTTATCTACAACTATTTACATGACTTACATTACACATTATACACATTATATACAAAATTTGAATGACGCGGGTGCGCCGTAAAAGTTCTAATGTTGGCAGATAGAGTGCGCGCATGCGCAGAAGCGTCTGTGTAACTGCGGCACTGCCGTTATATTGTACAGTTAGATCACGCGGCACAGTATTGCAGTTCATATTGTTCGTGTGCGCGCGTTTTTCAGTCGTTGCACAAAGAAAATATTCAACCAAGATTACATATGAAGACTACATTCTATGACAGGTAACTTAGTTTTAAATTTACAATATTTGTTATAACACAATACAACTTAGATTGTTGAATGTTCTTAGTTACATAGTATTGTTTTGAAATACTTCAAAGAAAAATGTCCGTGTTTTTCAGGTGCGTTGACCTATACACATCGTGTCGTTATTACAGTTCATATTCATCCGCTGCACAATAATTTTTTACAGGTTAGTATCGTCATGGTAAAGTTTTTTGATCACAGTAACATCGTTGTATAACAACGTGATTAATACATAAGCGTGTCCATTTCTCATTTCCATTATAGTCGTAGTGATGCAGTTGGTTGTGACTAAAAGCATTGCTTATTACAGATCAGACGTGACCCGTCGAGTAATTGGTCCACGTGCAGTTCGTTTTTTACATTCCGTGGAAGCTTGGTTGCAGAACCTCGGACGGCACATAGCTGGCGTCGATCCTTGGACAGTCCAGGTAAGAGTGTCCGTCACATTTCGAGAACATTTCATTCCCTGAAGTTCCAACCAAAATTCTTCCACCCGTCGTGTTGTTTTCTGGACAGGCACTTTGTGTCCATTTAATCCAGTTAACATCTTGAACTTAGGTACTGTAGTAATGTCACTAGACGATGCACGAATTATGCACTTCACATTTTCAGTTTTTTGCTGAATATAGCTCACCTAAATGTTCGTAGTTATTAATCAAGGAAATCGTTCATCGCGTTCACATAGATACGCTGCATAATGGATGGCATTAACAGTTTCTTTCACATAGGTTTCCGCGTAGTTGCAGAGTTAGTAATGTTCGTTAATGTCCGTGAACAGTGGTTCACTATGCAATGTCTTTTTGGCACTCGTTTTGTTCAAATTTTTACATAGTAACAGTTACACTATACATCAGTTTTGCTTAGCATAAACATAATATAGTTGCACATAAACATGTTTACATCATCATTACATCGCTATAGGTTATTACATTGTGTCACATTTGATTTCATGAATTGCAGATATTTACATCCTCTTTAGCGGTTTTGCTGGGATATTATCGATGTTTTTTGTGATGTCATCTGAAATTAAGATAGGTTAGACACAACATTCATTACATCAGTAGGCAAGACCAGGCGTTTTCACTACTCAATAAATATTCAAAATAGTAAGAGAGAGAAAATGTTCGATTCCTCGCGTTTTGTGCGTGTGTGTAGAGTGTCTGTGTGGCCTTGACTACTGATAGATGCTTTTCGTGTTGAGAGATGTGCGTCTAATCTATTTCTCAAAGTAAAAGATCGCTTCACAGATGACGTCTGTCAGTTCGTCAGGTGTCACACCAAGTCAGTGGTACCTTCAGTAACAAATGTTCCGTGAAAAATTAATATGTCATCCACTGCTACGTAATCATAAATTTTACTTTAATAGTCCGTCTTTCAGGTGGAGGCGCGCGCTGAAAGAAGAGTTCTTCTGTCTTCAACTGCGTCACTGGAACCGCTGAAATGAAAATTTCTATACTACTTATTATTTGTGTTGTAACAACAGAGTTTTTCGAGTTGCTTAGCAATATTTTGATGGGTATGACTTTGACATTATTCAGCATGAAATGCTCTAAGATCTCGGTGTGCGTATAGCCCAATAATTTTGTTAGTTCTAGGATGTTGTAACAGATACGCACCAGGATGCGGTATGTTAACAATTATATAAGGTCCTTCATATAGCAGACGCCACTTAGCGTTGCGTCGTTTGAGTGCTACAGATTTATGATGAGTACGAAGTAGTACAAGCATTCCTACCTCGAATTTTTGTTTTCTTTTTATTATGTTTCTGTGATGTTTGTTTCGTATTTGTGCGTGATGTGTCAATGTAGTCAATACTTCTTTTATTTTCTGTTCAGGTGTGATTTCCTTGTCTGACAACTTAGGTAATGGTTCTATCCACTGATCGTTCTGTTTGCAATTGAACATGATCTCGTTAGGTGTGTAATTCGTATCGTAAATATTTAAGCTATTGTGTACGTCTTCGAAAAGACTTAGGTTGGTTTTAATTCTTGCCACACAGCAGATCGTTGAGATAACGGTACGTTATATGTCTTATGGTAGAAGATCTTGTGAGGCTTAACTTCAATCTTGTACACATACGTGTTGATAACACCTAATCGTTTGGTAAAAACTTGTAAATATTTGGATAACACTTCCTGTAGTTTTATACGTTCATGTACACTGAGAGCTGTAGCTTCACTTATCTTATGATCAAGCAATGTTTTCAAGTCCATTAGCTCTGTGTCAGATGAGTGTGTTTGCATGTCTTGAATGTCATTGTGAAGTACTAACTGAACCTTGTACCCTGTACAGTGTTTGTCATGCTTTAGAGTTCTCCTGTCCAAATCAATAATAATTACACTGCCTTTATCATTTAAAATACATTTACCTTTGGAGAAGTCTATAATGCAGTCCTTCTCGCTCATAATATCTATTCCTAATATGCAATTTGTCACAAGGTTTTGTACAACCAGGAATGGCCATTTTACGGTTCCATTACCTATTTTAACGTTTACAAAAACTTGCTTCGTAACCCTACATGACTTATTACCTAGTGCAGTAGTTATTTTACAGTTTTGGGCAGGAAACTCAGGCACAGGTTCCAATTCACACATCTTTTTATAGAAATTAAAAGACAAAACGCTTACAGCTGCACCTGTATCTAGGATAATAGTAGTTGGAATCCCACCTACTACACCAGTAGTAGATGCTAAAACAATTTCATTTGTGTTTAAACGACATTGTGTACTGTCTTGTAAAAGTTCATCTGATATATTGTGATTGTGGTTGTATCTTATAAATAAAACAGGTAGTTTTTGTTTAGAATTACTCGGCATATCATTATTCTGTTGTTCAAGTGTGGTGTCAAATAACTGATTAACATTGAAGTCGCCCCCCAAGAATTCTTCAGCCACGACCTGGGGCAAAGTAGTGACTGTTTCTAGTTTGATGGATTATCATTCGTACTAGGTACTGACACAGATTGAGGTTGTGCATCAGGTGTCATTTCTATTATATTCACATTCGGATATTGCCTATTATGATCTCCAAACTTTTGCGATTGTTGTTGCTGTTGCGCATTATAACTTACCTGTCGGTCGTAAGGTATGCTCCAATTTTGTCCTGGTGGCTGCTGTGGTAAAGCAGAGTTTGAATGAAAGTACTGATCGTTACGAGTCCAACCTTGATGCTGTCTTGGCTCGTAGTTATTATTATTTCTATTTCTGTTTGTGTTTTTGTTATTACCTTTGTATCCGTTGTTACCGTTGTAGTTATTACCGCGGTGCCTTTTGTATGGATTGCCGCATGAAATGTTATTACTGTTGTAACTATTGTTTGTATTGGAATACGCGTGTTGATTTTGATTTCCGTACTGAGACGGCATGTGAGTTTGCTGTTTTTGTTGTACCGCGTATCCAACTGTGGGCGCGCCAGAATTGTGTTGGCAAGCCTGCATGTTTTGCATACCACTAGTGTAAACATTGTGGCTGCTGTTTTGCCGCGCGAAGCGCTGATCTTCAAGTAACATGTCAACCGAATCTAAAGCTGTTAAAAAATAATCTGAATCGTCATCCGGGATATGTAGAAGTTTTTCCTTAATGTTGAAAGGCAATTTGGCCTTCAACGCTCGGAGTATATCACGCGTTGCGACTGGTTCGCCTAAAAAATGTCCCATGTTCAAGTATTTTTCAAAATATCTGCGTAAGTTACCATTTTTACTGTTAAAAGTTTCAGGTTCTAAAATTTGTCTTCTGAGTCGCTCCTGGACGGATTGCGACCAGAATTTGTTCAGAAAAGCACGCTCAAACTCACTGTACGTGGTACATACGTCAGCTTGACTGTATGCCCAGACAGCTGCATCGCCTTGGATGTATCCGACAATATATGAAATCTTTTTCCGGTCACTCCAAGTGCGTGGAAATGCGTTACTAAAAGATTTAAGAAAAATCACCGGATGAATGGTTCGTTTTTCTGGGATAAAAATCTGAAATTGCCTGTGTTTCATTAAGCTTTCATCTTCCTTCGCATTGTGATATGGATTTATTCCACTGTAATTACTGGTATGTTCAGCTGGCGAGTAATTACGATAATGTTGCTGTGGTTTACCATGATAATAGCTTGTGTTTGTGTTTCCACATCGTGGTATGTGTTGTAGTCGTGGTGTGTTTTGTTCTTGTGTATTTGTCGTGTGCGGAATGTGTGTATCATACTCGAATGTATATTGGTTTCTGAACTGTACATTTTGACTGATATTTTCGTTACATTCAGACTGTAGTTGATCGGTGAATTGTCTCATGGGTGCAGTGACGGATTGTACTGCGTCACTGATCAGGTGTTTGTTATTAGTAATGTATTGCGCTACGGAGTCGTGCACAATTGTTGGTAAATTTTCACGTAAGCATCTATCAAAATGTTTGTCCTTGTTCTCAACCCAATCATGAAATTCTTTATTAATATTTTGAAAATGAGCTGTGGCATCTGATTGTAAGATGTCAGTCAGGTGTTGTTCAACATTGTCAAATTTATTCTGTACGTCAGTAATTCGTTTTTCAAGATTGTCATGTACTGAAGGATATGTTTGAATTTGTTCAGTAAGAACTTCACACGTGGCATTAAGGTTTTTTACTTGTGTCTGTAAAAGTGCTACGTCAGTTGTAGTCTTTTCTTGTCTCGTATTGAGCTGGGAAAATTTAGTACTGAGTTCGGTCATCTGTTTGGTCAGTGTGGCGTCTATAAGTTCCACACGCTTACATAAAGTGTCATTACCTATCTTGATTGCTATGAGATCAGATTTGATTTCGTCATTTTGTGTTTTTAACTGTTCATTTTGTGTCTCTAATTGTGCCTTTAAGGTTGCCATGTTTTCGGCGTTTTGTTTCATTAGCATTTGTAACATGTCGGCAATGTTTACCGTTTGCAAGGTCTCTGCCCCCGCCGCGTCATTAGACGTGACGTCATGCATTAACATGGGCTCTGATTGAGATTTTGAAATTTTTGTAGTGGACGGCCTATCGTCAAAATTTTCGTCAACACTTGCGTCAATGTTTGATGAATCGTCACTACCGGTTGCTGTCGTAAAGTCATTTTCTAACACTTGTCTCACGTCCGAGTCGGATTGCGTCTGAATAGTACGTCCTTGCTGTTCCATTTTTGCGTATTGTTTTCTAGTTATTACCATGCCACACGTGATATATGTTTCAAGAAAATTTTTGACACTGATTTTAAAATAAAATGTAGTTGAGCATGAATCGCTCGTAGCAACAATGGCTGTCTGTTAATTTAAAAATATAAACTGAATTTGAGATTATTGGTAATGGCTGCTGGCCATGTTACATGATATCGTACAGAAGTCGGCCATATTGTACACTCGTGTATTGGTATTGTTGCATACGTTATTGTTTAGGGAAAAGTACTGAGAATGAAATTTATCACTGAAACTGTTATGCAGAAAAGAAACACTACAGAATTTACTGAAAAGCTAATACACTGAATTATACGTCTGGTCAAGCCTACCAATGCAAAGATGCTGCGTCTTACCTTATTTTGCTGGAAGTTTCATTGCGTCTTCCCGCAAAATTTCAGAATTGGAAAATATCTTCAGATTTTGTTATCTCTCATACATTGACGTCCAGGTCCAGAAAGTTGATTTTTTACATGAAACAAAGAGAACAATGTAACAAATGACAAAATAACAAGTCCGACACGCAGTCGCCAATATAAAACAAAAAAATTAAAAAATAAAAATATATTGTTATTTAGATATTAATTATTCTATCTGTATGATGGTGATTGTGATTGCAATTGTAATTAATATTTTGCTTATCTGGAACGTGGACGATTAATTACTCGGTATCAGACGCTTGACAATGGCTTTTTCGTAAAGGCAATGTTACTCGTAGTTGACCGTGAAATAAAACTGAATAATCGGACTTCGTAATTAAATCGTTTCCAAAGACTGCTGCGGTAGGTGCGGACTCATAATCTAAATCTCAATATTACATTAATTTGCCAGCCATGCCAATACGTCGTACAGAGGTGATTGTCTACTAAACATAAAAAGGTTACACAGTTAGTTAAATCAGATATATTCAATGAATAAGCCTACAGTTCATAATCCTACTTACTTTTATAAATATAAATTCTTTACAGAATCGAGTGCCTAGTGTGGTTGCAACTCGCAGTATTCTTCTATAACATGAAATATGGCGGTGTGCCAGACAATAAAATAAAAAACGTGCTTCTCGCACCACTTCAACCAGAGCTCTCTCTTTCTTAATCAAACATAAGAGTAACGTAATTGTGCTTTTGTTTTATCAGCGACACAACGCTGCAGTTGTGTGCCATAGGCTTTATTTATTTGTCACTGATTATTTATTTAATTAGTATTTCGCGTTTCCGCGGAAACTCACGCTCGGCATGCAAATGTGCCTTTATAGGAGCGATCTCCTACACTGGCCGTACACCACTGGTGATCGTCGAGGGGACACTGAATAGTGCACGGTACATCCAACCCGTCATCGAACCCATCGTTCTACCATTCCTAGACCGGCAAGGGAACTTGCTGTTCCAACAGGACAATGCACGTCCGCATGTATCCCGTGCCACCCAACGTGCTCTAGAAGGTGTAAGTCAACTACCCTGGCCAGCAAGATCTCCGGATCTGTCCCCCATTGAGCATGTTTGGGACTGGATGAAGCGTCGTCTCACGCGGTCTGCACGTCCAGCACTGGTCCAACTGAGGCGCCAGGTGGAAATGGCATGGCAAGCCGTTCCACAGGACTACATCCAGCATCTCTACGATCGTCTCCATGGGAGAATAGCAGCCTGCATTGCTGCGAAAGGTGGATATACACTGTACTAGTGCCGACATTGTGCATGCTCTGTTGCCTGTGTCTATGTGCCTGTGGTTCTGTCAGTGTGATCATGTGATGTATCTGACCCCAGGAATGTGTCAATAAAGTTTCCCCTTCCTGGGACAATGAATTCACGGTGTTCTTATTTCAATTTCCAGGAGTGTAGATTAATCGCCAGTGGTATGACTTTCGATTTGTGTAGTAGCACTTGAAATTCTTGACAAATAAATAAAAAAAGACACTTTTTGACTGACCCTGATACAACTGTGACTCTACATCTACGCTGTCTAAAGTAAGATCAAAATGACAAAAGTTTTGTCTCTGTTGCGTAGATCGGCCGCGCGTTTTAGCCGCGCGGTCTTACGCGCCTTGCCACGGTTCGCGCGGCCCCCTCGTCGGAGGTTCGAGTCCTCCCTCGGGCATGGGTGTGTATTGTCTTTAGCGTAAGTTTGTTGAAGTTAGATTAAGTAGTGTGTAAGCCTAGGGATCGGTGACTTCAGCAGTTTGCCCCTATAGGACCCTACCACAAATTTCGAGTTGCGTATGTCTGTCTTTCTGCTGCACGTAACGACGGAGCCGAGCGTGGCGGACCTACTTGGCGATGTTTACACTACAATAGCACGTTTATCGGATACATTTACAAGAAGTTTCAACGTCTGCATCAACAAGCGTTATATCACTGCACTCGTCTTGTCAAGAGCTCCCTAATACTGTTAAAAAAAGTTTAATATTCCGATAAAAAAATGGTTCAAATGGTTCACATGGCTCTGAGCGCTATGGGACTTAATTACTAAGGTCATCAGTCGCCTAGAACTTAGAACTACTTAAACCGATCTAACCTAAGGACATCACACACATCCATGCCCGAGGCAGGATTCGAACCTGCGACCGTAGCGGTCGCGCGTTCCAGACTGTAGCGCCTAGAACCGCTCGGCCACCCAGGGCCGGCGATAAAAAAGATGCTTCAGCATTTGTTTTTACATCAGTAAGAGTGATAATTAACCTTATACTAGAATTGAAACACCTTCTGCGTACTATCATTTGCTGAATATCTCCTTTCGATATCTTGCGCGCTCACGAAATGAAAGTCACGTTACGTACGAGGGTAGCCCAGAAAGTAATGCATCGCATTTTTTTTTCTCTGCCGAAAAAAATGCTACGAATACGAAACGTTGCCTATGTACAATTTGAAGTCTTCTGAGTGAGCGCGCCAAGTTTCCGTCGCTTCTGACAGATAGCGTAGCTGCAGGACGGTTTCAAAATGGCGTTTACAGGTGATGTACGTTACAAGCAACGTGCCGTCATTGAATTTCTCAGTGCAGAGAAAGAAACTGAGGAATATTTAGGAACGCTTGTGCAAAGTCTGTGGAACATCTGCTGTCGACAGAAGTACGGTTAGTCGCTGGGCACGGAGGGTGAGGTCATCAGAAGGCGGTTCGGCGGAGCTATACGATTTGCAGCGGTTAGGGAGACTATCCACTGGTGTCACATCTGACAGCCCTGACCTAGCCCCTGGGACTTCCACTTGTTTGGGCCATTAAAGGATGCTACCGTGGAAGACATTTTGAGGACGATGAGTAGGTGATTCACACAGTGAAACACTGGTTCCGCCACTAGGACAAGTATTGGTACTTTTTTCGTGCTGGAGGAAGGCCATAAAACGTGATGGAGATTACGTGGAAAAATAGGGTGTGTAGATAAAACACAATTCTTTCGTGTGTGTAAATCTCATTATGTTCAACAGAGATCTCCTGAACAAAAAAAAAAAAAAAAAAAAAAAAAAAAAAATGCGGTGCATTACTTTCTGGACAACCCTCGTCTTATACAACTAGCCAGGTATATCTTAGAGTCGATCACAGGGAGAGTAGGATGCCCGTGCATAATGGGCGATAGTTTGCAACTAATCACTAAAATGGCTTACATACTTCTTGTAGATTTAGCTGTTTTACAAATTTCCCCATTTATTTTAGTTTATTGGTACATCAGTTACGTTTGTATTGTACTATCCTGGCTTTCGTTGATCACATCAGTGTCTGGCATGCTTCAGTTATTCGTTGTTGGAATTTTTGACTGTGAGAATGAAATACGAAACTCCAGAGCGATCAGCTTCGTTCCGCCCTATTTACTGTGCCAAGTACGAATTTACCTCCTCCCGCCTCGAACACTTCCCACACTTCACCAGCCGCTTTGTCTGTTCGTTTGTTTGCCCGTATGTAAGTCCGAATGAGTTTTGAAGAGAGCGTAACAGCTCCACTGTTGACGCCCGTGATTAGTCTAAGAACGATGTGGTTAGTAAAGAGTGTCCATAATTAAAGTTCCAGTTTCAGAACGCTGTAGAAAGAGAACCACTGAACAGAACGACGTCCAATTATTGACGCAGGTGGAAACGCCATTGAGCACAAAATAACTAACGTAAATTTGATCAATAGATGGCCGTTAAGCGTCAGGATATGCATGTTCAGGAGTCGCTTCCTGCGGATCTGCCAGCAAGACAAACGTTCGTTCTGGAATTTCTTGTCGGCCGGAGTGGCCGAGCGGTTCTAGGAGCTTCAGTCTGGAACCGCGCGACCGCTACGGTTGCAGGTTCGAATCCTGCCTTGGGCATGGATGTGTGTGATGTCCATAGGCTGGTTAGGTTTAATTAGTTCTAAGCTCTAGGGGACTGATGACCTCAGCTGTTAAGTCCCATAGTGCTCAGAGCCATTTGAGCCATTTTTGGAATTTCTTGCGCGCATGGAAGTGGACGATGAATGGCCATAAAACATTTTATGGACAGACGTTACCCATTTCCAAGGAGATGTCAATACGCAAAATTGTAAAATATGGGCACTTCAAGTGCTACCACTTCATTCTGCAAAGGTGACTGTGGTGCGGTTGGCGGCACCGTTTATCATAGGACCGTAGTTTTCGAGGAGAGTCCTGCAGGTCCTGTTACCTGCAGAGTCACTGGTAAACGCTGTGAGAGTCTTTCACGCAGCAATACATTGAAACCCTTCAAAAGGGTGGATGTGTGGGAAGCGTCATTTTTATGCCAGATGGCGCTCCTCCGCACATTTAACAGCCAGTGAAGTGGCTGCTGCAGAGGCATTTCGGAAATACTAAAATTAGCAGCCGTCGATTCCCTACAGCCTTGCCATCCATATCGCCTGATCTTAGTCCGTATGACTTACGGCTGTGGTGTATGGGTGAAAGATGTTGTGTGCAGTACTCCAGTTACGAACATAGCTGAACTGAGGGCACGGACTGCGTGACGCATTCTGAGCGTGACCTGCGAGACACGCCTTTCTGTTGTGGAATATGCTGTTTCTAGATTTCGTCTTGTGTCAGAAAACGATGGACTGCATACTGAACATGTTTTGTGCCATTCTTACGGCAGATAGAAACCGATGTCATTTAGTTTTTTCTGTAGTTTTTGGCCCTGGGACAATTACAAACCTTTTTTTCGCTTTGATTGTGGTACGACCTTGCCGTGGCTTACCTAGCTAACAGTGCCACAACCGCTGACTGTCGATTTTCTGCAGTCATGCTCATTGAACAGTACGGATGTGCAACTCAAACAATAGCTGTCGTTTTGTGTCTGTCATTTGCAGCTGACCATTTATGTTACGAAACTTACAGCGCCATCTATGGTAAAATTTTCGTTAGCACTTTTTGTTCTACGACGCTCCCCTGCGTCTGTAATATACTGTTCAAATTTGATTTCATTCTGAGCAGTGATTCTTTTTCTACAGCGTTATGATACTGGAACTTTAATTATGGACACCGTGTATTTCTGAACTAAACACTGTATACAACACAGTTAGGACCTCGTTAGCTTTCTCCCAGTCTCATTCATGATCACTCGTATTAATTCATACTTAAACACACAAAATGTAAAATCCTTAATACAATTTTTTTGATATTAAGGACAATATATTTAGCCACTACGAAAGGAAGGTTACATTACATGTCTTCTGGCATGCTTTTTTGACCTCGTCTTTTATTGTATTACCTCTTTGTAGAGGTACTTGAGGCAGGAGTCCTCCGGGAGTATTACATTTTTCATAATGGTCTATGGTCATATATACATGGTGGTAATAGTAGTAATAGTACAGTTTAAGAACAAGCCAATAAAAGCATATAAGGATTTGTGTACTTAAAGGTTTTGTTTGACAGGGGCAGAACAAGTAGTCGGCCGTAGCCTCATAGGAGGAACCATCAGACAAACAAAAATTACGCGAAGCGAAATGTAGTGGGAGGAAGGCTATGCGAGAGGCGTTCAATGAATTCGAAAGTAAAGTTCTATGTACTGACTTGTCAGAAACTCCTAAGAAATTTTGGTCTTATGTCAAAGCGGTAGGTGGATCAAAACAAAATGCCCAGACACTCTGTGACCAAAATGGTACTGAAACAGAGGATGACAGACTAAAGGCCGAAATACTAAATGTATTTTTCCAAAGTTGTTTCACAGAGGAAGACTGCACTGTAGTTCCTTCTCTAGATTGTCGCACAGATGACAAAATCGTAGATATCGAAATAGACGACAGAGGGATAGAGAAACAATTAAAATCGCTCAAAAGAGGAAAGGCCGCTGGACCTGATGGGATACCAGTTCGATTTTACACAGAGTACGCGAAGGAACTTGCCCCCCCTTCTTGCAGCGGTGTACCGTACGTCTCTAGAAGAGCGTAGCGTTCCAAAGGATTCGAAAAGGGTACAGGTCATCCCCGTTTTCAAGAAGGGACGTCGAACAGATGTGCAGAACTATAGACCTATAACTCTAACGTCGATCAGTTGTAGAATTTTGGAACACGTATTATTTTCGAGTATAATGACTTTTCTGGAGACTAGAAATCTACTCTGTAGGAATCAGCATGGGTTTCGAAAAAGCCGGTCATGTGAAACCCAGCTCGCGCTATTCGTCCACGAGACTCAGAGGGCCATAGACACGGGTTCACAGGTTGATGGCGTGTTTCTTGACTTCCGCAAGGCGTTCGATACAGTTCCCCACAGTTGTTTAATGAACAAAGTAAGAGTATATGGACTATCAGACCAATTGTGTGATTGGATTGAGGAGTTCCTAGATAACAGAACGCAGCATGTCATTCTCAATGGAGAGAAGTCTTCCGAAGTAAGAGTGATTTCAGGTGTGCCGCAGGGGAGTGTCATAGGACCGTTGCTATTCACAATATACATAAATGACCTGGTGGATGACATCGGAAGTTCACTGAAGCTTTTTGCAGATGATGCTGTGGTGTATCGAGAGGTTGTAACAACGGAAAATTGTACTGAAATGCAGGAGGATCTGCAGCGAATTGACGAATGGTGCAGGGAATGGCAATTGAATCTCAATGTAGACAAGTGTAATGTGCTGCGAATACATAGAAAGATAGATCCCTTATCATTTAGCTACAAAATAGCAGGTCAGCAACTGTAAGTAGTTAATTCCATAAATTATCTGGGAGTACGCATTAGGAGTGATTTAAAATGGAATGATCATATAAAGTTGATCGTCGGTAAAGCAGATGCCAGACTGAGATTCATTGGAAGAATCCTAAGGAAATGCAATCCGAAAACAAAGGAAGTAGGTTACAGTACGCTTGTTCGCCCACTGCTTGAATACTGCTCAGCAGTGTGGGATCCGTACCAGATAGGGTTGATAGAAGATATAGAGAAGATCCAACGGAGAGCAGCGCGCTTCGTTACAGGATCATTTAGTAATCGCGAAAGCGTTACGGAGATGATAGATAAACTCCAGTGGAAGACTCTGCAGGAGAGACGCTCAGTAGCTCGGTACGGGCTTTTGTTAAAGTTTCGAGAACATACCTTCACCGAAGAGGAGGAGGAGATCAGTGTTTAACGTCCCGTCGACAACGAGGTCATTAGAGACGGAGCGCAAGCTCGGGTGAGGGAAGGATGGGGAAGGAAATCGGCCGTGCCCTTTCAAAGGAACCATCCCGGCATTTGCCTGAAGCGATTTAGGGAAATGACGGAAAACCTAAATCAGGATGGCCGGAGACGGAATTGAACCGTCGTCTTCCCGAATGCGAGTCCAGTGTGCTAACCACTGCGCCACCTCGCTCGGTACACCGAAGAGTCAAGCAGTATATTGCTCCCTCCTACGTATATCTCGCGAAGAGACCACGAGGATAAAATCAGAGAGATTAGAGCCCACACAGAGGCATACCGACAATCCTTCTTTCCACGAACAATACGAGACTGGAATAGAAGGGAGAACCGATTGAGGTACTCAAGGTACCCTCCGCCACACACCGTCAGGTGGCTTGCGGAGTATGGTTGTAGATGTAGATGTAGATGTAGATCTAGGCATTTGCTTGAGGTAATTTGGGGAAACCATGTAAAACGTTAATCAGGATGGACAACTGCGTATAATGTGTACGTTTCCGATACGGGAATAAATAAATAAGTCTATAAGATGTTCTGAACTCTACGTTGTCGACATGGACAGTGTGAACTATTTATAAGTGATTGAAACTTCCTCTGGATGTAATGGCAATCCATCACATCTACATCTACATCTTCATTTATACTCCGCAAGCCACCCAACGGTGTGTGGGGGAGGACACTTTACGTGCCACTGTCATTACCTCCCTTTCCTGTTCCACTCGCGTATGGTTCGCGGGAAGAACGACTGCCGGAAAGCCTCCGTGCGCGCTCGAATCTCTCTAATTTTACATTCGTGATCTCTTCGAGAGGTATAAGTAGGGGGAAGCAATATATTCGATACCTCATCCAGAAAAGTACCCTCTCGAAACCTGGACAGCGAGCTACACGGCGATGCAGAGCGCGTCTCTTGCAGAGACTGCCACTTGAGTTTGCTAAACATCTCCGTAACGCTATCACGCTTACCAAATAACTCTGTGACGAAACGCGCTGCTCTTTTTTGGATCTTCTCTATATCCTCTGTCGACCCGACCTGGCACGGATCCCACACTGATGAGCAATACTCAAGTATAGGTCGAACGAGTGTTTTGTAAGCCACCTCCTTTGTTGATGGACTACATTTTCTAAGGACTCTCCGAATGAATCTCAACCTGGCACCCGCCTTACCAACAATTAGTTTCATATGATCATTCCACTTCATATCGTTCCGTAAGCATACTCCCAGATATTTTACAGAAGTAACTGTTACCAGTGTTTGTTCCGCTATCATATAATCATACAATAAAGGATCCTTCTTTCTATGTATTCGCAATACATTACATTTGTTTATGTTAAGGGTCAGTTGCCACTCCTTGTTAGCCGAGCGGTATAAGGCGCTGCAGTCATGGACTGTGCGGCTGGTCCCGGCCTGAGGTTCGAGTCCTCCCTCGGGCATGGGTGTGTGTGTTTGTCCCTACGATAATTTAGGTTAAGTGGTGTGTAAGCTTAGGGACTGATGACCTTAGCAGTTAAGTCCCATAAGATTTGACACACGTTTTTGAGCCACTCCCTGCACCAAGTGCCTATCCGCTGCAGATCTTCCTGCATTTCGCTGCAATTTTCGAATGCTGCAACTTCTCTGAATACTACAGCATCATCCGCGAAAAGCCGCATGGAACTTCCGACACTATCTACTAGGTCATTTATATATATTGTGAAAAGCAATGATCCTATAACACTTCCCTGTGGCACGCCAGAGGTTACTGTAACCTCTGTAGACGTCTCTCCATTGATAACAACATGCTGTGTTCTGTTTGCTAAAAGCTCTTCAATCCAGCCACACAGCTGGTCTGATATTCCGTAGGCTCTTACTTTGTTTATCAGGCGACAGTGCGGGACTGTATCGAACGCCTTCCGGAAGTCAAGGAAAATGACATCTACCTGGGAGCCTGTATCTAATATTTTCTGGGTATTATGAACAAATAAAGCGAGTTGGGTCTCACACGATCGCTGTTTCCGGAATCCATGTTGATTCCTACAGAGTAGATTCTGTGTTTCCAGAAATGACATGATAGGCGAGCAAAAAACATGTTCTAAAATTCTGCAGCAGATCCATGTCAGAGATATAGGCCTACAGTTTTGCACATCTGCTCGGCGACCCTTCTTGAAAACTGGAACTACCTGTGCTCTTTTCCAATCATTTGGAACCTTCCGTTCCTCTAGAGACTTGCGGTACACGGCTGTTAGAAGGTAAATCTGATAGTGGGAATACAAATTGAGCCCCCATGACTTCAGGGTATTTGTGCAGGGCTTACTGTATTTCACTGGATCATTGCTTCCTCCGCAGCTATCGAGTCGCATCGACTCATCGGCGATACGTCTGAGCTTCCTCTGACATAAGGAAGCTGGGAGACCTAGTCTACTCTGGATTGGGCTTCTGGATCAATGGGTGTTGAGCTCCGCTACCAAGTCAAGGTGAAAACCACAGAAGGGCCACCAACTTCGGAGATACTATAAGCTGAGTCCATAGCATGTGTTCCTATATTTTAGATGTCACTTTCTAGAAACGTTTTGCTCGAACTTTAAGAAGTAATTTTTACTATTGTCCATCCCACGAGTAAATGTTGCGCCACCACTCCTTGGTGCGCCGGAATTCTTTGTGATTGTATATTTCTCTAAAATAAGTTCTCAGTTAAATTGTAAATTTATTTTTACAACTGGTTTCGATTCAGTTATGGACAATTCGTAAGCACATGAAGTGATTGTGCCGACGACACGCGAAGTTGGAGCTGTGAACCGAAAGAGAGGCAAAATAAGAATACTGTTGAAAACGAGGGCAAGTTTTGCAGTATTGCCACACTTTCCCCCTGGTTTACTCAGGCATATTAAAATGGGCCTTCACACGTCCCTATTTCATGAAGTTCAGCTGCTTTGACATTTTAATAGTAGTGCTACGATTGATCGATCTGTATGCTACTCATCGACGTCACCTACGCAGTTTGCTATTTGCAAACTGCGAGTGATGTAGTCGTTAATTTTGAAGTTCTCTTTTTTCTGATGAAGTGTGGCTGCATTTATTGAGGTACCTGAACATGCAGAACAGTCGGTGGAATTCTGAAAATCCTCACCCGTTACATCTAGAGCTTCTGCTCGTTGTGAAAACAGGACTGTTGTGTGCGATTAGGGCAACAAGAATTATTGGACTTGTCTTTTATCAGCTCGCCGGAAACACTGTAGAGCTATGAGGAATGGCTCGTGGTTTACCTTCAATGAAAGGAAAACCCTGGATGTCTAGGGCAGTTTATTCACCTGTAGGTGCACACAACGTTAGCTAACGTATTTTGGCTGTTCTGCAATATTTCTCACGCGGTTTAAAGAAACGATTCAGTGCAAAAATTTTATTTAATTATTTATAGCGCAATATCAGCTTCATGGCGAATTGCCTGTATTTTAGTTGTGGTTATAGCTACAGTAATATTTTGAATTAAATAATCCACTGCACGAAATTCGAATAGACTGCAATTAACTGTATGTAAGTATAACTGAGTGTAAGTATAACTATACTGGAAAGTACTCTTCTCTTTGCATGCTATTATTTGCCAAAAAATCGTTTTGATTTATTGAATAATTTATTAAATACGATGGCTGTTATGAATAATTCACTATTGTACACGTGTGAGCGGAAGGGCGTACGGTGAATAAATACTGTTTTCTCAGATCAGAGTCAGAAATAGTCCTTCCACCAAATTAGCTACATTTCATAAGCAGCAATGTATGACCTAACACACGTTAAATGTAAACTCGTTGTGATCGCTATTTTTCAGTGCATTCTATTCAAATTTCATGCAGCAGGTTATTTAATTAGAAATATCGCAGTAACTATGACCATTAGCAGAATGACAGGCAGTTCATGATGAAGCTGATATAGGATACTTTAAGTAACAGAAGAATCAAATATTTTCACCGAATAACTTATTTAGAATCGTGTCAGCAAGCCAGGAAGCACAAGCTGCCTGCAGTGTACCCCATCGTCCACCTGCCACACCAGACTGGGAAAATAATGTTTTTTACATCCTGGCTAGGCAGGGTCGACATGGCTGTGCTCAACGTTGCCACTTGGCTGCCACTCTGCGCTGCCCCGTTCCGCGTTACATAACACAGGGATATTTTTTGTGCTGTTTCCAGCTGCCTCACGTTCTGCTATGAGGGTTAACCTGCGCTCTTTGTATGTGCACCTTAATATAGGTTGCGACAGAAAGCCTCCAGGAATACTCCTTGGGGCAGGAAACTATCCCAAATGGTAGTTGCCAGCAACAGCAAAACGGTGTCGAAAACAATGGAAACTTACAAAAAGAAAGATGCATTTTGATATCTCATGTGTATCAATCATGAGAGAAACTAATAATTTATGTATCCTTATTGATCATGGGTTTCAGATACCCAGGTTCATTTTTGGAACACAACCTACTACCAGCTTAGAGACAGAAGTGATGACACTTTCTGCAGGACCTGACTATCATTTTGCAGGACAATGCTCAGGCACGTACAGTGCAAGCTGTTGCTTATATGTTTGACCGATGGGGCAGCTAAGTGCCATACCACCTACTGCACTCCCCTGACTTAAGCCCTCGTGAGTTCACCTCGATTTATAAACTGAAGGAAACACTTCACGGCATTCGCTTCAGAAGAACTGCTACAAATTCGTCAGGCAATAGACCGCGCCACTCGAACTGTCAACACAACTGGCACTACTAAGAGTATCCTACGACTTTCACATTGCTGTCAGCGGGTTATACACAAAGCTGGTGACTACTCTGAAGGTCAGTAAAACTTTGAAACACGTGTCTATTTTGTACGAGCTGTACATAAATAGTTGCCACTATTAAAGTTCCAACCCTCGTAGTTTAAAATACCATAAAGCGATGGGTTTAAATGATACCTCTGCAGAGCTCCTATGAAACGGTAATGTCTACATCAAAAGAAATCTGATTAGGAATATATAAAGGTTTTGGAGAGCCTATCGTATCAACTGACTTTACAAATAATAGAACTGTAGCATTACACAAGAGGACAAATGCAGAGGACTGTACGAATGATAGAGCACTAACCGTCTTGTCACATGCATCGAGCAATTCCTGTCAATAATTAAAGAGGGGCTCAAAAAGAAAATAGAATGGAATTTAGCCAATGATTAACTCAGCTTCAAACCAAGAAAAGAAATGAGGGTAACAATATTGGCACTACCACAAATTTTGAAAAGAAGATTAGAAGTTAACAAGAAAACATAAACAGCATCATAGACGTAGAAGAGGCCTTTCATATCGTTGACTGGAAATTATTGTTTAAAGCAGTGCGCAAAATAGGATTTGACTGGAAGGACAGGCCAATATTTTTCAGTATAAATAAAAATTAAAGTACTGAACTGAATGTTAATGGCAGGAAGAAAGTAGTAAAAACCAGAAGTGGAGTGAGATAGGGGTGCCCTCTATCACGTATTTATGTAATATATTCATCAAGGAGGCAATAACAACAACGAAAGGAAAAATTAATGGTACGCATATTCACAGTAGCAGATTTGCCGATGGCATTGCAATAATGGCAGATTCAAAGAAGGAGGTAAATAAAATGCTTGGGGTCTTACAGCAAAAGATACCAAAAATAAAGCTAAAAATAAATACCATACGGTAAGTTTGTGTACAACCACTTCATGGAAAGTTTGTTGCTGTCACCATACATCATGGCTATCGGATATGTCACTTGGTATGCACAACACCTGTGCTTGTCTGTACTTAACGATTTACTCATGTTACATATATGAATTAATATCTTATATCTTCTCTTTCTCTCTCTCTCTCTTTCTTCTTTTTTATATAAAAGGTATCTGTCTGTTACGTTTGGAATCATGGATGAAAATATTTATAAGTCATGACATCGCGTAGGTTTTGCACATTTGTAGTAGCGGCTAGAATATACGCTAACAACCATTAACGTTGCTACGTAGGCAAACAATTCTGACTAAAGATACTAGGCTGGGTTGTAACAATTTGCTTATGTACTCAACACACGTAGCTACCTCAAAAATAAACGTGGTTTGTTTAAAACTGTAATAATTAATGCCAGATAAATAAATATTGTTGCACAGAGAGACACTATAAACTCACATACGTAGCTGCACTATTGTTCTCAATTACGTTAATTCTTTATTAAACACTGACCTTTTGTACTGTTAATTATTATTTAAATATTATTTATGGCAGTTAAAACAAGATTTTTACCAGTCCGCCATTTACTAATAAGCAAGCCTGTGCTTCGTATTTTTTTATTACCTTTGTGTTCATAGTGTATTTTTAATGAAAACTTTTCTCAAAAAAAATTTCTTTTCCTAATACCAAAAATATTTAAATTATTTTTTCCTATTATCTTGTCGATGAAGTCCGTAAATCATGTTTTTAATTATATTTCACATAATGTCTGCCACAGCGCCATACGATAAAAGAATGGCAGGTGCCAATGATAAAACTTGAATTCTAGAGATAATTAATTATTTCCACTTAATTATATATTCCGAAAAAACTAATGCACATTTAACAAAATCTTGCGTTCTGAAGCAATCTCATACAAAAGCGTCTAGTAAGTTCGAGAGCTGATACCAGAGTGATCATTTTATTCATCCAAGTCCTTATCGCACAGTTGTAAAGAAATTCCTTAACGTGGTATACTCATAGTCTTTGTTATTCTTAGTATTTGTTACACAGAAATATGTGGTATCGATAGCTACGATGCCACAATGTAGGTGCGCTCTGCTAGGTTGGCACTAAGACACCGACACCAGCGACAGCGCCCTCTAGCCGGTGCTGTGCAGCTCTACGAGCGCCGCTCCAGATTCTCCCCATTCGATGCCGAGGAGACGACCAAGCAACTTAGCTTCTACTTCATAGGGGGCTTGCCATTACAGACTTTGTTACTTCAATGATAGTTTGTCCTATTACTAGTGGCTATTAGGGTTGATGCCTATCCAGATTCGCACCTCCGTGCTCTTCAGTGCAAAGTTACGTATGTGATTGACTACTATTCTCTGTTAAATGTACTCTAAAGTTACCCACGAGCCGCCTCCCAGGCGGTATACTAGAAGTGTCGACGCGAATGGGTTAAATTTTTTTTTCTCTCCTATCATTTCCTTTTTTGCTCGGTACTGCTTTCTTTTCGTGCTAGCCAGTGTGAGTGCTCCCACCTTTGTCTATAAGACTTTCATTTGTGTAAACCATGGCTTCGCCACAGGAACGGGCTTCACTGTCCGATTTGTACGTTTTCAGGCTCAACAAATGACTCAACAGCTTGCTGCCATAAATGGACTGGTCACACTACAAACTGCAGCTACTTCGGCGCCTACGACGCCACCACCTGTACCGACGCCGTCACCGACGGCGCCGCCATTTCGTGCGTTCAATCCTGACGTTGAACGCTGGCCAGAATACATCGCTCAGCTCGAGGCACACTTCGCAGCATAGAACATACCAAGTACACAGCGGCTTGCTATTTTCATTGCCAACGCGGGTGCTGTGTTATACCGTGTGCTCGTAAAATTGTTTCCCACCATCTGCTCAGAAACTAAAACTTACGACGAAGCGATTGATGCTTTGAACTCCCACTTCCGTGACAGTGTAAATGTGGTAACTGCACGCTACAAATTCTTGAGCGCCCGGCGTGGCCCTACTCAGTCCAATAAATCTTGGTTAGCAGACCTTCAGGGACTCACTTCTGATTGTGACTTTAATTGCTCGTGTGGACGCTTATATGCGGATATAATGATTAGAGACGCTATTGCGCAGAATGTGGCGGATCACCGCATCTGCGAGTAAATCCTCAAATTTGAAAACCCGTCTTTGCAGGAAGTAGTGGATTTGCTAGACAGACAAGATACTTTAGACATGGCTACTTCCGCGTTCGACGCGGCCTCGGGTGTGTGTACTGTTATCGCGGCACGTGTGCCGTCCTCGCCCGGCCCCAGCTCGGCACACCACGCCGCGCCGCTCGCGCGCTCGTAAACAAGTTTCACGCCTGGCACCTACTCAGAAACTGAAACCATGTCAGAACTGCTTTCGTGCCCACCCACGGGACAGTTGCCCATACCGTCAATCACATTGGTATTTTTGTAATAAGCAAGGTCACCGTCCACCGTCCACCGTTGGTTGGGGAAGCAGACCAGACAGCGTGGTCATCGGTCTCATCGGATTAGGGAAGGATGGGAAAGGAAGTCGGCCGTGCCCTTTCAGAGGAACCATCCCGGCATTGGCCTGGAGTGATTTACGGAAATCACGGAAAACCTAAATCAGGATGGCCGGACGCGGGATTGAACCGTCGTCCTCCCGAATGCGAGTCCAGTGTCTAACCACTGCGCCACCTCGCTCGGTAAGCAAGGTCATGTACAAGCTGTGTGTATTAAGAGAAACTCTAATTCACACCATGTCTCCCGTTCGCTTGACTCGCGTGGGCGTCACCGCAACGGATACCGCCGTAATCATAATTCACATCAGCCTGTGGAAGTTAATGCCATTTATTCAAAGCCCTCTGCTTCACGTGCGTCTACAGCTCGTCGTGTGAATCAAGTTTTGCCAGACACTTCCTCTAACATTCAGCGCGATGCGAGAAAACTTTTTGTGACTTTGAACATTTGTGGACGTTCTGTTCGCATGCAGCTAGACACTGGTGCGTCAGTTTCTTTACTGAACAGATCGACGTATGACTTGCTTCGTTCGCGCCCGTTTCGTCGTTCACATTCCACACGGACTACATTTACTGGACAGGAAATCTGTGCTCGGCGTGTGTAGTTTACAAGCCACGTATGGTGCAATGACACGTACAGTGTCTTTGCATGTGCTCCGCTCTAGGGATGCTACAAACAGTTTTGGCATGGACGCATTTGATCTTTTTGGCCTCGCAATTCAGGACTATGTACTTTGCATCAACGCTAGTGACCTTGCAGACAGTGTTGCCGCACTATGTGATGATTTTGCTGAACTCTTGTCTGAGGGCCTTGGTTGCGCCGCAGACTATGCAGCGCATGTTGTAGTTAAAGACAATGCCATGCCTGTTTTCCAGCGCCCACGCCCGGTACCGCACGCACTGCTCGACGCCTAAGCCGCTGAACTTATGCATTTGCAAGACAGTGGTGTCATTGAACCTGTTTCTGCTTCGCCATGGGCTTCGCCTATAGTGTGTGTGAAGAAACCAAACGGTCGTCTCTGTACTTGTGCTGACTTTAAGTCTACAGTAAATCCCCAGGCAGTGATAGCTACGTTTCCCTTGACGAGCCCTGAAGACATTTTTCATAAGCTTGGTGCGGGAAAATTCCTTCCCACGATTGACTTGCGGGACACATACTTTCAAATTCTGCTCGACAAACAGTCGCAGCGCTATTTTGTGATCAACACCGCCATTGGACTGTTCACGTTTCGCGGTCTTCCGTTTGGTTGTGCTTCAGCTCCTGCTATTTTTCAGTCTTACTTGCTGCAGTTGTGTGCCACTGTCCCTGCTTGCTCAAATTATCTGGACGATATAGTTGTATCAGGTCGCACCCCTGCCGAACATTTGCAGAATTTGCGTGCCTTATTTACTGTACTTTTGCAGGCAAGACTAAAGTGCAACAGAGACAAGTGCAAATTTTTTCAAACTGGGATTCAGTATTTAGGACACATGATTAACGGACAGGGTATCCACCTCTCGCCGTCAAATCTCCGTGCGATTAGAGACCTGCCAGTACCCAGGAACTTGAAGGAACTTCAGTCTGTGTTGGGCAAAATCACGTATTACATTCGCTTTATACCAAATGCAGCGCAGATTGCAGCGCCTTCGTATCGCCTTCGGCGTAAGGACGTTCCTTTTGTTTGGTCTTCGGAATGTGACGCTGCTTTCCACAAGCACAAATCTGCTTCGTTGAGTGATCGCTGACTCCCTCGAAACCAGTTGTTCTGGCTGCCGATGCATCTTCTCATGGCATCGGCGCGATTCTCTCACATCGCATTAATTCTGTCGATCGCCCGATCGCTTTTGCGTCTAAGTTGCTCAATTCTGCCCAGCAAAACTATTCTCAAATCGAGAAAGAAGCTTTAGCTATTGTGTATGGAGTGACAAAGTTTAATGATATTTTGTACGGGCGAAAGTTCTATTTGATCACCGACCATAAGCGTTTGACGTCGTCGTTTCACCCGTCAAAGCCATTTCCGGCCTGTACTGCACACAAGTTGTAACGTTGGTCCTTGTTTTTGTCTAACTACAATTACGAAATCTTGTTTTGGCCCTGGCCCAGCATGACAATGCCGATGCTTTGTCTCGTCTGCCTGTCGGTCCTGACGCAGTGTTTGATTCTTCCGAATTGTCATGCATGTTTATTGGTTCGCAAGATAAGGAATTTCATCTTATTGCTTCAGCGACAGCCGCCGATGCTTCTTTGCAGATTGTTTTGCAGTATATTTGCACTCCATATGCTACGCAGATTCGTGATCCACTTGTTTGACGTTACTTTGCGCAACGTCACCACTTGTCTGTACACCACGGTGTTATCTTGTTGCGAACTGACAATGATCAGTCTCGTGTGGTTGTACCTCATTCGTTGCAGTCGGAAATCCTACTTTGAGACTTTGCTTGCTAACTGTCGCTCTTGCGCAGAGCATGAATCTGCTCCCCGCCAGCGCTTCTTAGCGTGGCCGACTCCTACTGCGCCTTGGCAGCGCGTTCACATTGATTTTGCGGGTCCTTTCTGGGACACCCGCTGGTTGATAGTCATTGATGAGTACAGGAGGTTTCCATTTGTTGTTCCTATGTCTTCTACTACATCTGCCAGTACTATTCGGGCTTACCTATTTTTTGCATTGAGGGCCTTCCTGAAGTTATTGTCTCCGACAATGGCCCCCAGTTTGTGTCCTCAGAGTTTGAAACGTTCTGTGCTGCTAATGTCATTCGCCATCTGACCTCCACCCCGTTCCACCTCCAGTCGAATGGCGAGGCTGAATGCTTTCTGCATACGTTTAAGTCGCAGATGAGCAAGCTGCGCTCCACACACTCTTGTGAGCGCGCGCTCTGGACTTTCCTTGCTTCCTATCGCTCCAAGCTGCACGGCACCCGTTCCCCAGCGGAATTGCAACATGGCCCCTCCCATCAGTCGCTCCTGCAACTATTGCATCCGCCACTGTGCGCTCCCGCTGCTTCGCCTCGTTGTGGCTTGATGCCGCATGATTTGGTGTTCTGTCGCGTTTTCTCTGACAGGCAGCGCTGGGAGCAGGGGCGCATTCTTCGCCAGCTTGGCCGTGCCTTATTTGACATTTCTGGTCTCTCCGGCACTGTCAAGCGACACCGGAACCAGATCTGTTTGTGCCGTCCTCGGATTTCTGCCGCTGGTTGTTTTCCGGCAGAATTGGAAGCTTCGCTGCTTCCGCCGCCTCAGCCCACGACTCCGACAGCGCCTCCACTGCTCGCGCCTCCGCCGCGGGCGCGCCTGCCGTCGTCGCCACTGCCGGTCCGGTCACGTGCACCAGACGGGCGCCTATCGCCGCCACCACGGCCCCCACAGTGGGTCAGAATCCCAAAAAGCTGGTCAAAATATAAGTAGTTGTTCAATTTGTACCAAACTTCGTATGTAAGGGTTTACGGAGTTTCTGATTAAGAATATGATATCAAAAAGTGAAAAAAACAAAATGGCGGACCCAAGATGGCAGGCTCTATGTACACTACTATCATTTTTTACGTATAAAAGTAATTTTTAGGGAATTATCGAGGTTACTGATGATGACAGAGTTCAAAAAATTTAAAAATGGTGGATCCAAGATGGCGGTCAAAATCTGTCTTTTTATTTATTTATATTTATATATTTTTATTCATATAAAAGTCAGTATTTAGGGGTTATTGTAGTTTTTGCTTAAAAAATAAACCAAAAAAGTGGAAAACTCGAAGAAAGGACCAAATATAGGTTACAACATGGTGTAAAATATTACAAAAAATTATTTCATTTTAATTACAATTATTTATTTTGTAAATTTTTTATAACTTAATTTACAAGTTTTCATTTTCTTATTCTTTTTCATCTTTGCTTCAACTGAATCGTCACCATCCTCAAACACTGTTTCCTCATTATCTGCATCTGCATCTGAATCTTCAGTGTCTTCCGCCAAGGAACTAAGAGGGCAACGGCTTCTGGCGACAAACTCTTCAGTTTCTTCGGCGAAGATTTGCGTAAGGAAGAAACGTAGGGGTCTGTCGTTGCCAACAATCTCCTGAACACGTCTTCCATAGTCTTAGCTCTTGAAAACTTTCGAGAAAAACTCAGGCGATATTGCTTTATCAACTTATTGGTTGATTCCTGAGCATCCTCCTATAGTTGACCGATGGGTAAAAAGGCCGAAGAAATTATGTCTGGACCGTGAATCAACAATCTATGGACTGCTGTTGGCATGTTGTACCAGGGGTGTTCTTTCACGTAGTGCCTGACAGTTGCTAAGGCGTAGGCTCGAAACTTTTCAACTTCGATCTAACGTCCGCTCGAAATCGTCTGCAAAATTATATGGAAACGGTGGATTAGTTCTTCGGAAACTCCAGTTATCAGCGCTGATGTTGGAGTGTTTTCAAAAAAACGTCGAGCGGTGTTTCCGTCATTCGTACTGCCAGACCCTTGTTTCGGCATGTCAATTACAATTCCAAGCTGCTCTTTGAAAGCTTTTTGAATGTTGGCTTTCAGTATTGCTTTTTCCTCTTTATCTTCTGCTTTACGTGCCTGCCACTTTTTTGTTTTCGTTTGGTATGCCAAATGAATACAACATTCAAAACATCGAATCCAAGCGTGAAGAGTTGATAGTCCGTACTGCAGATAATCGGCGGTAACTTGTTTTTTCAAAACATCGTCAATGTTATTAAATTGGGCAGACGTAGCCTTGCAGAGATAGCACCTTTGCGCAGATTTCGTGTTGGTGATAGCATTGCACACTTTACCATCTACCATGGTCATGCTTAAATTGTATTTAATGGAAATGTCTTTCCCATGAATAACTGTTTCGAATGACTGGAGTTGTTCGATCTGTTTGTCGTAATACGCTTTCTCATTTAAAGACGTTTGCTCTGTTTACTTTGTAAATTCTAACTTCAGTGGTCTGCAAAAGAGGGTTGAAGACGGCTTCGGATTAATCCATAAGATCTTTTCTTCTTTAGTTTCTTCATTTACACCTGCAAGTTTCAGTGGAACAAGCGAAGTGAAAAATAAAGCTGCATCTGAAATACTCGAATCTGAAAACTTCATTTTATACATGCTTTGCCTGGAGGTTCCGTCAAAGCCCCACTTACAAATAAGGGCCATATTAGATATTTCCGAATCACTCATATGTAAAATATCGTCTCGTTTCAGCAGTAGAACACGTTGAACAGTGTGGTCTAACAACGCTTGCAACCGTACCTCAGCTTTTGATTCGGTAAAAGTGAGGGCTACGTCTGGAGGGCAGCAAGCTTTTTTTGCTACCAAAACAGCTGAATACGGTGTATATAGTGTGTTTAAGCCTTTTCCTTTAGCCCCATTTCTCAAATCTGGTAAGATTCTTTTGACAATTTCAAGTCGAAAAGGAGTGCTAGACATTCATTTGCATCATATGAGGATGGCGATGATGTTAAAAATCGCAAGCCTGCCTTGTATTTTTTCACCTTGGATGGACTTGAGAGTGTGACGTCTTTCACAATCTTCGCAGCATCTGGGTACCCCGAAGATCGAAGACTCATTTGCGCGGCGAACGATAATTCGACAGGAATGAACTTCGTACGAATCTCCTCAGTTCTCCTTCTTTTAGACCTATCAGATAATGTTTCAAATTTTGTGGCAGGTCGGCCTGTTGATTTAGTCACACTTGCAGGTTTCGAATCAATCGGAATATATACTATTGTATTTAACCAGGTATCGTTCTTCTTGAAAAAATATCCTTGTCGCCGAGTTGCTTCCTTATACTTGCTTCTTAACTTTGTTAACAAAATCGAAATGGTAGGCCTCATATCATAGGGAATTTTAATTGCATGTCCACTTTTTTCTGTCAACGACCTTTCCAAATGTTCTATGAGCCCTTCCAAATCATTTGACAAATACTCTTTTGTTATTAGAAAAATATCTTTCCTCGAAAATCCGATTCTGGAATCCGCTGGATCAGATGAAACTGAAATAAAAAAAAAATCTGTGTTACACTTTTCGTCATTTCTCTGAATATTTTATTCTTTACAATGCTTCTACGCGTCGATTGTAATTTAAATTGTACAAATAAAACTCATAATTAATTGATTCTACTGTCATTTTTGAAGATGTCTGAACAATGACATTTTGCAAGTGTCGCTTAAAACGTGGCTCAAAGCCAGAGTCGCAACTAGTCGCAGGATTTGAAGCTTAATTTACAAAG
Source organism: Schistocerca americana (assembly GCF_021461395.2). Lineage (NCBI taxonomy): Eukaryota > Metazoa > Arthropoda > Insecta > Orthoptera > Acrididae > Schistocerca > Schistocerca americana. The sequence continues at coordinate 686,700,676 of NC_060121.1, read as the reverse complement.
GTAATAATATATACTTGCGTACACAGCGCAAAAGAAAGCGGAATGTCGTGGAATTCGTAACTTATCTCTATTTTTTAAGCACATTTTACGATTTTGTCATTCATTTCCCTGTAGTACGTTAATTGAAATGTAAACGTGCATAATTGATGATTTAATAGTGATATAAGTGTTTTTTCACTAGTACATACCTCCTGGAATACATTCCATATTCAAAGTATTAGTTTCACTTGCACAAAACATAAATAACTTCCTTCAACAACACGACTGTTTTTGTAGCCTGGCCAGCTGCGCGCACGCTAACTATGAACTGCCTGCCGCATTTGACCTGAGATATTACCGAACAAATGAACATCTGGTCGTCCGCACAGCCGGCATTCAGTTGTCCCAGCATTGCTGCTGCCAACCTGATAGTCCAAAATCCCCATCTTCAAACTTTTTTTTTCCTTTTTGGCCACGTTTTCAAGATTCTGGCCCACTGTGCGGTCCCACGTCCGGCCGCCGTCGCCGCCGCTGCCGCCGTGTTCCACCGTGGTGCCGGAAATGGACACTGAGGGTGCAGTCACGCCACCGCCGCCGTCGCCCATGGAGGTTGTTGCTCCACCTCCTCATCTGAGCATACGGGCAGTTTTTCCACGGGGCGTTGTCCTCGCCCCCTCGCGAGCAATTCGGGGATGCGGGTGGACAGCACACCCCGGCAGTTCCGCTGTCCGCCACATCAGTTGCGCCAACCGTCCAACCGTCATCGGAAGCCCTACTCAACGATAGTGCGTCGTTTCAGGGGGGATAGCTATGATACCAGAACGTACGTGCGCTCAGCTAGGTTGGCACTAAGACACCGACACTGACGACAGCGCCCTGTAGCCGACGCTGTGCAGCTCTACGAGCGCCGCTCCAGATTCAGCCCATTTGATTCCGAGCCGACGACCAAGGAACTTAACTTCCCCTTCGTAGGGGGCTAGCCATTACAGACTTTGTTACTTCAGTTACTTCAATGATAGTTTGCCCGACTACTAGTGGCTATTGGCGTTGATGTCTATCCAGATTCGCACGTAAAGTGCTCTTCAGTGCAAAGTTACATATGTCATTGACTACTATTCGCTGTTAAATGTTCTGTAAAGTTAAACGCAGTACCGAAGCATTTAACCTTTTCCTGATCCTACTCACTTCTTACATTCGGCCTACCCTTCAGTTTACAGGAGCAGACCCACATGCCGCCTTCCAGGCGGGATACAAAAAGATACATTTATTGTTAATACTTTTGTGGTCAAAACACTTAAAATAGGAGTTTTTCTCGTTCAAAAATAATATTTCACCACTGACAGCACACTCACATACATAAACAGCCGTAGTTTTGCTCGATATTGACACAGTTAACTTGTGGTTATCGTAACATTTTACTACGGTTTTTAGAAGGCTTTTCAGGTGACGGTACAACCTGACATTCGGTTGCGTTGTTAACAGTTAATTGACAAAGTGTCCTCTTATCTTAGACACTGCAGTGTATGATTTGGTTTGAAGATTTCCGATATTGGTCGAAACTAGTTCTAAAATTTCCTATATGCGATGTTGGATAATAGAAATTTTATTAAAAAAAAAGAGAAATCAACTTCCATTGAAAGTCATGTTTACAGACAAAAAAAAAGGGAAGTGTTGGTAATACTTTATAAATAATAGAACTATTGAATTACAAATGAGGGAAAATGCAAAGGACTGTACCAATTATACATCTCCTGCCCTCCTGTCGCATGCGTAAGAAATATTGCTGTCAACAATTAAAAAGAGGATTAAAAACAAAAAAATACTGAAACTTAGCTTTAGTATACGCAGGAGACACGACAATGGCAATATTCAATAGCGTTAGTGCAGGTACAGAGGAACGATGACTTGATAACAATTCGGAAAAAAACCACCTGACTGGAACAAATTCATTGTGCTAATTGAACTATGGAAAGTGAAGTCTCTGACACACGTAGGTACGCGCACGACTATATACTCAGCACACGGCACACATGGTTGGCTAATGACTCAGAACACAACTCCCAGCACAGTGCATCAGCCTAGGTACGCAGTGGTTTAACTTTGCAGGAGCACTGGTCTGCTCCGCTTAGTGCTGCTCTCAAGCAAACACTTCCATCAGTGGATCTGCCCTTATGACATGACCCCTGCGCCCTCCATGACAGGTTCTAGAACTACTCTGCAATTCTATCCATGTCGGCTTCCATTGTATCGTCCGCTAGCAGGGATATTAAATTCCTCCCCACTGAAAAGGCCATATAGGCCCGAAAACAACTGCCGACCTGTGTAGACCACCATGACACTAGCCAACCCAGCTACTGGCCAAAAGGCAAGTCCCAAATGGCAGCCATAGCAGAAGTATAGAAGGCCACAGTGGTCTGTTGCTTGCGGCTCAGGGTGCAACAAATGCAAGAGACCATGCAGCTAGCGCCGATGCTAACATTCCACCAGACTGCCAGAGTCGTCCAGAACATAGTCAGATAACTCGAAAATGCATAAATGGTGGAAAAAGGTAGACATGGGCTTCTTCATCTGGGACACGCAAAGTGCTCCACCTTCAAATTAGAAGCCAGCTTAAATGGGGCAATAGTCACATGCTGAATAGCACTGCGGATGCAAAAGTCTTCAAACTGCAATCACACAAACTGCCTACTATTCTTGGACATGAGGGTCCTAGGGGTGGCAAAAATAAATGACAACGCGTGAACAGAGGCACTCGATGACGTGGATGACAGGTTGGCTATGTATGGAAAATTCTACAATGTGTCGACCACCAATCACCACATACTGACCAGAAATGGGCCCATGAAATGGACATGCACCAAAGTTTGCTTCAGGACGGGCCAAGGACAGAAACTGCAAAGTGGTGCGACCTGGTTGTGTGCACAAGCCCCACAAGTTCACACCAGATGTTCAATGTCATGATCAATCACTGGTCAGTAGACGTGATGTCTAGCCAATGCCTTCATCCGAGTTATACCCCAGTGTGATGCATAAAGCAACTGGAGAATGTAACGACGCAACGCCAGAATGCCACCACTTGACAACATTGCTCCTCTACGGCAAGCGTGGGGACCTTATGGACAATGTTGAGTCGAGCACATAGGAGGAAGAACGTATGCCACGCTGGATCCACATGCAAGACACTCTCTGGTCAACCCATCTGGACTGCTGAAACGATTTTTGTGAAAAGGTCAGCAGCTGTGGTGGTCATGAACTTCCATGCTGTCAACGAAAAACCTGACAGGGTTTGCTGCAAGCACAGAGCCTTCTGCTGACAGAACTCTTGATCTGGCTCCACTTGCAGAAGCGAAAGTGTATCAGCACTGCTAGACAGTGGAAGTCATAAGAGTAGCTACTGAGAAATAGGACACACCGCTGCAACTGGTGGACAATCCTATATGGCATTTTGAATGGGGGCCCAATAAGGGAAGCATCAGCTTGTGGCTTGTTGTTAGTGATAAGGAACTTCGCCCCATACAGGATGATGTGGAACTTCTTAACCTCCCGAAAATGATAGCTACCGCCTCCTTTTCCATCTGTTAGTAGTTCCCCTCTGTAGCAGACAGTGTCTTCAGTGCATAAGCATTTGGCTGTTCAATGCTGTCCAGGTTTTGATGGGACAAGACTGAACCAATGCGATACTGGGATGCGTCACAGGCCATGGTTCAAGGTCACACAAGGAGCAGGGCACAAACGCTGCTAGAGAGACTGTAAAGCCCGTCGACAAGCCGCAGACCACACTTAACGTCCTACCGGCGAAGCTGTTTAAATGGCTGGCAGAGGCGTACAGCCCAGGGGAAGGAACTGAGCATAATAAGAAATCTTACCACAAAAGATTGGAACTGCTTCGAATTCTTGGGCACTGGTAGATTGACAATGGCCTTAATGTAGTTGTCTGTATGGATGACGCCATCTTAACTATGCACATGAGCCAAGAAATGTACCTTCATAGAGAAGAAACTGCATTTTTCCAGCTTCCAACGGATGCCATTCTCCAGGGGACGTTGGGAAACTGTTTGAAGGTTCCATAAATAATCCTCCCAAGTAAGGTCAATGATCCAAAAATGGCGCTAAGCACTATGGGACTTAACATCTGAGGTTATCAGTCTCCTAGACTTAGAAATACTTAAACCTAACTAACCTAAGGACATCACACACATCCATGCCTGAGGCAGGATTCGAACCTGCGACCGTAGCAGCAGCGCGGTTCTGGACTGAAGCGCCTAGAACCGCTCGGCCACAGCGCCGCCCTGTCAGTGATCCATTTTCATCAAGGTAACTGAAGCAACAGGGAGTATTCTGAATCAACTGCTCGAATTATTGTTGCTAAATTCCTGGTGGAGACGAAATTCCAAAAGCAAGTGACTAAACTGGTAAAGCCCAAAGGTTGTGTGGATGACCAAGATGGTCCGAGAAACTGCTTCCAGCGGCAGCAAGTTGAAGTGGGAAAAATAATGTCCACATCCGACCACCATCCACAACACTGCCAACAACTACGCCTGCTGCAGAATGGGATACGAATTCACGACGCATTGCGCGTTGACCGCCCGTTTAAAATCGCCACTGACTCGATGAAGCAGGAGAAACAACATTCTGATCATGCTAACACTCAATGCAGCCTTTACCTTGTTGTGGGTGGTGAAGGGAATGCAGTGGGGCGATACAATTTCGGGACCACCGATGGCTTAAGAAAAACATGTGCCTCGAAATTTTCTGCCAGGCCCAAGCTGTTGTTAGACAGGGAGCTGCAGGATCACAGAGTCCAAATCGTGGAAAGGAACAGATTAAGGCACTAAAAGCTCTTTGTCAATGACCTGAAAACCGAATATCGAAAAGGCTTCGAGCTCCAAGATATTTTACGCCAATGGTGAAGCGACCACTAACAATGTAAGCTGCCGTTCCACATTCTTGTATCTGTGGAGACGTAGAGTTGCCGTCTCAAGGGAATGCACTGTTTACTATAAGACATAATTTGACTGAGCGGCCGTTGCAAATCGGGGCACCCCAAGATCCTGTTCACTTCAAAGTTAATGAGGCTGACTGACGATCCCATGTCTACTTGAAATTCGATTGGCCGCCCATCCACAAGGAATGACAGCAAAATACACTGGGGTGGCACGTGTGGGGTATTAGAGGCAGCCCCAGAGTTCAAGGAAAAACACTGGGCATCCGACGGCTGACTCACAGCTCGCCGACTATCACAGTCAGTCGCCAATATGCCATCTGAGGACATACCCTTCACATGACCTACACGCACGAGCAGTCCCAGCGAACATGCAAATGGACTGGTGTCTTGCCCAATGCTGAGGACCGAAAAACTGCCACAGGCGGAAATTATGACACCGCGAGCGATGCGAACCTGCCTAGCTCGGCGCAGGTGGAGAGGGGCAGCGACGAGACACTGTTGCAACAGCATCTTAAACAGTGGCAACACACGGCAAGGCCGCCTGAGTCACATACGGTAATGATGCCATCTGCCAATTGTCAGAAAGGACATCTAAAACTGCTGCTGTACGCTCATACCATTCCGCAATTTGGGCAACGTCGGCTAAAAAAGAGTCAACCTCGGGATCAGGAGCCAACCGACCAATCACGAATCTGCATAAGAGGTAGCACATTTGTGACAGTCGAACCTCCACCTGTGCGAAAAGCCTTGCAGATCTCCCATCCAAGCCACATACGACAGCTCAGGGCGCTTGTGGTGGTAGTTAAACTGCAACCGTACTGCTACCACATGGGTTTAAAGGCCGAGATACTGCGTGAGCAACCAACAAAGCTCGTCAAAGGGAAGCCTCTTGCGATCAGTGGAGGGACGTCACAGAAACTAGCGCTGCTGGACAAGAAGGCGGCCTTATCAACCGGATCGGGGGAACGCCTTACCTGACAGTGCAGCAAGAACTGGTGCAAGTAAGTCTCTCGCCTTTCCATAGACTCATCGAAACCGGCAAACAGCATCGAGAGCGACGGGGATGGAGAAGAAAACTGCCCCGCGGGCGGGTGGATCTACGCACTGCAGAAACGCTGCGTCCATCGTAGAGGTGAGCACTATAAAAATAGGAAAGAAATTTAAAAAACTGGGGCGTCACACGTGTAAGAACGTCGTTCGTCGCAACTTCAATATCTACATATGGCGTGACGATGCCTCTCCACAACACAGTCGGTGTGGGTACTTTGTAAGTAGGCTGTTTAGGTTTTTCTATTGGTAACGCCACCTCTGTATAAAAATCACTGGCTGTGCTGTGTGCAGTCTGTGTTTAGTTTGCATTGTTGTCTGCCATTGTAGTGTTGGGCAGCGGCAGCTGGATGTGAACAGCGCGTAGCGTTGCGCAGTTGGAGGTGAGCCGCCAGCAGTGGTGGATGTGGGGAGAGAGATGGCGGAGTTTTGTAATTTGTCATGAACGGCTATATAAATTATGACTATTAAGGTAAATACATTGTTTGTTCTCTATTAATATCTTTCATTTGCTAACTATCCCTATCAGTAGTTAGTGCCTTCCGTAGTTTGAATCTTTTATTTAGCTGGCAGTAGTGGCGCTCGCTGTATTGCAGTAGTTCGAGTAATGAAGATTTTTGTGAGGTAAGTGATTTCTGAAAGGTATAGTTTAGTGTTACTCAGGGCCATTCTTTTGCAGGGATTTTTGAAAGTCTGATTGCGTTGCGCTAAAAATATTGTATGTCAGTTTAAGCACAGTCTTGTATAAATTGTTCAAAGGGGACGTTTCATATGTCGACCTTTAGCCTAGGATACCTCACTGGAATCTTCTGATTTTTTCTTGTAGTTTGTGTAATTAGTGTAGCTATTGTTCATTGCTAGCGCGTAATTGTAGAGAGAATCTCCTTTGTAGTTGCAGTCTTTCATTGTTGTACAGTAAAACAGTTGTGGCCTGCATGTAGATTTGCACCAAGTATTTCGCAGCTGCGCTTGCAATTAACTAGATATTATTTTCAGTGCTATGTTAATGTGTTCTCTTATTTTTGCTCTTCAAATTGTGCTTTTCTGTGTTATCGTGTGAAATATTGTGACAATAATGGCGTGTGAAAAACGTAACACTAGGCTCCAAAGTAAACTGAGAAATAATAGTGACGACGAGTGTAGCTTACCAGCACCGCTGTGTAATGAATTAACAGACATTCAAAGTAGTAATTTGGTAACTGTGCATAGGGAAATGGAGCGGGCGTCAAATAATGGTGTAGACAGTGAAACAGGTAGTGAACAGGGAAGCATTATCGATCGATCGGTCGGCAACAGCTCGCCTCAGGAATCGGGAATGACAGAACACAATATTGCAAATACTGTAGACTCAGGTTTTGGGTTCTCACCGTTTTCTCAATTGAGTCAAGAAACATTTTCTGCTTGTCAAAATGTGAATGTTGCCGGTGCAACTTCACTGCCGAAAAGCACTGAGGAACATGTTTCAGACGCCAGTGCATTGTTATTACAGTTAATGCAACAAATGGGACAAAGGCTACAAAAATTAGACACAATGGAACTAAATCTTCAAAAGTTAGACACAATGGAACAAAATCAGAGACAAACACAGCAACAGTTAGACACAATGGAACAAAATCTTCAAAAGTTAGACACGATGGAACAAAATCAGAGACAAACACAAATGGTTCAAATGGCTCTGAGCACTATGGGACTCAACTGCTGAGGTCATTAGTCCCCTAGAACTTAGAACTAGTTAAACCTAACTAACCTAAGGACATCACAAACATCCATGCCCGAGGCAGGATTCGAACCTGCGACCGTGGCGGTCTTGCAGTTCCAGACTGCAGCGCCTTTAACCACACGGCCACTTCGGCCGGCCAGACAAACACAGCAACAGCTTCAAAAGTTAGATTCATTGGAACAAACACATGAAGATTTAACTACTGAGTTACATAACATTGAATCGAAATGTCAAAAAGTCTGTAATGACATAAAAACTCAAATTTGTGAGCCTTTTCAACCTATTTTTTCGCGGCATGAAAAAGCATTACAGAATCACGAAGCAGCCATAAAAGAACTGCAAACTATTGTTCATGAAAATCATGAGACCTTGCAAGCTAAATTTGACTCAGTTGCATCTACCGATTCGGTTACGCAACTTGCAAACACTCAGGAAAACTTAAAGGACACAGTAGATACTCTGAAACTTGGTTCAGAAAAACACACTGAGGAAATAAGTACACTATCGGAGAAAGTAGCCGAACTTTCGGATCAATTCACTAATTTATCTACGAAGGTAGATGATAATCTGAATGACGCAAGACCGGTAGTCTTTAATGACACAGAAGAGTACGAACAAATTAGGAAATTCAAACAAAATCAGAAACAAATTAATACACAACACCAAAGAGAAATCCGGGAAGTACAAGATCAGCTGACACATGTAATACAAGAATTACGTATTTCAGAGGACACTCGCGCTCCAACACGGGAAGAGGGACTTAGAAATACGGAAAAGCCGCAAAATAATAACACAGGGCATTTCGGAAGTTATGAAAGAAATTGGCAATGTGCACCGAATTTTGAATGGAACGGCCGACACGACCTAACAATGACCGATATGCGACTCGCCGACATGATGATTTTGACTATAAGCTGTTCATTACTACACGTAAATTCAAAACATTTAAGAATTCTGGCAATGACATTCATACACAAGCATGGCTCCATCAATTCTCTCATTGTTTTCCTCCCAACTGGTCGTTAGAACACAGATTAGAATTTATGTGTGGCTACTTAGAGAATGAACCAGCTGTAAGAATGCGATCGGTCATTCACGATTGCCACAGTGAAGGAGAATTTTACCATGCCTTCCTCTCAGCATATTGGTCTCAAGCCACACAAGACCAAGTAAAACATGGCATCATAATGATGAAACATTTCGAACAATCTGAATTCTCCAGTCTTGTGAAATATTTTGAAGACATGTTGCACAAGAATCAGTACCTGTCAAACCCATACAGCCCCTCAGAACTCATCCACATTTGCTTAATCAAATTACCTGAACATTTACGACATATTATTTTAGCAGGACGTTGCAAAGAAGACATTGACACTTTTCAGGGGCTCTTACAAGAACTGGAAATTGACACTGACAATCGCGGAAAGCGAAAACAGGAACACAACAATTACAGGTCACATCCGTCACATTTCCGCGATGAAAGAAATAATAACTGGACGTGACAAGGCTATTCTTACAATGTAAATCGTGACCAAAACAGACACCTCCCGTATGACAACCGTTGGCAGAGTAAAAATAATTACAGAGAATGATCGCATTTCCATAGTAATGACTATCACAGAGACTACCAGAGAAACAGACAATATGGGAACCAACATAATTATTATCAAGGGAGACAGAATAACTTCAGACGCAACAGTTCGGCGCACAGTTACGATTCAGGGAGAAATTCTCCACAACGTGACGGACAAGGAAGAAACTACGGAATCTATCGACATGACGACAGACGATATATTCGTAACGACAGACCTGAATTCCATCAGAACTGGCGGGATTTAAACAGGGCAGGGCCTTCTCGGCAAGGTTAATTTGTAGAAGTTAGGTCTCCTAATCCCAGTAACGACGCACGCCAACAAAGAGGTAGCAGACAATGACTCGCACCGCAGGCAGCGGCGTGCGCCGGCTGGCTCAGAGAAAAATAACATAGATGCTAACCTTGAGAAAAATTCCAGTATTGTTTACCGACGTATACCGCATGACAATTGCATTAAAGTTCAAACTCTGAGTACTATGAAGAGTAAAGGATTTCACCACACTTCACATATAAAACCGCTTATTGAGAGATAATCTGCTTTTTAACTTTGTCTTTGCCATATAACTTTTCACTTTACATTACTAGTATGCTTTGTCAGACTTAGAATCTGTTAACATACAACAATGTTTGAAGTTAAATATCCAATCAAGAACCAAGAGAACTTATTTAAACAGAAATTACGAATGCATTGTTATAGTGAACAGACGACGCAATGTTGTTATTTGTACATTCTTGCTTGTTAGTTGTACGATTATGTAACGACTATAAGGCTTACATACTTAGAACATTTACCAGTAGTGCTAATGAGATTTTAATGCAACATTTTGGTTTTCTTGAAATTTGGTGTATCATGAGGTAAGTACATTGACTTCTGCAGAACTTGGCTTTTGGAGGACGATAGCTACGACACTTCCACAGAGATTATCTCACAACAAGACGCACAGTTTAGCGCTACAGTACACGTATTTGAGTGATTAATTTCGCACTTAAAACATGTATTTTTTAAGATATTTGAAGTACAATGATACAAGGGTTTTCCGTGATATGTTTCATTCCATTGCTGTAATCTGTAACACCTGAGTGTATAATTACATTAATCCTCAGGGGGGTACACGCCTACTTTGTGTACCATGTGTTTGGCAAGCGCAAGGAGCTCTAGCTAATATGGTATTTTCTTATACAACTTTACACATCGGTACCATATTTCTCTAACACAGAATTACACAGCTATCTGATCATTTAACTGAGAGAGACAAACATTTTTTTTACTACATCAGTGACACATGTTTATGCAATTACACAGTTGGGTAACTTCACACTTATGAAACTGTATTTTGTCTGTACTTTGTAAACTGTTCATATTTTTTCGGAACCATTGTGATACTATGAGAACTTTGAATGATGTATTTGGTATGGGATCACAATTTTTAAAGTGCGTTTGAGGCAGATGACACTTTTGACATGAGCAGAGAATTTTTTTAGGTTTTGAAATTATTGGAGGAAGCTACGACGATTTTGAGAGTTGACTGAGATGTTTTGATGTTATTTTTACGACGATGAATATGTATATGTGTAATAAGGTAAGGAGTAACGAATAGTGGTTAGGGACTCTGACTTGCGAAAAAGGATGTTGGAAACCAAGAATCGTACTTTAAGAGTTATGAAATGTGTGTATATGCGTGAATGTATCACAATGCTGGCGAAAATTTTTTGGATGCTGTTATATTTACAGGATTTTGTTTCTACACATTTGCAACGCAAATTCTCGACTGGTGAATTTTTTTTTTATATGAGACTGTCACTGTAATCCAAACTGGTGTCGTAAATATTTCGGTAAGAAAGTTAAGTGACCACCTGCACCTAATGCGTCGTGGGCACCCAGCTGGGCGACAGTCGCCTTGAAAAAAGCCATTACCGTGTGCCTTCCAGAGGCACAGGTGAAAAAAAAAAAAGGGAGGCCACTATCCTCGCTATCGACATTCCTTTGTAGAAAGCATCGTAAATACGACATCCTCAAACTTGAAAACATGATAACACTGTGGAGCTCTTAATTTGTGATATTTACTAAAATGCCTAATGAAACGGAGAAACATTTCACGGCTATTGTCTTGCTAATTGAGAGAAATGCCATATGGCTTGCCTTTATGAATTTATTTACTCATTTTGTTTAATATCTAGCTTCTGGCTGCACTGCAGCATTGGTTAAAATAAAATTTTGTAGATGTACTAATATAAATATTTTCTGTCTACAGATCGAGTAAATAATAATTTTTTCAAAAAAAGTGACGGAGCACAAAAAGACATAATTTTCTTTTCAAGTACTTGGTAACTTTTTTGGTAGAATAACTTCTGGTGGTGCACAACTTTAATTACATAGACATTAAGATGTGAATAGACATTTCCCTTATCTGCATTGTTATCTTTAGTGTAAAATTTTTTCTGTTTGAGCTTTGTCATGTTTAGGTACTAGTTATATCATTTGCTTCTGCTGTTTGCCAGGCATAGTGCTACTGAATTTTAATTTGTGTTACTCTGCTAAGCCAGTTTACTACTGATTTATTTTTCTTGTTTGCTGCTCATTGCCTTCTATTAGTTGTAATTTATGCTGCTTGTTTCGCCATTTGTATTTTTGATCATTGCTGTTTGTGTTAATTGCTTTGTGCTGCTGCATTGCCTCGTCCCTTAGTTTAGCATCTGAGCTCAGTAGATTTAAGTTAGCTTAAGAGGGGGTAGACTACATTAGAAACTGACTATGGACAATAGGAAAAAAAATGCATTGAGAAGTTATACGAAAAAAAGTACAGAAATCAGGTATAGATAGGACCTTTGGGAACAATGATGAACCAAGGGAGATCTCCATGCAAAATACTGCAGTAAAACAAACCCTGTCCTTTCCTTTTGTATTAATTTGCTATGTGTGTATGTACCATTGTGTATTTGTCTTTTTCCTGTCTTTAAGTGTTTAGCTAATAAGATTTATGCTGTAGAATTTTTCAAATACTATGTTATTTACTTTGTAAAGATGTTTAGACATTATTTATTCTGTTCTGTTTTAATGCTCATGTGTGAAGTTGATGTTTCGAAAGTTATTCTGATCTTTTATGTATGTACTCATATATGTTATTTCGATTCTTTTGTAAAGCCCATATTACTACACATGTTATCTGTACTATTATGTTCTTTAATGATGTATTTTGTACCTTTGTAATTGTATTTTCATGTTGTAAATTTATAATTGTATAGACACCAGTTCTTCAAATTAAGTTACATTTCACTGCACACGTTTCTGTTGGTCATAGTATATGGACAATATGTGAGAAGTAGGGACTGATAGTGTTTGCACGTGTGTTAATAATTCAGCAAGGGACTGGATAACAGCATTGCTGGTTCTAAGGACATTTCAAAAAAATTTTACTGCGCGTTTATGGACTTGCTATATTCTCTGCAAGACTCTTCGATGGTGATTGTGCACCTGCACAGTCGCAACAGATGGCTGCTGGCCATCTCTACCAGGACTACAGTGGGTCTGCGCCTCTGGTGGCCCACCAATACCATACTCTCTACCAGGACTACAGTGGGTCTACTCTGTGATGACCTACCTACCAATATTCTTCAAAACGTCGAATGACTCTGCTGTGGGTTTGCTCTGTTGTGGCCCATTATCTGTCAGCATGTCAAGAGTCAGCACTGTCTTTCCATTGGAAGGACAACACTACTTCTTCAAGACTGCATGGAAATCCACTACTTCCGTGTGCATTTTATTTTACTGCTCAGACTTTGAGAAAAACACTGGAATTTTACTGTGATGAACAATCTGGACTGTCTTTATGGACTGTGAGAAAATTTTAGCTTTTGACCAACATTGTATCAATAAGTGTGTGCAATTGATATCTTTGTTATTGTAATTATGAAAAATTTTATCAAATCATTATTGGCCACTGCCCAAAACAATTTGTAAAATTTTTTGTGGGGAGCATGGGGGCTATGTAAGTAGGCTGTTTAGGTTTTTCTATTGGTAACGCCACCTCTGTATAAAAATCACTGGCTGTGCTGTGTGCAGTCTGTGTCTAGTTTGCATTGTTGTCTGCCATTGTAGTGTTGGGCAACGGCAGCTGGATGTGAACAGCGCGTAGCGTTGCGCAGTTGGAGGTGAGCTGCCAGCAGTGGTGGATGTGGGGAGAGAGATGGCGGAGTTTTGTAATTTGTCATGAACGGCTATATATATTATGACTATTAAGGTAAATACATTGTTTGTTCTCTATTAATATCTTTCATTTGCTAACTATCCCTATCAGTAGTTAGTGCCTTCCGTAGTTTGAATCTTTTATTTAGCTGGAAGTAGTGGCCCTCGCTGTATTGCAGTAGTTCGAGTAATGAAGATTTTTGTGAGGTAAGTGATTTCTGAAAGGTATAGTTTAATGTTACTCAGGGCCATTCTTTTGCAGGGATTTTTGAAAGTCAGATTGCGTTGCGCTAAAAATATTGTATGTCAGTTTAAGCACAGTCTTGTATAAATTGTTCAAAGGGGACGTTTCAACTTGACAGGCCGACGGTGACTCGGTAAGACTGGGGAACAGAACCCAGTGCGTGGGACGAGATCGCCGTGCGACCTGAACATGCAAGAACCCCCCCCCCCCCCAACTTGTACTAAACCTTGAGAAATGTCTCAGTTTAGCAAGTGAGTCCGCAGAGGATGGTGTAACAAGCGTGCAGAATGATTGGCCGTGCTTTTCCAACAGAATTTTGCGGAGATTAAGACAGCCCGACCTTGGACTAACTTAGTGAGCTCTCTCGTCGGATTCTTTCTACCTATTTTGCCGAGAAGGAGTATCAGCGCCGTCGGGCTCCCTGTATAGCGCAATTCTACTGCCTGTGATTCTAAGGGATGAAGCAGGAAGCTGTATCACTCGGAGTAGCGTTCAGAGGCAGGGACGCTATTATGATTTATTTATTTACTAAATACAATAAATTAATATCAACACAATTAATAACGAATAACTGGAAACTAATAATTTCCTAGGAGCATAGTCTTAAGACAGAACTAGATCGATGGTATCGGCGACTGACTAGTACGGCGCACAGCCTGTTCCCCTTACTTACATTCGTGATACTTCGTAGCTGTTTGTACATTTTCGTTAACTGAAATATTATTCATTTATTTATTGAGATTATCGATTTCTGACATTGTCATATTGTTGTAATCAAGTGCTTATGACCTGTAGGCTTCTCCTAACAGCCAGCCGGGGTGGCCGAGCGGTTCTAGGGGCTTCAGTCCGGAACCGCGCTGCTGCTACGGTCGCAGGTTCGAATCCTGCCTCGGGCATGGATGTGTGTGATGTCCTTAGGTTAGTTAGGTTCAAGTAGTTCTAAGTCCTAGGGGACTGGTGACCTCAGAAGTTAAGTCCCATAGTGTTCAGAGCCATTTGAACCATTTTTTTCTCCTAACATCTGTAATGGAAAAAACGACTTTTATTAGCACGTATTTTATGAGTAAGATTACTTGCTTCGCGCCACCTGACGCAACAGGCATTCTTATGTCTAGCCACAGCGCCTCACACCACCTTCCACCGGCAATATGGTCCACCGCCTACGTCAGCCAGCGAGACAACTGAAATCTTTCTCCCGACTGTGGCGTTCTGCAGTACCGCTTTACTCACTCAGTGCTACAGGACGTCTGCAGACGCGATACAAATGTGTAAAACTGGAAAACAAGGAAACAAAATGTGACTCGAACAGAAGGGGTACCATACAAACTACGGCAAGCGGAGCGTTCGATCCACATAGATGGGCGCACGGCAGTGTACTCGTACTAAGCACGCTGCTGTCGCGGGCGGCTAACGTCTTGCAGCCAAACCTGCAGGTGTCAGTCAAATCCGTACCAAACGTTGTATATCGGCAGAGTATGAACCAAAACTACGATACAGTTTCTGCTACGATCTGTCGACCAGGAGGACGTGCACAAACGGTAAATAATAAGCAACACAAGACCTAAGGAGCACACAAAAACCACATCTGTGAGCGCCTGTCGTGTAGAGCTTCCGTGGGGAAGTTGGTGCAGTGTTAGTTCGTCGTACCCATTGTCCAGGGTTCGAGCCATGCAGCTGCCAGTTTTTCTACTGCAGTACGTGTGGAAATGTTACATGCGACATCACGATCCTGACATTTAAAAGGACTGTTCAGAGTTTACAGCAATGTTCTATTCGCAGTCCGCTTTCGCTTCGTTTGTTTGGAGGAAGCAGACCTATAGAGCACATCTGCAGTTTCACAGAATAAACACAAACAGTCGGAATATAATAATAAAGAAGGAACTGCACCATATGTGCTGAATATTGATAATAATAACAGTGATAATAAGAATAATAGTCTGTTACATGGCAGCAATGCCACACATATATAAACTCTGTTAGTCCTTTCACATACCAGGAACATGCTGTCTCGTATACCAGTTTCACACATAGTATGGTACAAAAACTGGCATGACGCGGGCTCGATCCCTTCATAAGACTAATGCATTATCAACTTCCCCACACGACCGACGCTCACGGTTACGCTTCTCCTGTGCCCCGTGGATCATGTGGTACTGATTACATACTGTTTACGCACGTTCTCCTGGACGACAGTGCGTAGCACAAACTACACTGACAAGCCAAAACAGTACGACCACTTCCCACTGGGACGGCCGGCCGAAGTGGCCGAGCGGTTCTAGGCGCTTCAGTCTGGAACCGCGTGACCGCTACGGTCCAGGTTCGAATCCTGCCACGGGCATGGATGTGTGTGATGTCCCTAGGTTAGTTAGGTTTAAGTAGTTCTAAGTTCTAGGGGACTGATGACCTCAGATGTTAAGTCCCATAGTGCTCAGAGCCATTTGAACCTTTTTTTTGAACCCACCACGATGTTCGATGCCGCCTGGTGGCATTGCGGGCACGTGACGCGGTAACAAAAGTATGTGAGCGGAGCAGACACGGACGAAGATGTGCGCTGCAAATAGGGTAATACACTGAGATAAGCGACTCAAAGGGCTGATTATTATTACCAAGAGTATCTCGAAAACGGTGAAGCTGGTGGAATGGTCACGTGCTACTGTCGTGACCCTCTACGGAAAGAGGTGGAACGACAGTCACACTACCATTAGGCGCTAAATGGTTGGACGTCCACGACTGTTCGTAGAACATGGGTGTAGCATAGATGGTGGTCTGTGGCATCTCAGCCAAATGCTGGTGCACCCACAGTGTTTCAGAGCACACCTTCCATCGTACATTGTTTAACTTGGAACTCCGCAGCAGACCACCTGTACGTACTCACATATTCACCCAACGACATGGTTAGTTACGATTGCAGTGGGCACAAGACCATTGGGATTCGGACGTCGAGCAATAGAAACGGGTCGGCTCTTCGGGTGAATCACATTTTTGCTACACGAGATCACTGGTCGTCTCCACAAACGCCCTCTGCGGGGTGAACGGCGGTTGGAAACGTGCAGCGCGCCACGGATGTAAGCTAGTGGGAGCAGTTTTTTTTTTTTTTTTTAGCCGTAAGTCTTGTAACCGGTTTGATGCGGCCCGCCACGAATTCCTCTCCTATTCCAACCACTTCATTTCAGAGTAGCAGTTGTAACCTACGTCCTCAATTATTTGCTGACTGTATTCCAATCTCTGGCTTCCTCTATAGTTTTTGCCCTGTACAGTTCCCTTTAGTACCATGGAAGTCATTCCCTCACGTTTTAACAGATGTCCTACCTTCCTGTCACTTCGCCTTGTCACTGTTTTTTACATATTCCTTTCCTCTCCGGTTCGGCGCAGAACCTCCTCGTTCCTTGCCTTATCAGTCCACCTAATTTTCAACATTCGTCTGTAGCACTGCATCTGAAATGCTTCGAGTATCTTCTGTTCCAGTTTTCCCACGGTCCATGTTTCACTACCATATAATGCCGTGCTCCAAACGTACATTATCACAAATTTCTTCCTCAAATTAAGGCCTATATTTGATATTAGTAGACTTCTCTTACCCAGGAACGCCCTTTTTGATAGTGCTAGTCTACTTTTGATATCCTCCTTCTCCGTCCACCACTGGTTAGTTTGCTGCCTAGGCAGCTGAATTCCTTAACTTCATCTACTTTGTGATCATCAATCCTGATATTAAGTTTCTTGTTGATAATGAAATTATATTCCGCCAACAAGCATCAGATTCCCATCAGACCGACAAGAACTTTGGCCGTCGGCATTGTTTATAGGCCAGTGACCGATCTCAAAATTATGCAGTTTGGGTAATTACATTGCTCGGATACCGGTCGAAAAGATCGGTAAAAGAGATAAAGAGATCTCAGGGACGCCGAAATAAAAGTTTAACAAAATAAATGGCTATTGAACACCAGTAGCGTTCGGCTGTGATTAATGGAAGAGGAAAGTAGGTTCCTAGTTCAAACATGGCTATTGTAATTAAATTGGCGTAATTTAACCAAAAGTTACAGATACGAGAGCTATACTTACTTTTTGTGAAACAGCCATCGAAAACAAACGAGACTGAGAGAGAGAGAGAGAGAGAGAGAGAGAGCGAGAGCGAGAGCGAGCTCACAGCTCCTGCTTTTATATAATCCAAAAACAAATTACGGCGACTGCCTTCAACTAGCTTTACAGAGCGTAAAGTTAAAATACATAAACATTTCTCTGGAATTCTGTTCCGGTTTTCCCACAGTCCATGTTTAACTACCATACAATGCTGTACTCCAGACGTATGTTCTTAGAAATTTCTTTCTAAAATGAAGGCCTATGTTTGATACTAGTAGACTTCTCTTGGCCAGGAATGCCCTTTTTTGCCATTGCTTGTCTGCTTATGATGTCCTCCTTGTTGTGTCCGTCACTGGTTATTTTACTGCCTAGGTATCAGCATTCTTTAACTTCATCTACTTCGTGACCATCAATCATGATGTTAAGTTTCTCGGTGTTCTCGTTTCTGCTGCACCTCATTACTTTCGTCTTTCTTCGAATTCCACTCAGTCCATAATCTGTACTCATTAGACTGTCCATTCCATTCAGCATATCATGTAATTCTTCTTCACTTTCACTCAGGATAGCAATGTCTTCGGGGAATCGTATCATTAATATCCTTTCACCTTGAATTTTAATTCCACTCCTGAACCTTTCTCTTATTTTCATCATTGCCTCCTCGAAGTACAAGTTCAGCAGTAGGAGTCTTACGCCCTCTTTAATACGAGCACTTCGTTCTTGGTTGTCCACTCTAATTATTCTCTCTTGGCTGTTGCACATATTGTATATGGCGGGATTCGTACCCGGGACCGTGGACATTTTGATTATTAATCAAAGACGCTACCCCTGGACCACGGGTACCATCTAGCCTCTTGTACATATTGTATATTGCCCTTCTCTCCCTGTAGCTTACCCCTATTTTTCTCAGAATTTTGAACATCTTGCACCATTTTACATTGTCGAAGGCTTTTTCCAGGCCGACAAATCTTATGAACGTGTCTTGATTTGTCTTTAGTCTTGCTTCCATGAACCGCAACGTCAGAATTGCCTCTGTGGCGCCTTTACGTTTTCTAAACCCAAACTGATCGTCATCGAGCACATCCTCAATTTTCTTTTCCATTCTTCTGTACACTATTCTTGTCAGCAATTTGGATGCATGAGCTGTTAAGCTGATTGTGCGATAATTCTTGCATTTGTCAGCTCTTGCCGTCTTCGAAATTGTATGGATAAAATTTTTCCGAAAGTCAGATGGCATGTCGCCAGACTCATCCATTCTATACACAAACGTGAACAGTCGTTTTGTTGGCACTTCCCGCCGGCCGCGGTGGCTGTGCGGTTCTGGCGCTGCAGTCCGGAACCGCGGGACTGCTATGGTCGCAGGTTCGAATCCTGCCTCGGGCATGGGTGTGTGTGATGTCCTTAGGTTTAAGTAGTTCTAAGTTCTAGGGGACTTATGACCTAAGATGTTGAGTCCCATAGTGCTCAGAGCCATTTTTTTTTTGTCACTTCCCCCAATGAAGTTTGAAATGATGATGGAATGTTATCTATCCCTCCTGCCTTATTTGATCTTAAGTCCTCCAAAGCTCTTTTAAATTCTGATTCTAATACAGGGTTCCCTATCTCTTCTACTTTGACTCCTGTTTCCTCTCTTATCACATCATTCAAATCTTCTTCCCCTCCCCCCCCCCCCCCCCCCCCCCATAGAGGTTTCAATGCATTCTTTCCACCTATCAACTCTCTCCTCTGCATTTAGAAGTGGAATTCTCAATGTTACCTCACGTGCTTTTAATGTCACCGAAGGCTGTTTTGAGTGTCCTGTATGCTGAGTCTGTCCTTCCCACAATCTTTTCTTTTTCGATTTCTTCACATTTTTCGTGCAGCCATTTCATCTTAGCTTCCCTACATTTCCTATTTATTTCATTCCTCAGCGACTTGTATTTCTGTATTCCTGAGTTTCGGAACGTTTTGGTACTTCCTCCTTTCATCGATCAAATGATGTATTTCATTCTGTTACCCAAGGTTTCTTTGCATTTACCTTCTTTGTACCCATGTTATTCTTTCCAGCTTCTGTGATGGCCCTTTTTAGAGATGTCCATTCCTCTTCGACTGTACTTCCTACTGAGCTATTCCTTATTGCTATATCTATACCCTTAGAGAACTTCAAGCGTATTTCGTCATTCCTTAGTACAGCTGTATCCCACTTCTTTGTGTATTGATTCTGCCTGAGTAATGTCTTAAAGTTCAGCCTACACTTCATCATTATGATCGGAGTCTATATCTGGTCCTGGGTACGCCTGACAATCCAGTATCTGATTCCGGAATCTCTGCCTGACCATTATGTCATCTAACTGAAATCTTCCCGTTATCACCCGGCCTTTTCCAAGTATACCTACTCCTCTTGTGATTCTTGAGCAGAGTATTCGCTATTACTAGCTGAAACCTGTTACAGAACTGAATTAGTCTTTCTCCTCTCTCATTCCTTGTCCGAAGCCCATATTATCCTATAACCTTTTCTTCTACTCCTTCCCCTACAACTGCTTCCAGTCTCCCATGACTATTAGATTTTCGTCTCCCTTTACGCACTGTATTACCCTTTCAATATCCTCATATGCTTTCTGTATTTCTTCATCTTTAGCTTGCGACGTCGGCATATATACCTGAACTATGGTTGTCGGTGTTGGTTTGCTGTCGATTCGGATAAGAACAACCCGGTCACTTAACTGTTCACCGTAATACACTCTCTGCCCTACCTTCCTATTCATAACGAATCCTACTCCCGTTATACCATTTTCTGCTGCTGTTCATCTTACTCTATACTCATCTGACCAGAAAGACTGTCTTCTTTCCACTTCACTTCACTTACTCCTACTACGAGTATATCTAGACTGAGCCTTCACATTTGCCTTTTCATATTTTCTAGTTTCCCTAATACGTTCAAGCTTCTGACATTTCACGCCCCGATTCGTAGAACGTTATCCTTTCGTTGATTACTCACTCTTTTTCTCATGGTCACCTGCCGATTGGCAGTCCCTCCCGAAGATCCGAATGGGGGACTATTCGGGAATCTTTCGCCATTGGAGAGATCATTATGACACTTTTCAATTACAGGCCACATGTCGTGTGAATACACGTTACGTGTCTTTAATTCAGTGGTTTCCATTGCCTTCTGCATCTTTATGCCGTTGATCGCTGCTGATTCTTCCGCCTTTAGGGGCAATTTCCCACCCCTAGGACAAGAGAGTGCCCTGAACCTCTGCCCGCTCCTCTGCCCATTTGACAAGGCCGTTGGCAGAAGGAGGATGACTTCTTATGCCGGAAGTCTTCGGCCGCCAATGCTAATTATTAATCAGAATTTAAGCTGTAGCAGGATTGGTACCCGGGACCGAGGTCGTTTTGATTATTAAAGACGCTACCCCTAGACCACGGGTATCATCTAGCCTCTTGTACGTATTGTATATTGCCCGTCTCCCCCGATAGCTTACCTCTATTTTTATCAGAATTTGGTACATCTTGCACCATTTTACATTGTCGAACGCTTTTTACAGGTCGACAAATCCTATGAACGTGTCTTGATTTTTCTTCAGTCTTGTTTCCATTATCAACCGCAACGTTAGAATTGCCTCTCTGGTGCCTTTACAATACCTAAAGCCAAACTGATAGTCATCTAACACGTCTTCAATCTTCTTTTCCATTCTTCTGTATATTATTCTTGTCAGCTACTTGGATGCATGAGCTGCTAAGCTGATTGTGCGATAATTCTCGCGCTTGTCAACTCGTGCAGTCTTCGGAATTGCGTGGATGGTATTTTTCCAAAAGTCAGATAATATGTCTCCAGACTCATATATTCTTCACACCAACGAGAATAGTCGTTTTGTTGCCACTTTCCCCAATGATTTTAGAAATTCTAATGGAATGTTACCCATCCCTTGTGCCTTATTTGATCTTAAGTCCTCCAAAGCTCTCTTAAATTCTGATTCTAATACGGGACCACTATTTCTCCTAAATCGACTCCTGTTTCTTCTTCTATCACATCAGACAAATCTTTCCCCTTCATAGATGCCTTCAATGTACTCTTTTCACCCATCTACTCTCTCGTCTAAATTTAACAGTGTAAGTCCCTTTGCACCCTTAATGTTACCAACCTTGCTTTTATTTTCACCGAAGGTTGTTTTGACTTTCTTGTATGCGAGTCAGTCCTTCCGACAATCATTTCCTTTTCGATTTCTTTACGTTTTTCATGCAGCCATTTCTTCTTAGCTTCCCTACACTTCCTATTTACTTCATTCCTCAGCGACGTGTATCTCCATATTCCTGGCTTTCCCTCAACATTTTGGTATTTTCTCCTTTGATCCGTCAGCTGAAGTATTTATTATGTTACCCTCGGTTTCTTTGCAATTACCTTCTTGGTACCTATGTTTTTTGTTTCCACCTTATGTGATGGCACTTTTTCGAGGTATCCATTCTTCTTCGACTGTACTGCCTGTTGAGCTATTCCTTATTGCTCTATCTATGGCCTTAGAGAACTTCAAGCCTATCCCGTCATTCGTTAGAACCTCCATGCCCCACTTCTTTGCGTCTTCTCTTAAACTTCACCCTACTCTTTATCACTCTACCTTGTGATCACATTGTATATCTACTCTTGGGTACGCCTTACAATCCAGTATCTGGTTTCAGAATCTCTGTTTGATCATGATGTAATGTAAATGAAATCTTCCCGTATCGCTCGACCTTTTCCAAGCATTCGTCCTCTGCGATTTTAGAACAGATTATTCGTTATTATTAGCTGAAATTTATTGCAGAATTCAGTTAGTCTTAGCCGGCCGGTGTGGCTGTGCGGTTCTAGGCGCTTCAGTCTGGAACCGCGTGACTGCTAGGGTCGCAGGTTCGAATCCTGCCTCGGGCATGGATGTGTGTGCTGTCCTTAGGTTAGTTAGGTTTAAGTAGTTCTAAGTTCTAGGGGATTGATGACCACAGATGTTAAGTCCCATAGTGCTCAGAGCCAGCCAGTTAGTCTTTCTCCTATCTAATTTTTGTCCCAAGCCCACATTCTCCTGTGACTTTTCCTTCTACTCCTTACCCTACAATTGCGTGCCAGTCTCCCATGACTATTCGATTTTCATCTCCCTATATGAACTGTATTACCCTTTCCTTATCCTCATATACTTTCTCAATCTCTTCATCTTCAGCAGACTCTCGGCATAAAGTGCCAAGCTAGGTCCGCGGCGGTTTAACCTTGCAGGAGCACTAACCTGTTCCTTTCCCAGCACTCGCAAGTAGACATTTCCGTCAGCAGGTCTGCCCATGTGACACGACGCGCGGGTCCTCCATGGGTGATTTTCGAACTACTCCACTGTTCTGTCCATGCGAGCTCATTTGCCTCCATCGTGATGTCCGCTAGCGGGGATACTAAATTAGCCAATGATCAATTTGTCTTCAGATCTAGGAAGGAAATGAGGGGAACTATAGGCAACTTGGTTTTACATACAGTGAAACCAAGGTGTTAGCAATGCACGAGAACGATCGCCTCGAAACTGCCGAAATGTGGTTCTGAAGGAGAATTGCAACTACCTGGATTGACAGAAAAACGAATGAGATTGATCTACAAGAAACAAGAAAGAAGAGAGAACTACCGAAAGCTAACAGGCTTACGCAAAACGAAACTCAGTAGACTCTTAACTAGACACGATAATCTTTTACCATAAATTTGCGAAGCCGACATTGTAAGAAAGAAAATATGGGAACGACTGAGAACATTCTGTTTAAAAATGTGATTGGTCAGATGAGATGTTCTCCATTCGTGGTCACGGAGCGGACTGCTCGAGAGAGGAAGCTGCGGCTGCAAAGACACGGCTTAGCCTTTCGAAAGAAGACATTTCTTCTTCTTCTTCTTCTTCCTTCATCATGGTCGAGGCCATATGTCTGTTCCATCTTCTGAGTATCCAGACAAGTTTTTCTTGGTCATCCTATGGATCTTTTACCTAAAGGTCTGAAATTTAAGACTTGTTTTGGGTAGCATTGAATCTGACATTCTTTACAGATGTTTTAGCCGGCTTTATCGATTAGACAAGATATACGCTATTTATAGCATATATGCCAACCTCGTATATCTTCATTTCTCAGTCTATCTAATCTTGTACATCCTTTAGCCCTCTTAGAAATTTCATTTCTGCTGCTTGGTTTCTACTTTCTTGCTTTTTAGTAACTGTGCAAATTTCACTTTCAAATAGCAACGTGCGAGTGTCCATTACCTCACAAACTTGATTTTTGAGTTTTTCTCACTTTGTTTCTCAATGTGCTATTGATAGTTCCGCGTATCATTCGATATTTCTGCAGTTTGTTGTCAGTGTGGAGCTCATGATTGGAGCTTATATGTCCTTGGTAATTAAAGTGACTGACATGTTCAAGGGTTTTCTCTCCTATTATAATCTTAATCCTCAGCGGTTTTTTCCCTTTGAAAGCATTCAGTTTTATTTTTGGAATGGATATTTTCAAAGTATAGTTTTTGGAAATTTGGTTCAGTTTATAGATTGATCTTTGTGGCAAAATCTCCCTACCGTGTATGACGGGAAGATCGTCTGCAAAAAGCATATTTTTTCAGCAAGTTATAACTCCTGGTAAGTACGTGAACAGACCCGCCAGGGTAGCCGACATTGTTGATGTGCTGCTCCCTGGACTCGGGTAGGCGCGCCGGCCCCGATCGAATTCGCCCGGCGAATTAACGACGAGGGCCGGTGTGCTGGCCAGTCTGGATGTGGTTTTTAGGTGGTTTTCAACATCCCACTAGGTGACTACTGGGCTGGTCCCCACGTCCCTCCTCGGTTACACGACTCGCAAACATCTGAAAAAGTTTGCACTATTCCATTGATCACACTAACACACAGGCAATTGGGGTACACTAATTCTGTCCTGGGGGGTATGGAGTGGCGGCAGGAAGGGCATCCGGCCACCCTTTAACATTAACTTTGCCAAATCCAGCACTAACCATGCCGACCCAGCAAAACTGCGGGATACAAGCACAAGCAAAAACTGGAAATTTGTGGTAATGTCTTATGGAAACAAACTGCTGAGGTCATTGGTCCCTAAGCTTACACGCTACTTAATCTAACTTAAGCTAATTTAGGCTAAGGACGACACACACACCCATGTCCAAAGGAGGACTCGAACCTCCGGCGAGGGGAGCCGCGCAGACCGTGACAAGACGCCCTAGACCGCACGGCTACCCCGCGCGGCTACAGGTACACACAACCACACAACGCCAATGCTTTTAAGACAGTATTACGTGGTTTTTTGAGGATATGATAGTTGATTGGCCTCCTCCTTCCACAAATCCATTAGCTCTTACTTTATTTTTGGTCTGGTGTCCAAACAACCCCGACACTCTCGAAGAGTTAGAGGACATTATTTAGGCTGCCATTTTAATCATTTTGGCAGCGAAATTCGACGAGTATTTGAAAATGTGCTCTGAAGAGGAGAGGTTGCTCTTAACTCGTAGGGACGTCCATTTGAGCACCTGATTTAAATAAATGTAAGGTTAATTTAATCACATTACGTCTAAGTTTACAGTAATCAACAAATTAAAATACGCTAGAAAGTAGCTTTGGCGGAATAGAATGACGCTTTTTAAAACTATGTTAGTAAGATTCCGTTTGAACTCGATTCTCTCTATTTTTTTTGTATTGGAGGAAACAATATACTGTTTGACTCTTCTAGGAACATAGGCTCTTGAAGTTTTAAGGGCAAACCACTCCACGATGCACAACATCTCTCTTGTAGAGACTGCCATTGGAGTTTTATAAGATGCTCCATAACGCTGTCGAGCTTACTTTAACGGTACTGCAATGAAAAGCACTGCTCTTGTTCCGACTTTCTCCGTTTCTTCAATTAATTGTTTCTCCAAGCTAAATTCAAGTGTAAGTCTTCATGTCCGCTCTGCAGTTGCTGAGGATTCTTCTGATGAATCTGTTTTGCATCTACATTCCCTGAGATTAGTTTTAATTAGTTTTAATTAGTTTGATTAGTTTATTAGGCATCGCCTTTGTCACAGCGGTCTCCATTGGTTATAAAAACTCATAATCACAGTGTGGAAAGCAGCAAGATATTGCCTTGGGAAGCAGCTTTCGTCGCAGTTCAAATCAGTTCTTTTTTTTTTTTTCGGACAACGAGGAAATTGCTATGGTTAGCGTTTGTGACTGAAAAAAAGGCTGCCTTTTCTGTGTGATGCCCTTTTTACAAACGATCCAATTAACGTTATTTGGTATCTGAGTCTTTCTGTTGCCTATGTAGCTCTGTTGACCGTGCGTGATTAGTCTGTGGGTTTCCGATTCTCTGGCGTTGATTGGATTGCTTTTCATTACCTCAGCAAATTTTGAAAGTGGGTCAAAGGCATCCTGTTTACTGGCAACTCTTGTTTTCGTTTCCATTGCGTTTGCGCGACATCTGCTTATGTGCCTGCACAATAGAAAAAGAAAATCTCGCAGAATAAACATGTAGGGCATAACGTGTTAGAATAACTATTATATCTTTTACATCGCAGGTGTTACACCTAAATAAGGAAGCCTTATTTAGCTAGTAGTGTGATGAATGAATGAAATAAAAAGGTTACTGAAAGAACAAAATTTTCTTCATAATAAATCTCTCCAGTATTCAATTAAATTGTGACTTATTCTCACAAACGGTTTCAATTCAGTCACGAATCATTCTCAAGTCTGTTAAGTGGTTATGCCGAGGAGAGCATGACACAATGAAATGCATGCTGCTGACTAAAAAATTAAAACACCATGAGGACGGCCTGCAACAAATATCAAATTGGCATGAAGTGTACTACGTCTACGTCATACTCCGCAAGTCACATAACGGTGACTGGTGGAGCGTACTTCTGGTACCACTAACTGATCCTCGTTTCCTGTTCATTGGTGATAAGCGCAAGGGAACAGCGATTGTCGGTAAGCCTCTACATTAGCTCTTAATTTCTCGGATTTTCTCGTCGCAGGTTATTTCGCGAGATGTATGTGGGAGGAAGTAACCTGCTGTCCGACTCTTCCTGGAAAGTGCTCTCTTCAAATGTCAATAGTAGACCTCTCCTTGACGCAGAACGCCTCTCTTGTAGCCTCTGCCACTGGAGTTTCATTGAGCATCTCTGTAACGCTCTCGCGTCAGCTGAATGATCCCGTGACGAAACGCACCGCCCTTCGTTGGATCCTCTCTCTCTATCAGTCCTACCTACATGAACAGTACTCAAGGATCGGTCGAACTAGCGCCTCGTAGGCCACTTCTTTCGTGAATAAGTTACATTCCCTTAAGATTCTTCCCAAGAATCTCAATCTGGCATCTGATTTTCTTGTTATTTGCTTTATATGGCCATTCCATGTATAGCTGCTCTGGATAGTTACTCCTGTGTGTTTTACAGTAGGTACGGTTTCCAGCAGTTTGTCATCGGTAGTGTAGTTGTGCAGTAATGGATTTCGTTTCCTATGAATGCGCAATATGTTGCATTTCTTTCCGTACAAGACCAACTGCCGTAGCCTGCACCATTCACCAATCTTCGGCAGGTCTTTCTGCAAATCGATACTTTCTTCTGGCATTGCTACTTTCTTATAGACAACCGCATCATTTACGAACGGTGTTAAAGAGCTTCCGACGCTTCCTATTAGATCATTTATATACATTGTAAACAGTAACGGTCCTATCACACTTCCTTGGGCTACTACGAAAATTACATTTACACCTGTCGATTTTATTCCGTTGAGAGCGAAATGTTGAGTTCTATTTCCAAGAAAGTCGTGAATCCAGTTGCAAATTTTGGACTTGTAAATGATTAGGATTGCAGCACATCCGCACAAGTAGGTAGGAATAACAGTATCCATAGTCTGTTTATGAGGAACGATCTGACTGCGGATTTACCACTCAAAAATCGCAAGCGAGTGTTGTTTGTTGGTGAGAAGATAGTGAAGTGCCTTCTGTAAAAAGGAGACATGTCTGCCACCTCGTGGTAGAACTCAGCAGCAGCAGAAGCGTGGTCTATCGAGACTGCAGATAATACAGGGTACCTCGGAGGAGTGGTCAATATTCAGGGATATGGCAGGAACGATCAATCATAGCAAAAAAGTCTAGTAAACGTGGACTCCAAAATTCATACTTTAAGAGCTATGAGCCTTGTTCATTTCCGCTGCCGTGAAACGCACCTCTTCCACTGAACAAGCGTTCACAGCTCTTGCGTTATGCAATATAGAACCCATGTTTACTAGAAATTTTTTTGTTCTTTTGGTCCATACTACCACTGTTATGACCAGAATAAACTACACTCGTTAGGCCGTAACAATGGGTTCTTTTATTTCTCTGGGAGATAGCTCATGTTAACTACAACATATTAAGTAATTTTATTACATAAATGATAAAAAGTTTTAACTTGCTACGATCTGCTGCCACAGGCGCGCTTGATAATTTACAACTGCTATTGACTATTAAAGCATCACTTCATGCATGCAACTACAAACTCTTTTCTTGCAGTAAAATGTTTAACATTTACAAAAGTACATTTCCATCTGAGACTTGAATAACTCTTTAGTCGTACTCGGTTATGCGGACTGCTTCAGATGGTCATGAACTGGGGCAGAGCACTTACGTCCTAAGCCCTATATTGACTTGGGTGAAAGAGCGCTGCTGTGCTGAGGGAGAAGGCGTGTCTTCTTCAGCCTCTGCTATTCGTCGTTGCGAAGTGCAGCGAGACACTGCTGATGCCTTTGGTATCGATGCGCGTTCCCGACGTCGGTGTGACACCGCGATCTTTGGTCGATACCACAACATCCGCCAGAAATAAGGAAAGCAAAGACCTTGAAGTAGAAGAGATTTGTTTCACAGTACAGAAAATGAAGAAGCGCTTTTAGCTCTTAAGATATGCATTTTAGAGCCCATGTTAACAAACCTTTTTTGGTTCGAATGATTGTTCCTGTAATATGCCTGAATATTTACCAATCCTCTTGGGAAAGCCTGTATTTCAGCGATATTGCTGTTCGTGTTCGTCGTGATCACACAACTGTCATGCGAATGTGAAATCGATGGGTTCACTAGGACCATACTTATCGCCATGTACGATCTCAGTGAACCTCTAGTGATTAGTATCCGAGAGGACATATATGTCGTATTGTTTGTTTGGCTCTGTAGGATCGTCTAGCCACGTACCGTAGTCTACTCTAAGTCACGAAACGGGCTTGTTTGCTTCGAGACAAACATCTACGCAGACAATGTGACGGGTTCTGGAGTGCCACGGACTGTCAGTAAGGTGACCGTTGTCCAGATTTGTCTTGAAGCAGAAGCAGAACTTGGTGCGCCCAACGACAACACTATTACACGAGTGGTGCCACGTCGTCTGTACAAACGAGTCCCAAGTCCCAATTTGATTATTACGTAATTTGGTGGAAAATTCTGTAATGTTTCATCGTGTTCAGTTACATAAAGGAGGAGAATCGGTACCCATGCGCTGCCTAAGATGTTCCTAAACGCAGGGAATGAAAACGTGATGTTTACGTGACTCGTACCTCGCTCT
The DNA here is from genome assembly GCF_021461395.2 of Schistocerca americana. Lineage (NCBI taxonomy): Eukaryota > Metazoa > Arthropoda > Insecta > Orthoptera > Acrididae > Schistocerca > Schistocerca americana. The sequence goes on along the minus strand of NC_060121.1, from coordinate 686,671,366 downwards.
ATTGGCGATGGACAGGATGGGTCAAATGATTTGGTAAGTCATTAGGCTGGGGGCCATTTTTATGCCCAATAGAAGCGCAGTCTTACTGTTACTATTCTACGATATAGGGTCAAAATTAGAATATTACACTCTTCCTGCAGCTTAAGCAACTGGAGCAAATCCGCTGGTCCTTTTTACGTTATATGTAGTCTTCGGTGCGATTTAGGGGCTTACGGAGGTACCCATGTAGTTCGACGACAGTTCCTGAAGTCCAAAAAGCATGGTTTTCGGGTACCAAAACCGAGTCGCGGATTTCAAGGCGGCTATGCACAGCAGATGGCTATAATTCTTATGAAATATTGCTAAGACCACGATCTCGAGTATTCTTGAAAATGTTTTTGATATTTCACTCTGTTTCCAAGATACAGAGGTTCTAAGTGCCCTATTTGTGCATTTAAAATGCGCATGTAAAATCCGGTGTGAGGGAAAACGTACGTAGTTTATTAACATCTACATCTACATCTACATCTACATTGATACTCCGCAAGCCACCCAACGGTGTGTGGCGGAGGGCACTTTACGTGCCACTGTCATTACCTCCCTTTCCTGTTCCAGTCGCGTATGGTTCGCGGGAAGAACGACTGTCTGAAAGCCTCCGTGCGCGCTCTAATCTCTCTAATTTTACATTCGTGATCTCCTCGGGAAGTATAAGTAGGGGGAAGCAATATATTCGATACCTCATCCAGAAACGCACCCTCTCGAAACCTGGCGAGCAAGCTACACCGCGATGCAGAGCGCCTCTCTTGCAGAGTCTGCCACTTGAGTTTATTAAACATCTCCGTAACGCTATCACGGTTACCAAATAACCCAGTGACGAAACGCGCCGCTCTTCTTTGGATCTTCTCTATCTCCTCCGTCAACCCGACACGTAACACGGAGAAATATGCTGTAAAGTATCTCCGTTGCCATCAGAAAGATTATGGGAATCACATGTTTTAATATTGAAGCACGTGCAAGATTTTTTGTGCAAGTGAAATTCTTTCTAAGTTGTAAAATTGGGTTTGCCTTATTTCAATTTCACGCAAGTAAAATATCAATAATTTTACTGACCGATAAAGTTGTTTTCATATGAGTGAAAAAGAAGGGAACTAGTGAAAAATGTTGCTACTGGAGTACTAAAGAGCCGAATTATGCTTCTGTTTCAAAAGTCTCTAATTCAGAAGTGGGGTACCAGCTGCCTCGTTCAGCCTTCCTCAGCACCTTTAAAAATTTTGGCTTGCGAATATATTCGCGCTTTTTTATGCTGAGAGAGAAGGAGACAGTGGCATTGGGAAGGAGACAGAAAAGTGAAAAATATTGAAAAATAGCAGACGGCGGTCGTGGTTCGGAAAGAGTGAAGACAATAACAGAGGGACACGGTGTCAGCGGAACTTAGTTGATTGTGACAAAACAGTGCTAGGAAAAAAATGAAGGAGACAGTGCCAGTGGGAAAGCAATAAAGAGGAGGAGAAAGTGGAAACGGATGAGAGTCAGTGACAGTGAGGGACAGAGTATATGACAATGCCGAGGAACAGAGAGCTAGTGACAGAGAGAATAGATGATAGCAGTGAGAAGGAATAGATGACATAGTAGCAGTAAGAGAGAGCAAGAGGTAAACAGTGACAGTGAGAGGATACAGTAGTAGCAGGACAGAACGAAGTAGGCTGTGAGACAGGACAGAAGACAGTGACAGAGAGATACAAAGAGATAATGTCGATGAGTTGGGCCGAATGAGTGAAAATGGGCAGGTGGGATTGTACTGGTATGAGCGACTTGGGCGATGGACAAGTGGGTGTGAGCGGGTTACAGTCACAGGCGCTTGTGGGAATGAGACGTGACTTGCCTGTTAAAAAGACCAGAAATATATTCGCATGCCAAAATTTCTGGAAAAAAATCTAATGGTGCCGAGGAACGTAAAATAGGGTAGTTGGTACCCCACTTCTCAATCAGAACATATTCATCTTTCCTGTGCTGTGATAGTATTTTTGCGCTATTTCTTAGATGTTTCGTTATGTTCACTTCCTTACCGCCCTCCCTACCGGTAAGGCAGTTGATCTCGGCAGTAATAAGGCCGATTGCACATGAAATTGAGTTATAAGCCTACTTAGCAGTGAGGTCAATTTCGGGACAGGTCTATGCTCTGCAGAGTTTATTTTGTCGACACACTAACGGCGTCAACATCCCGTCGTTGGGCGTCCTCGGTGTGCTGTGCGTGGTAGTTGAAAAGAAAGGGACTTTATAGCTACAAAGTGAGGTGGAATTTTCCGACAAAATTAACTAGAACTCCGAGGATAAAACGATATGGAGAGTTGGTTGGTTGGTTTGGGGAAGGCGACCAGACAGCGTGGTCATCGGTCTCATCGGATTAGGGAAGGATGAGGAAGGAAATCGGCCGTGCCCTTTCAGAGGAACCATCCCGGCATTTGCCTGGAGTGATTTAGGGAAATCACGGAAAACCTAAATCAGGATGGCCGGACGCGGGATTGAACCGTCGTCCTCCCGAATGCGAGTCCAGTGTCTAACCACTGCGCCACCTCGCTCGGTGATATGGAGAGTAGGAGTGTAATTTGAAGTGGGTCTTTACAATTGATAAATTTAATATTGATGTTCGCTAATTTTATTTGTTACATATGGCTGCCTATTTTGAGTCAATGAGGCTAAAACTAAGAACAGTGCCAATGGCGGCCACGATGTGATGTCACATCATGCAGGATGTCAGACTATTATCGCCACATCAGAACTAACTAAATCAGAGGTTACCAGGCCTTTGAAGCCAACAACAATATTGATTAATTCTGACTATAATCTAATTAGTCCTTTTACGTGTATTGCGAGGACGAACGAGAGATCTACATCCACGTCTACATCAACATGATTACTGTGCAATTCGCAATTAAGTGCCTGGCAGAGGCACCTTCAAGTCATTTTTCTACCGTTCCACTTTCGAACAGCAGGTGGGAAAACGAACACTTAAATCTTTCCGTGCGAACTGTGATTTCTCTTATTTTATTGTGATGATCATTTCACCATATGCGGGTGAGAACCAACAAAATATTTTCACACTCTCAGGAGAAGGTAGCTGATTGAAATTTCATGAGAAGATCCTACCGCGACTAAAAGCGCCTTGCTTTAAAGATTGTCACCTCAATCCGTGTGTCATATCCGTGGCACTCTCTCTCCTATATCACGATAATACAAAACGAGCTGTCCTTCTTCGGACTTTTATGACGTCCCCAGTCAGTCTTATCTGATGCGGATCCCACACCGCACAGCAATACTCCAGAAGGGGCCGAACAAGTGTAGTGTAATCAGTCTCTAGAAGGAGATATGGAACATTCTTAAATACTGTACCTACACACATATTGCTGTGCCCTTCAATCCGAAGACTGATTTGGTGCAGCACTCCATGCTATTCTATCCGGTGCAGGGCCCTTCAGCTCTGAATAACTACTGCAACGTACATCCTTTTGAACCTGCTTAGTGTATTCATTCCTTAGTTTCCCTCTAAAACCCACCCTAACCCCTCTCCCCCGCCCCCTCCCCACACTTCCCTTCAGTACTAAACTGGTGATGCCTTGGTGTCTCAGAACGTTTCCTATCAACCGATCCCTACTTCTAGTCAAGTTGTATCACAAAATTCTTTTCTCCCCAGTTCTATTCAGTAGCTCTTCATTAGCTACATGATGTGTCCATCTAATCGTCAGCATTCGTCTATAGTACCACGCTTCAAAAGCTTTTATTCTCTTCTTATCGGAACTATCATCCACATTTCACTTCCAGACAAATACCTTCAGAAAAGACTTTCTAACATTTAATTCCTTATTATATTCTGTGTTAACAAATTTCTCTTCTTCATGAACCTTTTTTTGACATTACCAGCCTCCATTTAATATCCTCTATACTTCGGAATTGTCAGTTTCTTTGCTGCCCAAATAGTAAAACTCATCTACTACTTTGAATGTCTCATTTCCTAGCTTAATTCCCTCAGCATCAACTGATCTAACTTGACTACATTCCGTTATCCTTGTCTTGCTTTTGTTGATGTTCATCTTATATCCTCCTTTCAAGACACTGTCTATTCCGTTCAATGGCTTTTCCAAGTCCTTTGCTGTCTCTGACACAACAACAATGTCATCGGAAACCTTCAAAGTTTTTCTTTTCCCTGAACTTTCCTACCACAAATTTTTCTTCTTTTTACGTTACTGGTTGCTCAGTGTAGAGATCGAATAAAACATTGGCGATAGGCCACAACCTCGTCTCACTCCTTTCTCAAGGACTGCTTCCCTTTCTTGCAGTTCGACTCTTATAACTGCCGACTGTTGTCTGTACAAGTTTTAAGCCTTTCTTGTGTCGTATTTTATCTTTGCTACTTTCAGTATTTCAAAGAGTGTATTCCAGTCAACATTATCAAAGGCCTTCTCTTTGTCTGCAAATGGTATAATCGTAGATTTTTCTTCCTTAACCCACATTCTAAGAGAAGTCAATATTGCCTCATCTGTTCCTATAATTCTCTAGAATCCAAAATGATCTTCTCCGAGGACGGCTTTTACCATTTTTTCCATTCTTCTGTGAATAAGTCTTGGAAAATATTTAGCAACCATCACTTATTGGACTTATTCTTCCCTAATATTCACGCCTGGCAGCCTCCTCTTTCTTTGGGACGGGAGTTATTACTTTCTCCTTGAAATCTGAGGATATTTATCCTTTCTCATACATCGTACACACCAGGTGGAACAGTTTTGTCATAGCTGGATGTCAGTAGTTCTGACGGAACGTTCACTCTTAGAGCCTTGTTTCGACATAGATAAAATTCTTCTCGGAGGGTCATTTCTTCCATCTCATCTTCGTCTATACACCCTCTTCCCCTTCTGTAATATTGCTATCGAGTTCACTTCCCCTGTACAGCCCTCTGTATGCTCCTTCCACATTTCAGATTGCTCTTCTTTCCTTAGTATTGGTTTCCGATGTGAGTTTTTGATATTTATACTGCTACTTCTCTTTTCTCTAGAGACCATTCTAATTTTTCCGTAGGCACCATCTTTCTCATAGTCACATTTGTCGTCTAACGACCCGTGCTTACCCATTTCACACTACCTGTCAGTCTCATTTCTAGACGTTTGCATTCTCTTTCGTCTGCTTCATTTTTGTATTTTCTCCTTTCATCGTTTAAATTCCATATATTCTGTGATATAAGAGGGTTTCTACAAGACCTTGTCTTTTTACCTATTTGACCCACTGTTGCTTTGACTATTGCACATCTCAAAGGAATCTGTAGGTAATCTACCGTATTCCTTTCCCCTGTATTAGTCAATCGTTGCCTAATGCTCTTTCTGAAACTCTCAACAACCTTGCTTCTTTCAACATATCCAGGTTGCATCTCCTTAATTTTCCTCATTTTTGAATTTTTTTTTTAATCTACAGGTAGTAGCCAATAAAACTGGATCGGAATCCACATCTGTCTTTGGAAATGTCTTACAGTTTAAAATCTGGTTCCGAAATCTCCGTCTTACCATTTTATAACGAAACTGAAATCTTCCGGTGTGTGCAGGTCTCCTCCACATATAAAACCTTCTTTCATGATTCTTAAACCAAGTGATAGTGACCATTAAATTATACTCTGTGCAAAATTCTACCAAGCAGCTTCCTCTTTCACTCCTTTCCCCAGTCCATATTCATCTATTACTTTTTCTTGTCTTCTTTTTCCTGCTTTCGTGTTCCAGCGCCCTAGGACAATTAAATTTTCGTCTTCCTTAACTGTCTGATTAATTTCTTTTGTCTTTATCAAACATTTCCACAATCTTCATCATATGTGGAGCTGGTTGGCAGGGTTGGAGTTCACAGGCGCGTTAAACTTGTCAGAGCAATCTGTACACAGTAAGTTGTAAGGGCAGGTCATACCAAATCAGGCGAGAACATTCGATAATGGCAACCCTGCCAGGATTTATCTAACATACTCACCCGGTTTGGTGTGACCTGTCCTTACCACTTACAGTGCACAGATAGCTCTGACATGTTTAAAATTCCTGTGAACCCAGGCCCTGCCAGGTAAGAAGATCCCAGACACACTGACATCAAGACATCAGAATACTAACTGTTATACTTGATCAAAAGGTACGTCTATGAGGAAGTGGTAGTCTCTACTTTAGATCAAAGAAATTCATTTTTCAATGAAGGAAAATCCTATGTACTGAGGAAGATCTCATAAAACTAACACAAGAAAATCTTAATGAACCTAACTCCAAGTAAGATAAACACATGAAAATTTATCAAGAAAAATCTTACACTAGCGTAATCTCAACAGAAAACAGATACTGACGGAACTTCAGGCACACTTAACATAAGAAAATCTACTCCAATAATTTTGCACTGACAGTTTATAAAACCACACAACTGACTGTAGACAGATTACTCTATTGCAGCTACAATAACGCCTGTCTGCCGAATGCCTTCTTCGAAATTAAGCCCTTAGGACACACACTCAATACATGGCTGAAGTAGACACAAGGAGATGAGAAAAACTATACAAGTGAACTCCAATCTAAAGCAGATCTGAAATGAACGCACTCTAGTGACTCCCACACTTAGTGTATTTGCCTTGTGCAGACTGCGGCGATAAGGGCGGCCGTGGTTGGTTGTGACGTATATCAGCGGTAGATGCGTCGGCACTTTGCGAACTTGTAGGTCTGACAGTTCTGCTGTGGCCTTGACTGGATGTACAGTCCTAAACTGCCCTAAGTGTTTGTGAGGCGAAAAACTAAGTTTGTCCCAGGCTAAATCATCAGGCTGTGTCCACTCGCTAAGGCTGAGCTATGTGTACACTGTTGCCCTCAGATGTTCTGCAGAACTTAACTAACACAGCTTGTGGCTCATATTCTCCAGTCCAGAGATATTACGAGTCTGTTAACCCAAATATGGGTGATATCAGAGCCTTGTGAACACTGTTGTTCACAATAAAATGTCTCTTCCAGAGCCATGACAATGGGGGATGCGCTCCGTCCAGCACAAGGCCCTTCTAGGAAGAGAGTGACCTCGCTCGTAATTGCCTATATTATATCAGCCTTGCCCCACCGTATTGTGAGTTTGCCTCTTGCCACAATTTGTGTCCCCCTATTAGAGCCTTTGCTGCTACTTTCGTCGTTTCTTTGCCCAATGGGCTTCAGAAACAAACTGGGGCATTCACTGGTCCCACACAGTCCAATGAGCCTTCGCCAAACAGGAGATCTCCACGTGGACTTAATGCATTATTCACGCCCCTGTCATGTGATATGTTATGTTTACAAAAAGGATAGGTTCATAAAAATACCTGAGTGCTTTCTTAAGTTAAAAGGCATTGGCAGACCAGGTGCAGTTCTCATGCCTTCTACATGCGAGTGTCACGTGATGTCTTTTTTTCAACCTGATGACGCACTTGCTGCATTATTACATTTCTGTGTTCTCCTTTAAGAGCAACCAAAAGTGGACTCCCAACTGCGTTCAGATATTTACTTCAGCGCAGGTGAGATTCAGAAGACTCACCCAACTGTGAGTTATCTCGGCCAAAAATGCCAAGTACGGTCCACGCGTTGCATCCCTAATTGATCTCCCGTGGCGAGGGTTCGCTGGTTTTGTCTTTCCAAAGTTGAGTTCTGTGTCGCTGTGCCCGGGTTGACTGTAAAGTCTCGCTTAACTTCAGTCCCCTGCTACAGAAATGCTACTTGTCTATCAACATGCAAATTAGGTAGATTTTGTTAGTATCGAGTTCACGTGAGCCACACATGAATTAATTACTCTTTGTACTCTGCAAATAACGTGATTCTAAGTGAAGTGTGGCATGTGGGGTATCACACTCATTGGATCGATGAGTAGAATCGATTTCTCGATGTAAAAAAAAAAGTTAGATGGTAAAAATTATTCTGGCACATTACAGTCTTGCACACTTTTTAACCCAGGCATTTGACTCTTGGTCTTCAATCTCATTGTTACCTCTTAGTTCTTGTACATACTGCATATTACTTATCTTTTTGTAAAGGTTAATCCGATTTTACAATGTCAGATGCTTTTTCTAGGTCGACAAGGCCTGCGAGTCGCTCTTGATTTTTCTTCAGTCTTGATTTCACTGTGAAGCGCAACATCAGAACTGCATCTCTGGAGCCTTTACCTCTCCTAAAACTCAGGCTCCAGGTCTCGACTGATATGTGAGTGCCACTACAGAGTGGCAAGTTAAATGTTTATCTTTTTCTGTGTTTTACTCGTAGTATATTCATTAAATTTCATGCATGTTTCTCTGTTTATTAGGTTTAAATATCGCGTTTTTGTAGGTGTAAATTCATTTAGTCCGTAGTGCAGCAGCTGCTCATTTCTTTTGTTTTGAAAGCAACGTCCTTTCGTTTGGTAAGCCAGTCAGTGAGCCTCCAGCTCTGGGCTGATATACAACTATGAAGCAGGAAGCTAAGTGTTTATATTTTTCTGTGTTTCCCTCGTAGTAAATTTATTAAATTTCGTGTGTGTTTCTCTGTTTAAGAGGCCTAATCTCGCGTTTTTGTAGGTATAAATTCACCCAGTTTGTAGCGCAATAGTAGCTCACTGAGCAGCCAGTTGCATAGCTTATTAATGCATCAGCGTCCACTGGTGACACACCAGGAGAGTAGCAAGTTGCATATCTAGAACTGACTACTTTTATAGTTCACTTCTTCACTTAGTCTTGTTAAGACGGCTAGGTTGTTTGCTTTGTGCTGACGCAAGAGGAGCTGGCAGCAGTTTGCGAACAGCTGAATGTGCTTTTGGCTACAGTCAGTCACCTGCAGGTTGCTGCCTCGAGGTGTAGCGGCAGCGGAGAATGTGGCGTGTCGCATGGGTCACCTCAGGTGTCGCTTACTTTGCCCATGGGGTCTGCATCCGAGGCACTCCCTAGTGCACCCGATGTGGTGGATCTGCCCTCACAGCAGGGTGAGTGGCAGGTGGTAACACATGTAAGTCACTCAAGGCTCAGGGCCAATGTGGAGACTCGCCACCTGCCTCGCCCATTCACCCTGTGAGTGGACAGGTTGAATAGCGTCAAAGCCTTTCATGTTTATAATTAAGGAGACAATTGCTTTTAAAATCGGTAATTAGTTTGTTGCAATATACGAAGTGTGATGGAGGTGAATTATTGGCATTAAGCATCGGTAAAGGGCTATGGTTCTTCTCTTTGCAAACTTGGGACACTTTGTGCATGAAAGGAATTCTTCTGATGCGTTTCGAGCTGGGAAGTCCGGCGACCAGGTCGACACAGGTAGTGCCCACGGGAGAGCGGCGGTCGCGCGCCTATGTCGGCACGCTTCACAGAGGGCAGGCCCCCAAAGGATTAGCGACAGGCGAAGACGCTGCATACATCAACACGCTGCCAAGGGAAGCCGTGGACATTCGCACGTGTGCCCGAGGCAGTGGAAACTGTAAACTTAGAGCGATAAACAGCTTTGCCACGATTCTAGGTAACACGGACAGAGCGGTGAGTTGAATAGCAATAGCACGACTTGGGTGTCCAAGGATCTCAAGTGGCCCGGGGAATTCTGGCCGTTTCCCGCGAGCAGAACACCTGGGAACGTAGTGGCAGTACTCAAAGGGAGAAGTCTTGGTTTATTTGTATACTCTGTCTCATACAGAATATGGCTCTCTTTTCCTCGCGGAATGCGGCGGCAAGGAGGGAGGAAATTTTGAAAGGGACTTCTTCATTGGCAAGAATCTAACGTTGGCTTTGAAAAATAGTACGAGCTACGTAATTGGCGGAAGGGCGGAGACAAGACGCTGGAGGGGAGTGGCTCTCTCTCTCCAAGTGCGAGGAGCGCACTAGTGCGGTCATTCCGAATATTGCTTCTGAGGGAGTTCACTCTTGACTGCTTCCGATAAGTCGCAACGATTCTCTTATCGCTTGTCATGAGACGATTGCACTTTGCATTCGTCCAAACAACGTAGAGAGCAAAGTTTGTTAGATCCAAGTAGGCGAGCTTCACTCACTGTGCTCTTTATCAAGAGCTTAACTCAGGATCATTTTGATGTACTACACGTCCGATGACGGTAGTACTGTTAGAACAGTTTTGAGCTGTGTTGTATGCAGTTTCACATACGTTAGCACTTTCAGATGGACGCATACCGTCGTCCAGTAATGATAACTTCCAGTAGCAAGTTTCGGTCACTATTTTTAGCGTAGGGCACGTTAGACGCTATCGACTACGACGTCGGCAGAGTCTCGATGCAGCCGCACGGAATCATGCCGACTCCACCGCCACGCCGACAACGCTATGAACATGGTAATACAGAAAACGCCCGCTTTCCTAGCTGTGCATTCTTCTTTCGCTTTCTTCAATTTCCTTGCAATGTGTTTGATGCTCATAAAGACGCAAGGCACAGTATTCACCGTTTACGCGCTAAGAGAGTCATATGTTCAGCTGTTTTTCTTTTTTTTTTCCTTCCTCATTTAATACACCAGGTCAACCCGTCTCGTGTAAATTATTTATATGTTAAATTAGAATGAAGTCATACAATTCTCATGTTAAAAGGCAAATACCAGGACAGGCACCTTATATAATTCACTTGTTGTGAGCTGTTGGTGCCAATTCAATTATATTTGTTGTTTTTTATGATACTTTCTACAGTATCTGGCGACCCAAATTTTTTACTTTTTTGTATCATTATTTGAATAATTTGTGAGTGAATGTTTAATGAATTAGGTAAAATTTCAATAAATTATTACATATGCAGTTTCGCTGAATAAACCACTTATATCATGAACAGCCCTTCTTGCATTTCATTTATAGAGTTTAAATAAAATTCACATCTCTTTCTCCCTCTCACACGTGGTATTTTGCAAGGTGGCCGTTCCTTCAGCATGGTCTAAGGCGGCACACGGGAGGAAGGGTCTACTAGTTACTGGGAGCTCCAGTGTTACGCTTGTTGTGGAGCCCCTTAGGCAGATAGCGTTCAGGGCTGGAGAGAAAGCCAGTGTGCGATTGGTACGTCTGCTGGTAGGTCTCATCCGAGATGTGGAGGCGGCCTTGCCTGTGGCTATCGAGAGTGCAGGGTGCAGTCGCCTGTATGTTGTGGCTCACGTCGGTACCATCGACACGTGTCGCATGGGTGCTGAGGTGATCTTCAGTTAATACAGGAGGCCGGCAGAGATGGTGAAGACTGCTGGCCTCGTGCTTGGGTTACAAGCAGAGTTGATCGGGGTCCTTTAGTTTGGAGTGTCTCAGCCACAGACTTCGTCGATTCTGTGACGGTCTTGACTGCGGATTTCTAGTCCTGCGTATCGTGTGAGGATTTGTAGACCTCTCTTTGATAGATCAGGGGTGCACTACATAAAGGCAGCAACTACTCAGGTAGCAGCGTACCTATGGAGTGCGTTTGAGGGTCTATTAGGCTAGCCAGTAGTTTGAGATGCTCTGATGAACGCTCGTCAGTCGATATGTAGCAAGGGAGTCAAACGATGTTCAGAATAAAGCCACTTCGACTGTTACAATTTGATCAGTAAACTGTAGAAGTATTCGTAATAAGTTACCGAATTTACTGCCGTCCAGAAAAGTTCTCCCACTCTAATTATATTCTTGGGACCGAGAGCTCGGTGAAACGCGAAGTGGAAAAGTTCTGAGATATTAGCGAGTCGTGGAACATAAATCGGAAAGACAGGTTAGAGGCCACAGGACGGGAAGTGTTTATGCAGTTGGCAAAAATGTTGTGCCTCTTAGGTCGAAGATGAGTGTGACAGTGAAGTTATCTGGTCGCGTAAAACAGGTGTAGGTAAAACGAAGTTAATTGTTGGATGTTTTTACCGACTACGCGATTCTGCTGTGCCATTTCTAAAGGCATTCAAAGAATGTCTAGGCCATTAGCGAGCAAATACCCAGGCCATGCAGTACTAGTTGTAGGAGACGTTAAACTACCGGATATAGAAGACTTTAAACAACCGGGTGTAGACTGGCATGTCTATGGATTCATTGCGGGGGTACGGACAGAGAGTCACGCGAAATTCTTTTAAATATGTTTTCTGAAAACTGTCTTGAGCAGCTATCTCTCAAGCCCACACGCAGTGAAAATATCTTAGAACTTGTAACTACCAACAGGCTGGACCTTATCGACAACGTCAGTATAGAAACGGGGGTTTGCGATCATGATAGCAACTATGATTACGAAAGTTAATAAATCAGTAAGGAGTCTAGGAGAATTTTTCTGCTAGATACAGCAGTTATTAGCACCTCACTTAGACAGTGAATTGGTATGACTTATTTCCAGCAAGATGGATGTAGAGGAATTATGTGCAAAGTTTAAGCAGACTGTAAATCGTGCTCTGGAGAGTTATACGCTTAGTAAGTGGAAAAGGCTCACCATGGTTTAATAACGAAATTCGGCGGATGGTGAGGAAGCGGATGCTGTTGCACACCCGGTTCAAAAGGGAACGCACGAATGACGACAACCGAAGGTTAGTAGAGATTCGTGCGTCTTTGGAAAGATGTATGCGCGAAGCGTACAACAACTACTACCGTCACACGTTAGCAAAAGATCTGGTAGATAACCCGAGAAAATTCTGGTCTGAAGTAAAATCACTAAGCGGGTCTAAGGCTTCCATTCAGTCCCTTGTCGACCAGTCTGGTGTGCCAGTTGAAGATAGCAAAAGAAAAGCCGATATTTTAAATTTTACGTTCAAGAAATCGTTCACGCAGGAGAACTGTACAAACATACCGTCGTTTGACCATCGGACAGACTTCCTTGTGGACGACATAGTAATAAGTATACCTGGACTAGAGAAACAACTGAAAGGTTTGAAAGCAAATAAATTACCGGGTCCGGACGGTACCCAGTTCGATTTTATACATAGTACTCTACGGCATTGGCCCCTTACCTAGCTTGCATTTGTCGTGAATCTCTCGCCCATCACCAAGTCCCAAGCGCAGATGATTCTTGTATGTAAGAAGCGATAAAAGAACGGACTCACAAAATTACAGAGCAATATCCCTAACTTCTCTTTGCTGCAGAATCGTTGAACACATTGTCAGTTCGAATGTAATAAACATTCTTGAGGCTCAGAAGGTTATGTCTAAGAATCAGCAAGGTTTTAAAAGCATTGCTCCTGAGAAACTCAGCTTGCCCTTTTCTCACATGATATACTGCAAACAATGGATGAAGGGCAACAGGCAGATTCCATATATCTAAATTTACGGAACGCGTCTGACACGGTGCCCCATTACAGGTTGTTAACGAACGTACGAGCATATGTAATAAGTTCACAGATATGTGAGTGCCTCGAATATGTCTTAAATAATGGAACCAAGTGTTTTGTTCTCGACGGCGAGTGTTCCTCAGAGACAAGGGTATCCTCAGGAGTGCCCCAGGGATGTGTGTTAGGACCGCTGTTGTTCTCTATATACGTAAATTATTTGGTGGACAGGGTGGGCGGCAATCTACAGTTGTTTGCTGATGACACCGTGGTGTACAGTAAGGTGTCGAAGTGGAGTGACTGTAGAAAGATACAAGACGACTTAGACAAAAGTTCCAGTTGGAGTGAGGAATGACAGCTGTCACTAAATGTGGAGAAATGTAAGTTAATGCGGATGAATAGGGAGATTAAACCTGTAATGTTCGGATACGGTATTACTAGTATCCTGCTTGACACAGTCAAGTAGCTTAAATATCTGGGCCTAAACATGCAAAGCGATATGAGGTGGAACGAGCATGTGAGTGCTGTGGTAGGGAAGGCGAATGGTAGACTTCGGTTTATTTGGAGAATTTTAGGAAAGAGTGGTTCACCTGTAAAGGAGACCGGATATAGGATGCTGGTGCGACCTATTCTTGAGTACCGCTCGACTGTTCGGGATCCGTACAAGGTCATACTGAAGAAAGACATCGAGGTGGTTCAGAAACCGGTTGCTAGAATTGTTACCAATAGTTTCGAACAATACAGGGTGATTCAAAAAGAATACCACAACTTTAGGAATTTAAAACTCTGCAAGGACAAAAGGCAGAGCTAAGCACTATCTGTCGGCGAATTAAGGGAGCTATAAAGTTTCATTTAGTTGTACATTTCTTCGCTTGAGGCGCTGTTGACTAGGCGTCAGCGTCAGTTGATGCTAAGATGGCGACCGCTCAACAGAAAGCTTTTTGTGTTATTGACTACAGCAGAAGTGAATCGACGACAGTTATGGGGGTATGTTAAGGATATGGTGTTTCGGCCACCTCTCCCAGCCGCCATTGATGATTTGAAACGAGAAATAACAGCAGCTATCCAAACTGTTACGCCTGATATGCTACAGAGAGTGTGGAACGAGTTGGAGTATCGGGTTGATATTGCTCGTGTGTCTGGAGGGGGCCATATTAAACATCTCTGAACTTGTTTTTGAGTGAAAAAAAACTTTTTAAATACTCTTTGTAATGATGTATACAGGAAGGTTATATTATGTTTCTTTCATTAAATACACATTTTTAAAGTTGTGGTATTCTTTTTGAATCACCCTGTATATAAGTGTTACGGAGATGCTTCAGAAACTCAAATAGGAATCCCTGGAGGCAGGGCGACATTATTTTCGAGAAACGCTATTGAGAAAATTTAGAGAACCGGCATTTTAAACTGACTGCCGAACGACTCTGCTGCTGCCAACATACGTGTGCGTAAGAATCTCGAAGATAAGTTACGAGAAATCTGGGCTCATACGGAGGCATATACGAGGGTTGGAACTTTAATAGTGGCAACTATTTACAGTTCGTACAAAATAGATACGTGTTTCAAAGTTTCACTGACCTTCAAAGTTGTCACCAGCATTCTGTATAACCCGTTGCCAGCTATGTGGAAGTCGTAGGATACTCTTAGCAGTGGCCGGCCGCGGTGGCCGTGCGGTTCTAGGCGCTTCAGTCCGGAGCCGCGCTGCTGCTACGGTCGCAGGTTCGAATCCTGCCTCGGGCATGGGTGTGTGTGGTGTCCTTCGGTTAGTTAGGTTTAAGTAGTTCTAAGTTATAGGGGACTGATGACCACAGCAGTTGAGTCCCATAGTGCTCAGAGCCATTTGAACCATTTTTGAACTCTTAGCAGTGCCAGTTGTGTTGACAGTCCGAGCAGCGCGATCAATTGCCCGACAAATTTATAGCAGTTCTGAAGCGAATGCCGTGAAGTATTTCCTTCAGTTTAGAAATCGAATTGAGCTCACGAGGGCATAAGTCAGGGGAGTGCAGTAGTTAGTATAACACTTAATAGCCCCATCAGTCAAACAAATCAGTAACAGCATTGTACGTGCTTGAGCATTGTCCTGCAAAATGATGGTCCGGTCTTGTAGAAAGTGTCATCACTTCTGTCTCTATGCTGTTCATTTTTGGAACACAACCTACGACCAGCTTAGAGACAGAAGTGTTTGACTGATGGGGCTGCTGAGTGCTATATCAACTAGTGTATACCTGTCTGAATACCTCCTCCTCCTAGCTACCTTCTTGCCAACTGCCAGTTCCCCTTCCCAGCACCCTTCACCCTTCTCAACCTATCCAGTTCCTCCTTTGCGTGTTGTAACTGCACCTGAAAGGCACAGATCTTACACTCCTGCTCCTCCATCAACTTATTTCTACTACAGATTCTGAATTCCCAGGAGAGGATCTCGCTAGAATGCCCACTGGCCTCCCCACTGCATTCACCCCAAAGAAAATACTTTGAACAAATCCCACACCGTAACTCACTACTAAAAAACCTACGACAGAGCCCACACTTCTCACTCATGGTAAAATTTTGCAGTTACTGAAAAAAACTATATGTCTACGGTACGTAAGTTCAGTTACACCAGTAAAACTGTTTACAGAACTAACAATACCGGTCTCGAAATTATCTCTCTTCTAAGACAACAACTACCAATTCTACTGAACCACAACTAACACCAAAACGTACAAAACGTCACAAAATTACTAGCTAAAACCAAAAATTCAAGCGGCCACCGGAACACTCAACGAAGTTATAACACTGAATGAAAATTTTACTGAAATATTTCACTAGAAACAATAAAAAACATCAGCTGAAAATTAAACCACGAATTTTACCAAACGACATCAATGCACAGAAAACTGTAAGAAACGCAACGAGCGAACGCTTCCAAAAGTCTATTAGATCCTTATTTCGCCACCAAGAGCACGAAGCACCGCTGAAAACTATTAAATTTAATAAATGTATAACAGTGCACAAATAATTTTGTCGGTACTTAGCTTTATAACCGCTACAGCTGCAACTGCAAGCCGCAAAATGTAAACATACTACTGAGGCGTGCGGCTCTTCCTTATATTATTCTGGTCTGCAACTTGGATGCATGAACTGTTAAGCTGACTGTGATAAATCTCCCACTCGTCGGCTTTTACTATCATCGGAATAGTATGGTTCACATTTCTCCGAAAGTCTGGTGGGATATCGCCATGCATTCGATATACCAACGTGAATATTCGTTTTGTTGCCACTTCCTCCAACGATTTTATAAATTGTTGTAGAATGTTGTCGATCGCTTCTGCCTTAGTTGGTTTAAGTCTCTCAAAGCACTTCTCAGTTCTGACTCTAATGCTGGATCCCCTCAGTAGTAGGGCAACCTTCGTGCCAGCGCACTCTGCATTGTTGCCAAATTTATTCAAGATGGCGGCGATGTCCTTATCCAAGATGGCGGCATGTAGACTTGGCAACATCGCACGGCGTCATCCAAGATGGCAGCTTTTGGCGGGAGAATAGTCCAATTATGCTACGTCCACTAATGTAACCTCAAGAAAAAAATGGCGGGAATTTTGAATTTTGGCGGGAAAATAGCCCAATTGTGCTATGTCCACTAACATAAGCCACCAGAAGAAAAAATTGCAGGAAGTTATAATTCCAACAGGATAATGCATGCAAAAACCATACTTGAATTTTTATTATTGGTTATCATTTATTATCATTAATTAT
The DNA here is from genome assembly GCF_021461395.2 of Schistocerca americana. Taxonomy (NCBI): domain Eukaryota; kingdom Metazoa; phylum Arthropoda; class Insecta; order Orthoptera; family Acrididae; genus Schistocerca; species Schistocerca americana. The sequence goes on along the minus strand of NC_060121.1, from coordinate 686,654,451 downwards.
CATTTATTATTATTGACCTACCTGCACTAGAAAACTGCACCAAATTCAAATTCCAACACGATATTGTCTCGAAAACTGTACTTCTATTTATTATTACCATTTATTATTTATTCAAGATGTCCGATTTTCTCGGCGAGAAAGCCGTTTTACTCACATCCATAACAAAAATCTATCACAATTTCAAATCCCAACACCATAATTGATCACACGTGCAAGCTTTTTCCGTCACTTATCTTTTTTCACTGGCAGCCTATCATAATCACGTCAAATAATGAACTGCACTTATCGTAACGCAAGTCACGTCTTTTGATTTTGCAGGGGGGAAGGGACTGAAGACTTTATTTCAAGCAGTACGGTCATCTCTTGTTCTCCAACACAGTCAGCACATACATCTTTGATATCGCAGTACAGTCACCACGACGTCCACGCTCCAACTGAATTAGTTCAAATCTTCGCCACCCCCTGGCCAGCGCGTGGAGACACTGCCGACGCCTGTCACATGAGGCGGCCGGCCACTCTCACTGGGGGCGAGCCCAGCGATCGCCCCCACGTCGTAAACATGTTTTCGCTGGACACTCTGAAACTTGCCAAGTTTGACGTCACAGCGGCCCCTTGTCCGCTCACCACGTGTATTCGTCGCCTCCGCACGTTTCCCGCCAAAATTGTTTGCCTCGGGGCTGATTCACGCAACGGTCGACCGTTCCCTGGGTAAGTCCGAACCTGCAGATACCGACCTCACACAGCCATTCGCCATCCACCAGGTGTATTTCTCGGACAAAGAACGCATACAGAAAACAGAGCAAGCGCTCTCCAAATGTGGAGGTGACTGGATACGCCTTGGTTACCTTTAGAGGCAATTTTAGAACACAGAACGATAACTTATGTCGCAGTTGCATGGACGGATCTGACATAAAATCGAAGGAAATGCGAAAACTAATTAGCGCATAGATGTAAACTGACCTAATATAGACCAAAATGCGGTGAAAATGAGAACGTACTTGCTTATCTTCTGGTTAGCAGGGGGGAATTTGTACATGGAGTCAAGTATGTGGCAACAAGACGAATGCAGGAAAACGATGACATCGAAGTGAGCTGAATAAGGAAGACAGTCAATTTTTTCTCGTTGAGTTTGTATTATAGTGTATGTCTACTGAGGTAGCTGTGATACACGCGAGTTGAATACTGTATTTGATGCTTTTCAGGACAGAGAATCATTCACATCTAAAACTTACTCACATCTGTGTTAAATGATAACAGAGAGTGTACGGGATGATCAATTGAGATCGAGCTGTAACTTGGTACGATTTGAACGCTGACTCATTTATTCTAGGGAAGGACAAGTTGATGAAGGTCAATTTTTTTTCCAGTGTTCTATCTGGATGCCTTAGTCGCGTGATATAGCCCGCATTCTAGCCATATGCAGCTACAGTGCTTTACATATGATAGATTGGATGATTTACGTAAATATCTTTCGAACTACGTTGCGTATAAATATCACTCCGTTCTTGTTCTTCTTAACTGTATGCTATCAAATTAAGGCACTTTGAGATCTGTTACTATAGATCGATATGGTGTGCTAAGCTCCAATACTTGGGCACATCTCGAGAAATGTGGTGCACTTGGAGAGGTTAGGCCCAGGAAAGCTCTATCCAGACAAGAGAGGTGAAGTGTAGATATATTCCTCTGCTCAGTTGGGTAACGACGTTGCGGGGTAGAGTGGTCACTGCCAAAGTGAGGATGGTCTTTTAACGTAAGAGGGCAAGATTTCTCTGTGACCACCATAGGCAGAGAGATTGATCAAGTACTATGAGCGTGGTCTTAGATATATGTATATTGTTGTCTGGTATACTTTGATCGTTTTTATGTGTACGCGAATTAAGTGTGAATGGATGTACTCAGCAGTTCATCTATCAATGTTCGCAATGATACTTGCAAAGTAGAGGAGGTATGGTTTAGCTATGACATTGAAATTAGGAAAACATGCTCTCACATGATTGGCCAGTGTGCTTTATTACGAGGCTAGGTGCACGTCGGAATATTGTTATCATTGGTTTGTGTTTAAGTATATAATATTAAATGCCCTATCCTCAGTGAGAGGGGTGTGTATGTCGGTAAAAGTATTTGCTTATTTGACTACATGTATGTGCAATTTAGTACATTTAAGTGTTCACCGAATATGACTGTCTGTGGAAAAAGGAATTATTATGTTCTATTGAACTGGGCTGTATGAGGGGGCGTAAATGCTTGTTCAAAATTATTATAACAGGGTGGGTGGCATATAAGTAGAACAAGTTCTGTGAAAGCGTGTGTAGAATGAGTGAGCGAGTGGATGACACGACTCATCTACGACTGTATCATTAGGACATGTAAATAAATGTCGGATAATCTAAATTGATGTCTTTTTTTTCTTTTAATTATATGTATGACCTCTGCGTGGAGTTATGTTTGTCTATTTGTTCTAAATGAATACTCATCTTTGCTTAGAAAGTGAGTTTTGACAGAATTGTCAACGCAGCGTGAATGACGATGGGTTCGCTGGCTGGGGGAGACACTGTTTACATGTCGAGTCGGAGATGCAGGGGAGGATAGAGATCTGCGCTATTCAGAAATCCATCTGTGCAGTGTATGTCGTTAGACAATAGCTGGAGAGCAGGTATAGAGAGAGAGATCATTATGGCATGCTGGTCCTGGGGCTTAGTGGATGGCTGTTTAGATGGACAGATATGTGGCTTTGACATGCCGCCGGCTGCACTTGCATTTTAGGCGAATGGTCAAGACAAGGTCCTGTTGCAGTAACTGAGGTCATTCTGCTTGTAAACAGGGTGCAGAAGGTAATGGATATGTCTGTCTCCAACTTAAATTGCATATATCAGATGCGCAATGATCTGGAAATGGGATCAGCTGAACGATGTGTAGGGTGTGACTAAAGCCAAGTTGGAATTTTAGTGTAGCATGCAGGTACGGGAAAGGTGACACGTTTCGCACTGAGTGAAGCCGTCTTGAATAATGGTAAATGCACAATCAACTGACGTGATGACAGAGCGCTCTGGTGGTTGTCATAGGAGCTAAACACAGTTGAACTTGGAGCCATTTTCGTTATGTAACATGATATAAATGATAATAAATAATAATAAATGATCATAAATGATAATAAACAACTGGAGCAGCTGTTCGAATGCAGAGACCTGTTGGAGTGTATGGATCTGTCAGAGCGAACTTTGATGTCCTCTAGACGACCGAATAGCGAAGTAATGGTATGTGCTGGGCGGCTTTGGTGATCAAGTCAGAATTTGAGAAGATGATTGATTTGGGTTGGAGTGTTATTAGATGGGGTGTAGACTGTTCCGTTGACTACTTCTGCACATTGGCTTCCTTTATTTAGCTGAGTGAAGATCGACTGTGGTGTGTTGGATACATGCTTGTCTGTTCTCTAGACCTGGGACAGACCTAAGTTGATGTGTAAATTATAGCCATGACCTCGAAAATGTTACATGACTGAGACCGGTATTCGAGAGTGGAAATATCATTTTGCATACATTTGTTTCTAGTTAGTCAGTGGTTTACAGCATGCTGCACATAGATAAAGTTCGGCGTTTGTAGAGAATTAATTTGAAGTCTATATCTTGGGAATTATGATGAACTAGTGATCGGTAGGGTGTAGCCTAGTGCATGATATTGAGAAGTGCAGCTAAAATGGTGTAATATTATGGAGAGAGTACATGTGTTCTTGCAGTCTATGAGTCTGAGGATGTTTGTAGAAAAGCGAACAGATAAGGAAGGAGGGACAGTAAGGTGTTTGTGCTGAGGGAGAGGATGATACTGAATTTGTAAAAAGAGTTCTGATTGTGACTTAGGAGAAAGATTAGCTCTGAATGTCGGGTCTGTAGAGGGAACGGGTTGACGGTGCTTTCCTAGGATTGGGGGGCATTGCTGTATATAGACACTGTAGGAATATGATATTTTTTTCGCATGCTGTAGAGATATACTCGATAAGTGCACTGTTTTGTGTCAAATATGTATATACTGTATTGTGAAGTTAATGTGGTTTACATTGTGTAGCGTTTGTATATACTGCAATGTAAAGTTAATATTAACTATGTTATGTGATGACTAGAGAGGAAGTCGTAAGGATGGTAGAGATATTTCCAGAGTAACAGCGGTCAAGAGAGTATATTTCCGATACTTTGCTCATTGTGGAATGCCAATCAAATGAGACCGCCATCGTAAGATTTAACTGTATAAGTATAATGAGATCAACGACTTCGGTATTCGAGAGTGCGAATATAATTTTTTAGTCTGTTTGTTTCTAGTTATTCAGTGGTTTAAAGGTTGCTGTACTTAGAAAAAAAATTGGTGTGTTCTTGTAGTCTATGAGTCTGGATAAGTTTGTAGAACAAAAGCGAGCAGGCAAGGAAGAAGAAGAGAGAGGAACGTATTTGTGTTGAGAGGAAGCTATCGCCGAACTTGTGGAACAGTTCTGAGAGGGACTTCCGTCCGTTGGTGCACAAGGTCTGATTACCGCTGAGTGTGGCGTGTGTAGAAAGAAAGAGCACTGCTTCCTTAGGAATTGAGAGAATTGGGGCATGTAGTGGATATTGTAAAGTTAACGTGGCTAACATTGTGTAGGGTTTGTATATAATGGATTGTAAAGTTACTATTGCTTATGTTATGAGATGAGTAGAGAGGACGACCGCCTGCATCTCGTGGTCGTGCGGTAGCGTTCTCGCTTCCCACGCCCGGGTTCCCGGGTTCGATTCCCGGCGGGGTCAGGGATTTTCTCTGCCTCGTGATGGCTGGGTGTTGTGTGTTGTCCTTAGGTTAGTTAGGTTTAAGTAGTTCTAAGTTCTAGGGGACTGATGACCATCGATGTTAAGTCCCATAGTGCTCAGAGCCATTTTTTTAGAGAGGACGACCGTGTGTGTGTGTGTGTGTGTGTGTGTGTGTGTGTGTGTCTAGATTGAGGGGGCTGTGGAGGTAATTTAGCGATATCTGTAAAAGTAAGCACAGGAAGCCTCAGAAAGAAAAGCAGGATGGTTCTTCGATAACGGGTCCTTAGGAAATTACGCCAGTAAATTCGATAAGAAGGAATAAGAATGATTAATAGGTTGTGCTGGGATATCGGAGGGTTGAGAACATTTGCGTATGTTGAGAGCTGGAAAGGTAGGAGGTCGGGACCGCATTCAGTATTATTTTGGTGAACAAGTTCTGTTAGGGTAAGAATTTGAATTTACAAATAAGCTGAGAAAACACGAAAGCGAGCGTTAACTATTTTTGGGGGCACTATACAATTTCGGAGAGGTTGACTGGGTTCTTATTTTTTTTTTTTTTTTAAATTTTCAAATGATCGTTTTAGATTGTGAGGGGAGAGAAGCGCTGGGATGTGTGCGGACGGTGTGTGTGTGAACTCGCTCTCGGCTATTCTGACAACAGACGTGAAGGTGGAGATGTGTCGCATACAGGCCGGCAAGCAATGGAATGTGGCCTTAACATGTGTGTTGGACCGCACTGAATAAGGACGGTGACAGGCGACTCGCGTGGTCTGGCTTGAATAGTCATGTTCGGCGTGTTAGTGATAAGAATTTCTCAAGTGTTAGCTGTGAATGCGGCTGCCATCAATTCATGTTTGAGGGGTCGAACAGAGGCCTTTGAGCGAATTGAGAGCTGTTGGACGTGTGACTTAGTGTGGGACAGGTGTTTACAGTTATGTGTATTGCATTATTTAGAAGCAGTTTGATATTGTGCACTGAAATTAGGAGCTGTTTGCGTGTCTGTCGACTGTGCAACATGACACCAGGTATATCACGGCGAGTGTTTTTTGTATGAGAGTGGTAGGTATACTCGATGCATAAATAAAATGTACGTTAAGTATTTGTGGAACGATATAGAATATGAGAGAGTTCGAGTTGGTTGTTATTTTTTCTACTTGGTCGGTTTGTTAGATCGAATTGCTGAGGCGAGTAGATACGAGAGCGCGAGGGATATGATTGCAGCATATCTCCATCTCTCAGCGGTTAACTAAAGATGGGGCGAGCAATGTTCTCGGCTTAGGTACTGGGGGTGTGCTCTGGCCATGTGCTAGACCGTGTGGATTGAACAACAGTATTAGGGTCATAGTTTAGCTAGAATATTTATAGAGGAGGATGTCTGACGCGAGTATAAAGGTCCAGACTCTGACGTGGGCGGTCTCGCGCTCGTGGTGTGTGAGAGAGGCAAAGCGACGATTTAGAGTCATCACAGGTGACTTAGGTTAGTGGCTTCGTTTGCCACAATTTTCTTGTGTTTGGTAGCGAAACACGAACTGACCATCAGAATTGAAGCTTGGCTTATTTGTACAGACAGAATGTGACATAAGTTAATGTAGGTTAGTACACGTAAGTGCACGTTAGTAAACAGGAGCAAGCATTTGTATATGTTAGCCAACGAACATGGGTCGGTAAAAGGACGTGGTGGTCGGTAGGGACTTTAACTATTTCATTGCAAGTCCAGATGGGTGTGGCAGTGGCGAAAATTGATTCGTAGTCTAGGTGGACGTGGCAGTTTTCCGCATCGGAGAGGTTAATTAATTGCTGAGATTAATTAAATAGTCATGCGGACTTTGTCACATTCACTTGTGGAGGTACTGAGCTAGGTGTGTGCGATGGCTCATGTGTACGGACGTGTGTTTTCACCAAGGTCCTGGATTAGATAATCAAAGCATGTGGGCTGAATAATGAGAATCAGGTGATCAGTTTGTCCGACAGAGCCACATGGTCGATGGCGCGTTGTGACGTCAAGGAAGTTTCCAACTCGGTAGAAAAAACATTCCAGTTCGTGAGTGTTGGTTCCTGTCTATCGGTCTTGAATTGCAAAGTTTATGGGGGTGAGGGCGTCCTTTGTGCTCCATCACACGTGCTGGTGGGGCGGTATGTGGCATGAGGGTGGTTTGGACAGAGCAAGCATGTCGGTTCATGTCCATTGGTGCTGAGAATTTGCGAACTTTAGGACCGATATAGCTTTTGGTGTGTCACGTGATAGAACTTTCCAAACATCTCGGGCGGTTGTGTGAGGTAGGTATAAGCAAGTTCGAACCTGTTCAGAAAAATAAATTTGGGGTGGAACGTGTCCTTTGTCCAGCACATGGTCGACAGGTTCCATCCTGTCCAGCGTTAAGTGCTCGTAGGTGCGGAAAGATGTTTATGTAGTCGGACTCTGAGGCGAGTGTGGCTGACCGTTTGTGGCTGGACCCTGAGGTGCCTACCTGGCGCGCTGGCCGTGGGACTGTGCGGGCACCGCTGGTCACTTGACGTCAGCTGGCCAGGGAGCTGCCGATGGAGCGGGCTCAGCCGGCCGCGTGTACGCAGCTGCGCTGAAGAGTTTCGCTGTGTGAGCATGGAGAAGTCAGTTGGGACACACCTGCATGACCGTAATTTTTGAAATAAATAGTTATTTTTCAGATATTTACAGAAGTCTATGTCCGTCGCGTGTATGGAGGGTGTGTGACGTAAGCGGGGCGGCGGCGCAGCGATTGTACAGTTATTACACTCGCGCGAGAGCGAGTCAATTAGCGAGCATTCTAGTGCGGTCCAAATGTGCTGTTATATAGTCATGGCGGATTCCACTGTCGAGCAAACTCTGCCGCCAAAAGTGTAGCACTGCGTTCTCACTCGCACAGGGACATGTGGTGGACGGTGAGCGGTCGGCTTCGACAGGTTTGAACGTGCCCAGGAAAAAAAGCTTTGGCGCCAAAAGTGTGGCAGGGAACAGCCGACCATTGTGTGATTCAGCTCCGAGGCAAACAATTTTGGCGGGAAACGGGCGGAGTCGACGAATACACGTGGTGAGTGGACTAGAAGCGCTGTGACGTCAAACTCGGCAAGTTTCAGCGTGTCCAGCGAAAACAGGTTTACGACGTGGGGGCGATCGCTAGGCTCACCCCCAGCGAGAGTGGCCGGCCGCCTCACGTGACAGGCGTCGGCGGTGTCTCCGCGCGCTGGCCAGCGGGTGGCGAGGATTTGAACTAATTCAGTTGGAGCGCGGATGTCGTGGTGATTGCACTGCGATATCAAAGATGTGTGTGCTGACTGTGTTGGAGAACAAGTGATGACCGTTCTGCTTGAAATAAAGTCTTCAGTCCCTTCCCCCCTGCAAAATCCAAGGCCGTGACTTATGTTACTATAAGTGCAGTTCATTATTTGACGTGATTATGATAGGCTACTAGTGAAAAAAGATAAGTGATGGAGAAAGCTCGTACGTGTGATCAATTATGGTGTTGGGATTTGAACTTGTGATAGATTTTTGTTATGGATGTGAGGAAAATGGCTTTCTCGTAGAGAAAATCGGACATTTTGAATAAATAATAAATGATAATAATAAATAGAAGTACAGTTTTTGAGACAATATTGGGTTGAAATTTGAATTTGGTGTAATTTTATAGTGGAGGTAGGCCTATGATAATAAATGATAATGATGATAATAAATGATAATGAATGATAATGGATCTTAATAAATGATAATCAATAATAATAAACACAAGTACGGTTTTTGCATGCATTATCGTGTTGGAATTATAGCTTCCCGCCATTTTTTCTTCTGGTGGCTTAGGTTAGTTTACATAGCACAATTGGGATATTTTCTCGCCAAAATTCAAAATTCCCGCCATATTTTCTTGAGGTTAGGTTAGTGGATGTAGCACAATTGGACTATTCTCCCGCCAAAAGCCGCCATCTTGGAAGATGTCATGCGATGTTGCCAAGTCTACATGCCGCCATCTTGGATAACGTCTTCACCGCCATCTTGAATAAATTTGGCAACAATGAAGAGTACGCTGGCACGAAGGTTGCCCTACTACTCCCTTCTCTCTACCCTGTTGACTTCTGCTTCTCCTTTATCATGTCACCACACAAGTCCATCCCCTCATAGAGGCTTTCAGTTTACCCTTTTGGCCTATCCACTCTGTCCTCTGTATTTAACAGTGGAATTCCCGTTGTGCTTGTAGTGTTACCACCAATGCTTTTAATTTCACCACAGGCTTTTTTGACTTTTCTATAAGCTGTGTCATTCCTTCAGTCAAATATCTATTTTTCGATTTATTCAAATTTTTCATGTAGTCATTTCGCCTTAGCTTTCCAGTCCCTCCTATTTACATAATTCTTAAGTGACTTCTGTTTCTTTATTCCTGAATTTCCCTGAAGATTTTTGAACTTCCTTCTTTCGTCAATCAACTGAAGTATCTCTTCTGTTATCCATGGTTTCTGCATAGTTACCTTCCTTGTGCCTATGTTTTTCTTACCTACATCTGTGATTGTCCTTTTTTTCTAACCCAGTTGATCGATTATGCCATCTTAAATTTCACGCTGCGACTTGCAGAATGCCAGTTTTGTTGCTCCTGGGGACGACATCCTGAGCAGTCCTTGCTCAGAAGTCAGAGTGGGCGACTGTTTTATCTCCGGAATATTTTACCCAAGATGGTGTCATCATCATTTAAACATACAGTAGAGCAGCATATACTCGGAAGAAATTATGGCTTTCAGTCGTTATCGGTACCAGTGCAGCAAGGACATGTTGGCTCCTGGTACAAGGCCTATTCAGTCAATCATTGTCCTTGCAGCTACTAAAAAGGCTGCAGCTCATCTTCAGGAATCATATAATTTTCTGGCCTCTCAACATATGCCTCTCCATTGTGATTCCACCTAGAGTGCGGCAGTGGTACTGCAGTGCAAGTTCTGGATGCCCACACACTCCAACAGTACTCACAAAATGGTCTTATATGATAAGGAGATTAACAGATTGCACTGATAAGATAAGGACATCTGGTAACTGATGAGGCAGGAACTTCCAGGCTATCAGGTTACATAATGAGGCTGTTGGACAAGGTCAGCCCCCTCACACCCTTCCCCCTCCCCCCCCCCCCCACTCACAGGGAACAACAACCCAGCCCACAAACCTTAGGCAACTTGACGAGTTATCTTCAACACCACCCGAACCCACTCCCCACCCTGTACATTCTCCTCACCCCTCCCTCCTAGACCAATAAGATTCAAGATCAACTCTCCCCCTACACTTCCATTATAACTAGAGTAATGGAGAAGGATGCATCATTTGAGTAACATGCACTATAGGAAGAGGATCAGGATTGTTTCAGGCCAGAGTGTGGTTATTATTTGTTATAAGAAATAATAATGCAAAAATAAAATCTACTATTAATCCAATTATATGTGTTTTGTCATTTGAGGAGTCCGCAGAGACCAGCCATCGTGCTAGGGCAGAATAAGAAGGTATGTAAGTCATATCACATACTAAAATGTAGACTTTCACGGCCGGAAATATCATGTCCATTATAATTATCCGGACTGTTATGCCGTGGTCGGTTGATGAATTTAGTCTCAATTTCCAACGTTTCGTCTCCGACTGCAGGAGACATCTTCAAGGGGGTCCATAGGTCGATGGAAGGTCCAACACACCTTCCATCGACCTACGGACCCCCTTGAAGATGTCTCCCGCAGTCGGAGACAAAACGTTGGGAACTGAGACAAAATTCATCAACCGACCACGGCATAACAGCCCAAATAATTATAATGGACAAGTCATATCACAATTAATTGCTATTTTGGGTCAGTTGTTGATAGTTTTTCAAAAATTTTTAAGATATAGACATCTCTATTAGAAACCAAGTATGGAAGTGCATAATTTAACAACAAATACGCTCTTGCAAAATCTTTAAGCGAAGAAGATGCAGCACACTATATAAACATCGTTACATTACTAGTGTATGCATTAAAAGGAGCGCTTTCTCCTATTAGTAGAAATAATGGTTTCATGGCATATTATGCAAACTAGTTTTAAATATTAACGTAATTTATTACGTAAGGTGCTATGATGTCATTCTGACCAGTGATGTTATTTCTACAGCGTTTGAATGTTTAACTTTAATCATGATCACCCCATATTATGCAAAATGGCGGAAAATTTTGTCCATTAAGGGCTAAGAGCCAAATACATTCACTAGAAGCATGACATTATTTCCTAGTTTGATTCTTGTGAGGTATCAGATGTGTTTGAAAAAATAGCAGAAAATATTGGTCAATCTACTTCTCATGGTGAATTGTGAGCGATCACCACCTAGCTCATTTCACCACCAATGGAGGGAATTTTGCGTTGTTTAGACAATGTTTCTGTAATTTTTTTCCAACATGGCTGATCTGGTTGCTGGCAAAAGAGACATTGCTACTAAAATAAGCAATCAGAGACATGCTTCCAGGCAAGCAAATCTGTTGGAACCCGCTAGTAGCTACGAGTTCGAGAACAGAAATCTGTGGGCAGCTTTGCAGATAAGCATTGCTATCAGCCAAGCGATAAGCACTCCTCTCTGCCCCCCGCTTTGCCTCTGAACCAATAACAAGAAACAAGCTCGTCCCCCTCCCCAACTGTCCTGATTTTAGTACCAGAGCCTATGTGTTGCTAGCATCTTCCTTTTTCTGTTCACAATAAGGTGTAGATCATTATAAAACACCAGAAACAGCAGGAATCAGCGAGCACTTCCAGGCAGAATAAAAAGACACACAATTTCAATTAACCTGACACAAAACAATATTTAAACCAATAAACTCTTGCTACCCCCTGACATTATCAGTGTGTGACGTCATTGTAAGATTTGTAAATAACTGTGGAAAAATCTGAGTATGTACACTCCACATCGCTATAAACCATTACTGCAGCTCATTATTATAACAAAAGACGTCGATTTCGGCACAGCGTTATTTAGAAGCAATATTATCCACGTTGTATCTTCTGGAAGCTCACAGTGACGAAGATTTCAATCCTCCATTACTAACAACAATTTTATCGATTCTCCCTCAACACTACAAAGACTCACACATAAATATCAACCTGTACAATTAGCACAAGAACTGAACTTTCAGACAACATGTGCACATTAGCTGGAGAAATATCCTACACATAACTGATAAATGTAGACTCTCGGCCTTCCTGCACATACCCACACACACATAATCCACTACATACAGCTGTCTGGAGAGACACTGCCATTGCCGGTTGGGATGCAGATAACACCAGGTCGCTGCACAAGAATCTCTGACCATAAGGATGCCCCCTTGACCAGTCCACCTTAACTCACAAATCACAGAAGCCGTCCCCCCAGAGGGCTCACAGTTTTTTCGTGAGTTCGCGCGTGGCGCACACGGGGCACCGAGCTATTGCAGCCAAGTCTTCCTTCCCTGGCTACATTTCCTTCACCCTGCGCTCCTTCCCTATCTCCATACTCCTTCCCCATTGCCATCTCCTACCCCCCTCTCGGTGTTCTGATTTGTGCCTACCTGGCCTATCCACCTAGTTTCCTGTATTGATTGCAATTTTGTTCCTTTTGCCTGTTCTTTCATCCTCTTTGGCGTTTAGGTCTCCACTCGAGGTTTGACCACCACTCCAAAATTTCCTGTTTTTAGTGTTCGCCATATGGGGAAGAACTCCATCCCTAGCATACCCAGTGTGGATTCCTCTCCCCTCTTCCTTCTCCTCTCCCTTCACCACTGTAACCCCCTAACACCATACTAGGTCATTAGCATGTGTAGCTAGTCCATGTTGTTGTTGTTGTTGTGGTCTTCAGTCCTAAGACTGGTTTGATGCAGCTCTCCATGCTACTCTATCCTGTGCAAGCTTCTTCATCTCCCAGTACCTACTGCAATCTACATCCTTCTGAATCTGCTTAGTGTATTCATCTCTTGGTCTCCCTCTACGATTTTTACCCTCCACGCTGCCCTCCAGTACTAAATTGGTGATCCCTTGATGCCTCAGAACATGTCCTACCAACCGATGTGATGTGATAGTCCATGTAGTGGGGCTATTATATACCCAAATGGCTGAACCCCTGACAACATAGGGATCACACCACTGATACCTGAGCTGTTCCCTTCCCATGTATGCCAAGGAGTGGTTGCTTATCTTCTTGGAGCATCAGAACTCCTAGCAATGGCTGCTGTGCCAGACAGCCCTTGCTGTGGTTGCATGGCATCCATGGGGAGAGCCCCTGGTCGGAGTGGGTGGTATCAGGGCGGATGCTTGGCGCATGAGGCATATAAAGCTGCAAAAATCTGGCCATTCTCAAATGGCCGTTGAAAGGGTCCTGTAGCCACCTTTCATTGCCAACTCTCGTAGTGGTCAAGTCGGCAAAGAGGTTTCCGCTACTTGTGAGAAATCCACCTGCGTTAGGTTGGTGGCGGAAATGGCATCCTGGGGTTTTCCGGTCCACGCGGAGCGTGGAAGAGGCTGGAGAAGCGGGAGGCAGTCTGCCGCCGGTACGGGAAGCGTACACAGCTGTGCTCCAGTTGAAGAAGGGTGAGTTAGACTGACCGCGTGGCGCGTTGTCACATAGAGAGGGGAGCTTTTAGCGTTTGGTCTCGAATTTCGTCTTATAAAGATTTGCTTGCTGGGTTGCAGCAGGGAATGCAAGGCTTTTGTAGACTTTCAGTTTGATTCCCAATGCAGTCTTGACTTTGATCCGTGAGAGGAACACAGCACAAAGGAGTTGCATATGTTGAAGTGCCCTCGGTTCAGTGTGAATGTTTATGTGCCTACAACTGTGTGTGTATGCTTCTAATCTTTTCCGGATCTTGGTAATTTTTGTGTATTTGTGAATTTTCTTTGTCTCATGTGATTAAAATTTGGCCACGGTCCATAGAAATTGTCTCCGCGGACCGAGTGGGCACGCGAGTCTGTTATGAAACGTATAGTATTTCACAAGCAATTGTACATAGTTAGCATGCAACAGCAGTCTATAGATGCACTACATCAATGTTTTAAGTAATAAATAATTTTGCCTTCAATCTTATCTTGTGTACCGATGTTACGTCGCCGTTACCTTCGCCATTTACCTTGCAGTTTTCCTTGTTGGCCCACCTATAGCGTTTCCATGTGCACAGGTGTAGTGATTAGTGTCCCTTTTTTTATCTGAAACAAATGCTCTGGAATAGATCGTGTTTTCACGAATCTTGCTGCAGGCTGCACTTACGCATGGTGTTCACGACCTATTTACTTTACTCAATATTTGATTTACGGGAAGAATGCCTGGATCATATTAATAACTACATCCCATTCTCTATCAATGACTTTACAATGAATGTTCTTTTGTGAGTTTTTCTTATTAATAAATTAAGTAATTTTCCGACTCAGTGCTACTTCTTCTTTGTCGTGTGGCTAGAGTTGGTGGCGACCCTATCTTTTATATTGATTTCAGTGTCAAGTAGCATTTTCTTATTCTAAGTGCGCGTGGCTCTTTTAGCTATCAGGATACATTCAAAGGGCGCTTCATGCTTCTTGCACATAGCGTCCATTTATCCACGCTACTTACACCGTCTCTTTGAATGTTGAAGGATCATTGAATGCTGCTTTGTATGACCTGACAACCTTCCCTTCCCTGGCTAAGCTATGGCAGGAGGGCCAGGCTCACCATCTTGGAATGAAATTCTTTCCCAGTTACCTTGTCTGTACTAGGACGGATGGGGACACATTCACCGCCACAAAGCCAGTGTTTTTCATGGAAAATATCAAGGACAAGTTTGGTGAAGTGGAATCTCTTGGTAAGATGTGGTCGAGCTCCCTGTTGATCAAAGCTTCTTCTGTCACCCAATCCACTGCTCTTCATGCCTGTGATCGTCTTGGCAATGTCCTGGTGTCTATCGCTCCTCACCAATCTCTGAATATGTTCCAGGGAGTAATTATTCGTAGGGACCTCATCCTGCAAACTGATGAGGAAATCCGGCCTAATCTGGAGTGCGCGGAAGGGTCGCAAAGACAACTGCACCTATACTGTCGCCTTCATTCAGGCTTTTGAGGGGGATACCATCCCAGAGAATGTCAAGATTATGTGCTACAGATGTGATGTGAAGCCGTACATCCCTCCACCTATGTGGTGCTTTTGGTGCTTGCATTTTGGACATATGTCTTCCCACTGTAATGCAGACTCTTTGTGTGGTGACTGTGGCCACCCACTACAGGAGGGAAGCCCCTGGGTTCCACCATCTGTGTGTGTTAATTTGTGCTGACCACCACTTTCCACATTCACCGGATTGCCTGGTTTACAAGAGAGCAAAGTCCCTGGATAGCCTGCCTTATACTGAGGTTCGCCAAGAGTATGAGAGATTCCATCCAGCGTCTGTATTTTCAACTTTTACCTCTGCTACTTTATTTGCTCCTCCTCCCTCGTCCTTACCCCAGCCCCATCCATCTCTCCCCTCTCCCTCCCCTGTAGTTGCCATGACCTCGCATCAGGGAGCCGCTCCCACTCCCTGGCTGAAGAAGTACTGGTGATCGGGTCCCTCCCAGGGCCTCTTTCCCCCGGCATCTCTCAGGCCACAAGAGTCTTACCACCACTCAGCCATGAGGTGCACCATCTATGTGCTCATAGGTCGCCTGCTCTCATTTGGTTCCAGATGTTGCAGAAGCTTGTATTCCCCTGTGCCCTGCCCTCCTCCACCTCAGAAATAGAAGAAGAAACATAAATCCCAAGTGCAGCCATCTACCCCCTTGCTTCTTCATGTCCACAATGGACTCACTGCACATGATCATCCAGTGGAATTGCAACAGATACTATCGTTAGCAACGGGAAATACAACGTCATGTCTCCTCCCATTCTGCATTCTGTCTTGATCTTCTGCATTCTGTCATGTTCTTCAAGAAACACATTTCTGTGATGACCACTCTCCAACATTTCGTGGTTATCGGGTATTCTGTAAGAACTGTGCTGGTCCTGGGGTAGCACCTGGTGGGGTCTGCACTTTGGTTCGCTCTGGTGTCATTAGTGACTGGATCCCTCTATGTACCAACTTGGAAGCGATAGTGGTCCGAGCGCAAAAGACTCTGGCAATCACCATTTGTAATGACTACCTCCCTCCAGGTAGGCCACTTCCTTATGTTGCACTGTCTATCTTCATCCAGCAGCTTTCACCCCCATTTCTCCTCCTTGGGGACTTCAATGTCCACCATCCACTGTGGAGGAGTATCACTTTAATTGGTAGGGGTATCCTCATTGACCAACTTATCATGGACTTCGATTTGTGTCCGCTACCCACTTCAGTGCCACTCATGGCACCTTCTCTGCTGTTGATCTCCTGCCCTCATGGCTTCCCTACAATGGTCATCCCATGATGACCTTTGTGACAGTGACCACTTTCCAGTGATTCTATCGTTCCCCTGCTGCCACCAGGCAGACATTCTGCAGGGCCAATTGGCCTGTATATACGTCTGCTGTGCACTTTGACACCACCCTCTCGAATTCCATTGATGCAGTCGTGCAAGGCATCTCTGTCACTATTCTTCATGCTGCTGGCACTGCTGTCCCTCTATCCACAGGTCCCCCTCGTCGTCGATTGGTACCGTGGTGGACCAAGGATGACACAGTCAGTGTCCAGGACCGCCGAGGGGTGCTGCAGCGATTTAAGCGACACCCTTCACAGACCAGCCTCCTCACTTTTAAGTGTCTCCGTGCTAAGGCTCGTTACCTTATTAAGTGAAGTAAAACGGAATTCTGGGAGCGCTATGTTTCCTCCCTGGGGATGTATCTCTTTTCATCGCAGGTTTGGTCCGCCAACAGAAGTCAACTGTCCAGGGTCTGAACCTCCAAGTTGGTCTGTGCACTGATCCATTGATCCTCACAGAACACCTTGTGATACACTTCGTGATGACATTGTCATCCTCTTCCTACCCTACTATCTTTCTCCAGCAGAAACGCAGGGTTGAACAGACCCCACCTCTTGTTTCATCCCACACCACATTGAGCCCTTAATGCACCCTTCACTGAATGGGTATTGGTGCAGGCTCTTAGCTATTCACGAGACACAGCTCCAGACCCAGATTCCATCCAAAACCAGACGATCCAAGACTTGGAGTTCCTCAGAGGCAACAGCTCCTCATGTTCTTCAACAACATTTGGCTCATGGGTGCTTTTACATCACAATGGCGAGACAGTATAGTTATCCCTGTATTTAAGCTGGGGAAAAACCCAATGTCTCAAGGCAGCTACTGCCCAACTTGCTTGATGAATGTACTTTGTAAACTGCTCAAAGGGATGGTCAGCTTCAGATTATGCTGGGTACTAGAATCTTGGGGCCTTTTGTCCCCATATCAGTGTGGCTTCTGGGCAGGGCGATCTCCAACTGACCATTTACTCTGATTGGAATCAGGCATATGACAGGCTTTCATGCACTGCTGGCGCCATGTTGCAAAACTTCTTTGACCTAGATGAGGGGTATGACATGGCTTGGCTCCATCACGGTTTAGTTACCCTCCATGACTGGGGCTTCCATGGTCCCTTTCCGATTTTTATCCATGAGTTTTTATCTCGTCAACGCTTCTGGGTTCAAGTTGGCGCTTCACTCAGCGCCCCTCAGTTTCATGAAAATGATATCCCACAGGATTCTCTGCTAAGTCTCTTTCTCATTGCCATCAATGGGCTTGTGACTTCTGTTGGGCCTCTGGTTTTTGTCATAGACACAGAGTACACCCCGATCCAGAACTTTGTTTAGGCGACCAACACAGTCCTGTTTCTTGGGCCTTATTTTTGGTAACAAGCTGACATCGCTGCCCCACACTTGCCACCTAAAGATTACATGTATGCAGAAGCTTAATGTTCTCCATCTCTTGGCCCACATGGCTTGGGGTACACACTGTTCCACTCTTCTCCATCTTTACTGTGCTCTGGTCTTGTCCAGACTATAATGTGATAGTCAGGTTTATGGCTCAGCAGCTCCTTCCACTTTGAAACTCCTCGACTCTGTTCACCATTGTGGGGTGCCTTTCACACTAGTCCTGTTGATAGTCTCCTCACAGGAGCGCGGATTCCCCCTCTATATATCCGACAGAGCCAATTCCTTGTTCCTTATGCAATCGCCATTCGCCAATTCCCTGACCATCCTGTGTACCCAGTGTTCTTTGCCAACGAGGAATGTCTTCCTCCTATCACCACCCACAGGTGGGATTGCCAGTTGGTATGCATCTCACTCTCCTCTGTCAGGATCTCCATCCCCACTCACTAGTCACTGGACTGCACCCCGTGTCTTTCATCCCTCCTCCCATACCCCCGCCCCCCCCCCTTTCCTCGGATGGTGCCAGACCATGGATTAGGACCGATCCATTCCAGGGTCCTAAGGTCTCTGTCACTCCCATGGTTTTATGGCGTCTTGTATGTGCCATCCTTACATAGTTCCAGGGTGCCACCATCTTTTACAACGATGACTCTAAGACAATCGATAAGGTGGGATACCCTTTCACGTCTCCTACTAGCTTCGAACACCATTTATTGCAGTGTGTTCACATCAGAGCTTCTAGCTGTTCACAGGGCCCTCATTTTTGTTTCTCTGGCCTCTCTCCACAGTGTTTTGTTCGGTCTCTGCTATCCGTGACTTTCTCTCTGTTACTGAACGTGCCTCCCGTTCAGTCGTCTTTCTCTGAGTCCCAAGTCATATGGGCATCCCAGAGAATGAATTGGCAGACCGTTTGGCTAGAGAAGTAGATACTTACCTCCCCCCCCCCCCAATTCCCCCATTTACTTTCATGATTTCAGCTGTCGATATGCGGATCTACGTAAATTCTCTCTTTGCCCAAAAGTGGGATGCCATCTGGAGCGCTACTGCTCATAGTAATAAACTCTGCACAATCAAGGAGGCTACTGCAGTTTGGAGCTCTTCCTTCCACTCCTCTCGGAAGGAATCCACTGTTTTATGCCGTTTAAACATTGGTCATACACTGCTCACCCATTGTTTCCTCTTACGTAGCGACCCACCTCCCACAATGTGGTTGTGGAGCTAGACTGACGATATATCACGTATTAATGAAATGTCCGTTTCTTTCATCCCTTCGTGTTAAGTATAGTCTTCCCAAATCCTTAAATTTAATACTGGCAGACGATCTACGGATGGTTGAACTGGTCCTCAGTTTTCTCCGTGAAAGTCGTTTTTATTTCCAGATAGAAGGTTCTACTCTGGTGTTGGAGCAAGGGCAGGTTGATTGTGGTTGGGACTTCTTTTACGGTCTTCTCGGTCTGTGACCCCCTTTTTTCCAGTTTTTAGATTTGGTCTCACCTTTTATGCCTTCATTGTGCGTGTTTAATGTTCATTATTTTATAGTTTGACTTCCCTGACTGGATCCATTCGTTTTTTTCAGATCCTCTTTCTTCTGTGAGTCACTTCGGAATCGCGGGACTGATGACCTCACCGTTTGGTACCATAATAGTTTTCAATTAATGAATCAATTAATCGATCACGGAAGTCGTGTGTGTATGAGACAGATAAGAGTCAACCATTCCATATGAGTAACCCAGTTGCAAATTTAGTTATGTGACCAAAAATCGAAAATTGAGTTAGAGGCACTTTGGTGTACAGGTTTTCACGGTCTATGTAATAATGTATCGATCAGGCTTCAAAAACGGTTCTAAGTATTTTAAAATGATGTGCGAAAATCGCGTGCTGGTGCAAAGGCGGCTATGTTTTCTACGCGTTAGGTTGCAAAAGCGGCCAAATTCTATTCGGTTGCAAAAGAGGCAGAGTCCTAACGGGATATTGGCCGTCGACAAAGGTTACGGTTGCAGGACCGGACTTATCGTCTTGTCACACATAACACTTTTTAAAAGTTTCGATTTTTAGCTACATGTGACTAAAGTGTTTGGGTTGGCAGTACTGTGTAGATTCTCGTATGTTTCTGCTTCTATTGCTACATTGTAGGAAGGAAACTGCGAAAAGGCATTGTTATATGACAAAAAGACCTACCAGCACATTCGTTCTACTGTGTATTTTAAAACCACTTTGTAGGCAGTTTTATAGTAGCGCAGTTCGAAATGGACAAGGATAATGAAAAGGAAATTTCTACTACTGAAGTACATTTCGACGAACCCGGCGACAATAGAGCTGAGATTAGCTTAATGATGAGAGGAAAAATGCCACGAGAAACTCTGCTTCTAGGAACAGAAGATGGGATGTACAGCAATGGAAGCGAAACGTCGAGAAAAGGAAGAGATAAGGAATATTAATATTCAAGTATTCATTACAGGTTTAATGTTGTTGAAATTAGTGACCTAGCAACATTGCCTAACCTTTTATGAAACACATTTCTGGTAAATTCAACGCACTTGCAAATAGAAACACTGAACCTCTTATTGCATTGACATAAAACCACTATCAATTTGTTTTCAATTTCATTTTCCTTTTATCTGTAGGTACCAACCGAAAGGGTTTCCACAGATGGCAAACTGTAAACATCCTGCTGGAAAGCTGAAATGTAAAGAACTCACTATGCAGGACGTAAGATGGATCCATCAGAAATGTTACGAACAAAATAACCGAGAATGGCAGGGCAACTACATTCGACAGCATGTCACTTTGTCTTCTCCTCGAACATCTAAGCTTACAGGAGACAAAGTATCAAGAAAGCAACTAATTACGGAGTTCGTGCTCCCAAAAAAAAAGGTGAAGTAATTTCTATAAACATCAGGGTTTGCAGAGCGACTTTCATGGGGATTTTGCAGATCAAAAAAATGAGACTCAACAAAATTTTTCAGAGTATAATGAACGATTCCTCACCTGCAACCGCTGAAAGGAGAAGGTAACAGAAGAACGAAGTTGTACGTAGGTAGGAAAAATGCAGTTGTCAGACACATTGAACAATTCGAGCCGATGGAAAGTCACTACCCTCCAGGAAAAATGCTACATCGCCAATATTTGCCCAGTGAATTAAATGTAAAAATAATGTGGGAAATGTTCTGTTACAAACATCCTGATCTGGACGGAAAGTATGACTACTACCGGACAATATTCTGCAATAATTTTAATATTGGCATCGGAGCACCTTATATTGACGCATGCTCTACATGCTCGTCCCTACAAAGCATGTATTCCTTGGAAAATCGGCCAATGGAAAAGCAAAGCCGCGCGGGATTAGCCGAGCGGTCTTAGGCGCTGCAGTCATGGACTGTGCAGCTGGTCCCGGCGGAGGTTCGAGTCCTCCCTCGGGCATGGGTGTGTATGTTTGTCCTTAGGATAATTTAGGTTAAGTAGTGTGTAAACTTAGCGACTGATGACCTCAGCAGTTAAGTCCCATAAGATTTCACACGCATTTGAACACACTTGAAAAGCAAAATTTGGAACATGAGATTACTGCTCACAAAGTTCGGAGCGATGTCTTTTATGAAAGAATGAAGGAAGACATCGAAGGTCAACTAATTTTAAGTTATGACTGCCAGAAAAATTTAGTTCTTCCAAAAGTCTTACATCAGGCGGCTTATTATTCCAGACAGATGTACTTATATAATTTCACGGCTTGCCGAGGTTCCTCTACGATCAGTCAGACAAAAGACAATGTGACCTGGTGTGTGTGGATGGAGAACGAATTTGCAAAGGGGTTGAATCAGATTGCTTCACCTCTTCATCATCAACTGCTTAACATCAATTTGCATGGTGTCACCGAACTACGCCTCTTTTCGGATGGATGCGGTGGGCAAAACAAGAATGCAACAATGTTTGGGATGTTGATATACTGGTTCCTGTACGCTGCTCCAGTACACCCAGAGAGCGTTGAAGTGTGGTTCCCGATCGTCGGTCATCCTTTTATACCCCCTGATACAGTTTTTGGAAACATGAAGAGAAAATTTTCAAAACTGAGTGTAATCGAAATCCGTGCAGTAAACGTCGCATAATGGAAAAATTCGCCACAGTGGTGCATTTGGGGTCGGACGACTGCAAAGTGGAAGAAGATCGCCACTGAAGTCATCAAAGCTCCTGGATTCTGGCACTTACAGTTTCAAAAGTCGAAGAGAATATCACGAAGACAGAAAACAAAAAACTATGCCTTGTGGAAAGAGAAGCATTGTTCAGTTTTGAAAGTGGAGAGCTGAAATCTATTCTTAAAAGAGGCAAACGTATCACGAAAGAAACTCTTCCTGAGGAGCTTCCAAAAGGCGTCCCGCTTTAAAAATGGAGGGAAAGTTAAAATTCTATACTGATGTTTTTGAGCTGCAGGTCATGGAAACAGACGAATGTCAAATCGGCGAGGATGAAGGACTTGATTTTGAGCTCTTAGATGACGACGATTCCCCGAAAATAGCTTAAACGCTGTACACTTCATTTTACCTTGTGATCGTTTCTCTGCAATATTTCATTTTCCCAAGATTTGTTTCCAAAGATTTCTCACTTTCATGACAGGTGTTAAGACTAAATTCAGTGATGAATTCTGAGTAATATTAATATTGTACCCTGTAGTAGTTCATGTTTAGTTTTTTAATTTAAAGGTTTCAATCTTTTTAAATATTTAAAATAAAACAGTATTTCAGCACTTAGTTCGTTTGATTTTCTTCCTCTCGGATTATTTTAGTATACTGCTGTAGTCGGCCATTGTTCCCGACATAGCCAGATAAACACCGGAATTAACTTTTCGGCCGGTTTTGCAGCCGACTGCATTCCATCATGGCCGGCGATGCGGTTGCAGAAGCGGCTAACTAGCCCATTTAGTTGCAAAACGGGCTAAGTACAAATTTTTACATAAAAATACTAATAATGGGTTAATGTAGGGTTACAGAGACATTTATGATTTGGTCGCTATGTTTTTTTCCTTTTTTTTGAGTCATTAACCACCGTTGTAATATTTCTGTGAGAGCAAGGCTACGTTTTTCGGCGTTTCCCAAAAATCTTTTAAAATTGACTTAGTCGCTTTTGCAACTGGGCTACTCATATACTGATATGAACAGCGAATCTGGCTAATGCAGGTAACACTCACAACGCCTCTTAAAAGGACGGCCGCCCAGGAACATATCACACACGTGAACACAGAGACGCTTCTGCACTCTCTGAGACAGCCACCAAAAGTAGAATGCAAGCGACTTCAAAAATGTTCTAAAATTGTTTTTATTATGTGGTTCATATATGCCGGTGAGCTCTCTTGTGAGCTGCTGCATTTGTTCAAAAAGTCCTGCCTCTGACAGCGTCATTGAACATGAGGCACAAATCATTCTGTATTCGAGTCACAGGTAGATGTCTAACTCTTTCGATACATTGCATCAAATAGGTTTCGTGCTATATTATTGACAGAAAAAAATGTATACCAAGTACCCTCCGCTCTGCTATATGACTAAACAATTATGATGCAACAATCACTCTGTCTGACAGAACGTTGGGTTACAAGAAAAATGATTCACGTAGTCATTCAGTACAGCTGTCCAAAATAGTGTGAAAGGGTCCTGTAGCCACCTTTCATTAGTCCGGTAGCCCAGTTTCACTACCATTTCTCTTTCTTTTCCCTGTTTATCTTTTCTCATAACTCATAGTTGTGTGACTGAATGAATGTGGTTGTGTGTCACGCTGCTAGACGGTGGCGTAGTCTGCTGCAGAAAGTCTGCGACAGTGATACAGATTCAGCAGCAATTGTACAGAATAGCCAACTCTCGTAGTGGTCAAGTAGGCAAAGAGGTTTGCGCTACTTGTGTGAAATCCGCCTGCGTTAGGTTGGTGGCGGAAATGGCATCCTTGAGTTTTCCGGGCCACGCGGAGCGTGGAGGAGGCTGGAGAGGAAAAAGGGAGGCAGTCTGCCGCCGGTACGGGAAGCGTCCACAGCTGAGCTACAGTCGAAGAACGGTGAGTTAGACTGACTGCATGGCGCGTTGTTACTTGGCGAGAGGAGAACTGTTAGCTTTTGGTCTCGATTTTCAATTCTGAAAGATTGCTTTGCCTTGTCGCAGCAAGGAATGCAAAACTTTGGCAGATTTTTCTTTTAGTAAATTTCTATAGCAGACTTGGATCCACCGGAAGAGCGCCACGCAAAGGTGTGGATAAGAAGTGAGCACTCGCTTCTGTATGAATGTCTGTTTGCCTTCAGCTGTGCCTGTAGAAGCTTTCATCTTTCCAAATATTTATAGCTTTGCCTTCTCGTAAATTTTCCTTGCTTTATGTATCTTTCGTCCGTGGGGAGCCACCACGTGGTAGAGCATTATAGTTGTTGGGCTACCGGCATCACTAACTGTCCGATCTCATGTTTGTTTTAAATAATGTTAACTGTTCATGATTGTGTGATGTGATATTGTTGCACTATACCTAGAAATTGTGTCTGCACAAACCACGTGGGCACGCGGGTGTACTGCGAAACGTGTACCGTTTCACGAGTGATTGCGATCAGTTATCGGGCAACAGCAGTTGTATGAATGATTCACACAATAATTTTAGGTGTAGATTATAGCGGTGAACGTATCGACGCTTTTCTTAAATGTTATCAGGAATTGTGTACATGCCTCACATCCATGTCTTACAAATAAATAATGTTATCCATAATTTTCTCTAGTATTCCGAGGTTACGTTTTCGCACCTAAGCCACTCACCTCGTAGCTTTCCTGTTACCACATCCAACGCGTTTCCTTACGCACAGGTCCAGTGATTTGTTTCCCATTTTATTTTAAAACAAATGCCTTAGATTAAGTCTTATTTTCAGGTGTGTTGCTGGCAGCTGATCTTCTGCACAGTGTTCTTGCATGTGCTATTTTATTTTAAATGGTTGATTCTCGTGAACAGTGCACGGGCAGTACTAATTACGTCGCATCCTCTATGAGCGATATCACGACGTACGTATACTTATGAGTTTTTGGTCTGTGATCAGATTAATTTATTTTCCGACTCGGCCAAACCTTTGATTAGTTGTATGGTTAGAGTCGGTGGCGACCCTAATCTTCACACGTTAATTTCACAATCAATAGGCATTTCCATTCCCACTCTTAACGTAATAACCCGTAGTAACAGGTTACTTACAAGTGTAGTTTGATTTTCGTTTAATCGGCCTATTTTAACAGATATATTAGAAAACTTGAAGAATATCCAGTATCACCAACATAAAAAAAGCACGTAAACTTACAAGTCGATCCTTCTGTTACAACATCCTTATGTGGACACATATTATTCATCTGTAACCTTCGTATAATACTTTACTATACTCGACTTCAGTATTTAGACATGTAATGCTGAATATTAATGTAGGGAGACTGTCAGTCGAACCATACCTTTTTTATGGCTTTACAATTAGAACTGCTCCCTACTGCAATTCTTTTAGCCGGGAGCATTTGTTGTTTTAATTTTATATCTTATTTCCGGCATAATGATGTTCATGAAGTCCCATACTCTGCGAGAGAGCGTAAGGGAACGATGCGGGAGACCCGCACCGCCGTTCTAGGCAATGTCCTGACCCCGCCGGGAAGCGAACCCGGGACCCCATGCTCGGCAAGCGAGAACGCTACCGTGAGACCAAGAGCAGCGGACATCCTGCATAGCACTATTGGTAAATAATTCCACATCTTTCCGGGTGTACGCTGGCACTTCCGCCGCATATTAGTTGTGTCATGGTGATAGCCTGACCACAGTGATGGGATCATTAAAGATGTGCTTAGTTTACCCACACAGTGGTAAACTACGATCGTTGTTCCACACAACATCCTGCAAGAAGTGTCCGCACATGGTTCTTACAATGTACTGTGCAGCCCTGTTACCTACGAAGAAAGATGAAGGTCGAAATAAATACACTACTGGCCATTAAAATTGCTACACCAAGAAGAAATGCAGATGATAAACAGGTATTCATTGCACAAATATATTATACTAGAACTGACATGTGATTACATTTTCACGCAATTTTGGTGCACAGATCCTGAGAAATCAGTACCCAGAACAACCACCTCTGGCCGTAATAACGGCCTTGATACGCCTGGGCATTGAGTCAAACAGAGTTTGGACGGCGTGTCCAGGTGCAGCTGCCCATGCAGCTTCAACACGATACCACAGTTCATCAAGAGTAGTGACTGGCGTATTGTGGCGAGCCAGTTGCTCGGCCACCATTGGCCAGAATTTTTCAATTGGTGAGACATCTGGAGAATGTGCTGGCCAGGGCAGCAGTCGAACATTTTCTGTATCCAGAAAGACCCATACAGGACCTGCAACATGCGGTCGTGCATTATCCTGCTGAAATGTAGGGTTTCGCAGGGATCGAATGAAGGGTAGAGCCACGGGTCGTAACACATATGAAATGTAACGTCCACTGTTCAAAGTGCCGTCAATGCAACAAGAGGTGACCGACACGTGTTAACCAATGGCACCCCATACCATCACGCAGGGTGATACGCCAGTATGGCGATGACGAATACACGCTTCCAATGTGCGTTCACCGCGATGTCACCAAACACGGATGCAACCTTCATGATGCTGTAAATAGAACCTGGATTCATCCGAAAACATGACGTTTTGCCATTCGTGCACCCAGGTTCGTCGTTGAGTACACCATTGCAGGCGCTCTTGTCTGTGATGCAGCGTCAAGGGTAACCGCAGCCATGGTCTCCGAGCAGATAGTCTATGCTGCTGCAAACGTCATCGAACTGTTCGTGCAGATGGTTGTTGCCTTGCAAACGTCCCCATCTGTTGACTCAGGGATCGACACGTGGCTGCACGATCCGTTACAGCCATGCGGATAAGATGCCTGTCATCTCGACTGCTAGTGATACGAGGCAGTTGGGATCCAGCACGGCGTTCCGTATTACCCTCCTGAACCCACCGATTCTATATTCTGCTAACAGTCATTGGATCTCGACCAACGCGAGTGGCAATGTCGCGATACGATAAACCACAATCGCGATAGGCTACAATCCGACCTTATCAAAGTCGGAAACGTGATGGTACGCATTTCTCCTCCTTACACGAGGCATCGCAACAACGTTTCACCAGGCAACGCCGGTCAATTGCTGTGTATGAGAACTCGGTTGGAAACTTTCCTCATGTCAGCACGTTGTAGGTGTCGCCACCGGCGCCAACCTTGTGTGAATACTTTGAAAAGCTAATCATTTGCATACCGCAGCATCTTCTTCCTGTCGGTTAAATTTCGCGTCTGTAGCACGTCATCTTTGTGGTGTAGCAATTTTAATGACCAGTAGTGTTTTAATAACATGTTAATGTCATTCTAATAGGATCAAAATAATTTTACGTAGTCAGTCGATACAGTAGTTCGAGATTGGTTCAAGCGGTATATAGCAGAGCGCTAAAACACACATAGTTACATAAACACATACACATGAGCATGCACACATGCGCATGCATGCACGCGCCACTTACTGAGGAGTGATGCTTAAATATTAGCTTATATGTATATACACAATTCGGTGACATTAACGTGACCATTGCCTATGCTGACTATCACGTGCAATAACCATTTACAGAGTGCAGGTGACAGTACTAGCTAGCAGCGGAGGTTACGTGAAACATGTCAGGGGTCGCGGAGAACAGTGTGGTCGCTGTCGCAATGCGGAAAAAGAGGGATTTATCTATCTTTAGAATGGGCATGATCGTTGGCTTTCGAGGCAAGTGTAGCAGCATATTCGAAATAGCTAAGTTTGTCAACTGTTTGCGGGCTGCTGTGGTTAAAGTGTACTGTCCGTGGAAAAATGGCGCTATCTAAAACTGGCGCCGAGGCAAGAGTGGTGCATCACAGGCCATAAATGACAGGGGTGGACGACGGAGGCGGAGACGTGTACAGTGAACAGACGTGTAACTGTAGCTACCTGCTAGAACCTCAGTGACACTCTTTCTGCACGTCTGTGCTGCAAAATGTGGTTTTTAGGCTTTTGAGTGATGGTCGCATTAATGTTACTGGACTGTGCATGCAGCATTCTTGCTTTGCAAAGCTCAAATTTATATGCAACGGCTTCTCTACGATAATGGCCCCTCACAGGAAATTACTGGCTAACAGATGAAGTGTTCTGATGGGTGTGAGAAATGTGATCAGAATGTCTGCAGCTAGCAAATGGTCTCTTTGTTGACGACGACTGTCCGTACCAGTAGGAAAAAATGTCTGGGAAAGTATACCTGATGGCAGCCATAGTAGCCGGTCCATCACGACAATTGAACATGTTTCCCAGTTTTGATCAGTCGGCTACAGAACAAAGATCCGACCCTACTAAGGTGGCGACGAAATAAAACAAACTCTCGTTAAAGATAATAATTCCACAGGTTTAAAAAAGCCTCTACGACAAATTCCTACAGCTAATGACGGCAAGCCAACTTATTATCTCTAACATCACAGATAAACCCCGTTGTGAAACGTATGTACGGGGTGGGGTAATACGTTTTTGTTACACACACGGTTTGCTTCTAGCTGTGCTTCGTACTGGGACTGTCTAGCACAGTTAAGTAACGAGCGGGTTCTGATAAGTAATGGCTCCCAATTTTTTTTATCTGAAACTCTTAAAGCTTTCTTAAGATAAAACAAATGTTGTTAACATTCTACATCTTCATTATTCATGTCCCCAAATTTATTTCTCAACAGTCACCATGGCGACGAACATATTTGTGCTAATGAGAGACCAGTTTGTTGATCCATCGTTGTAGAATGTTTGTTGTCAACGGAGCCACAGCCTCGTCTCTGATTGTAATGCAGCTCTCGTGTGGGGCTGACATTGTCATGCTGAAGGATTAGATGCTCCATGTGAGACGGATATATATAGTATATGTAAACAATAAGTCGATGTATAAAACATCTTGATGCATTCAATACATATTTTTGCTTCTGAACTTCTAATACACACGTCAGCAGATAGTAGTCCCCATGCAGACCTAAAGAAATTTCTAGGTGCATTGCCTTACTTTATCACGTGAAACGAGCCTAAAGGACTTTGCTTAGTATTGTCCTCCATGACGAATGAACAGTGGGTGTATCTTTGACGGTTCTATATAATAGCTATATCGTCTTTGTTAAAAATCTCTTCTTCCTGCCAGGTTGTTATTGTTGTTGTTGTTGTTGTTGTTGTAGTCTTCAGTGCTAGATTGTGTGCTAAATACATTGTGTAGAGAACACTTTTATCCTCTATTAGCAAAGTATTCGCGGTTTAATCTTTATTAGCGCCAGTATGTGATCAATGTGTATCACTTTTTCATTTGTGGAATCATTTCACTTTATAGTGCACCCGAATGTTTTACAATCTCAAATTCATATGACTTGCAGCTCACGTTTATTGGGAGATAATGCTACAACATTCACAATTCAAATAAGAGGTTATCTTTCAAATAATACTCCACAGTAATAAAACGACTCGAGATATAATGACTTAGTGCATGTCAGCAACCTCTTTTCACCCTATATTCTTATGTACAGAACTACCAGTTTAATAACCGGATATTATAGTTGAAAACATATCGTAAATACTGCTAGGTATTCATAGTACACCTTGTATGATACTTATGTCACAAGTGTGAACGATCTTACCCTGTTTTATTGCTAGTGCGAATTCGGAGTAACATTACGACTTCCTTACGCACACAGATATTTTGAGAATATGACCATTTCGTCTTACCACCCTAACTCCAGACTACCCCTTTTTCCACTATTAATTCTCGTACACATAAAAACGATCAAAGTATACCAGACAACGATATACATATATCTAAGACCACGCTCATAGTACTTGATCAATCTCTTTGCCTATGGTGGTCACAGAGCAATCTTGCCCTCTTACGTTAAAAGACCATCCTCACTTTGGCAGTGACCACTCTACCCCGCAACGTCGCTACCCAACTGAGCAGAGGAATATAGCTACACTTCACCTCTCTTACCTGAATAGAGCTTTCCTGGGCCTAACCTCTCCAAGTGCACCACATTTCTCGAGATGTGCCCAAGTATTGGAGGTTAGCACACCATATCAATCTATAGTAACAGATCTCAAAGTGCCTTAATTTGATAGCATACAGTTAAGAAGAACAAGAACGTAGTGATATTTATACGCAATGTAGTTCGAAAGATATTTACGTAAATCATCCAATCTATCATATGTAAAGCACTGTAGCTGCATATGGCTAGAATGCGTCTATATCACGTGACTAAAGCATCCAGATAGAACACTGGAAAAAAAATTGACCTTCATCAACTT